>NC_132876.1:17555993-17855993 GCF_048164855.1 Canis lupus baileyi | reverse complement strand
CTGGGAAGTGAGTCCGTGGCTTTCATCAGCTTCTGCTAACTACGGAAGAGGTCAGGACCTGCAGCTTTATGGCTTTGGGAGAAAGGAAGCAAGGTGAGGGAGGTGAGTGTGGCCTCTGGTAACCACTGCGGTTGCCCCTTTCTGTGTTTGTCCGTGGCTGGCTTCTCGGGATGAGCTCCTACGTCGTTGACTTCTTCCCAGCAGGCTAGGACCCCTAGCCCAAAGCGCTCTGGTGTGAAGCTCAGACTCTGATGCATCCTGCGGTTTTATATTTTTTAAGATCTTCTTTATTTGGCAGAGAGAGACAGAGCGCAGAAGCAGAGGGAGCAACAGAGGGAGAGTGAGAAGCAGGCTCCCACTGAGCAGGGGACCTGATGCGGGGCTCTGTCCCACGACTCGGGGTTCACGGCCTGAGCCAAAGGAGATGCTCAACCGCTGAGCCACCCAGGCGCCCCTCTCTCTGTGTCTCTCATGAATCAATCAATGCAATCCTTTTTAGGAAAGGAATAGAGTGTGACCCTTGAACTCGGGGGTGTGAGCATGAGCCCCTCGTTCAGTGCAGACAGGACTCAGAGGCAAATAAGCTTTTTACAAAGGGAGCACCTTTTAAGTGCGCAGCGCCCATTCTAGCCCTCCCACCACAGTCCAGCCACTAGCTTTCTGTCATATCTTATGGACATTTTAAAAACTTTCTATGAAATAGTTCATCGCATGGATGTCTCGCACTTTATGAAAACAACCGGCTCTTTTGGATAGAGCCCTTGGTTCCACATCTCCAAACCTCTAAGTCACGCTTGATGGAAACGCCTGGGCACGCAGACCCACTTGCTGTATGTTTTAGACCCGTGACAACGGATGAGCTGGAACACTGGGCCGGGTCCCCTGAAAGGGGAGTCACTGGAGAACGGTCTAAAGATATGAACGGAGAAGAGACAGCTCAGAGAATTCGGAAGAGCAAGTGCCCTGAGGTTTTAGGAGTCAATACCTTAGAGCAGACGCCATATCTGAGGTGGAGTCTCAGTGTGAATGAGGGCGAGGGGGTCCCCGGTTGCTACTCCTTCTGCCCTAGGACAGGAACAGCTTCCTCGCAGCTCTGCAGAAGCAGCTTCTGCACGCGGCTGTGGATCTCCTGGGCCAGGAGGGCCAGGAGCTGCACGGACACCAAGGGACCTAGGACCCGTTCCAGGGTTCGCATCTCGGGCCGAAGCCACCGACCGCTGGCAAAGCTCCAGGAGCCGCCTGACGGTTTCCTGGGGCCCAGCGGCACGATCCACAGGGGCAGGTAGGAGGCCACCAGGCTGCGCCCTCCAGCTGGGCTGGGCTGGGCTGGGCTGGGCTGGGGGCAGCTCCTGGCGGCAGGTGCAGTAACTCCCGGGCTGTCACAGTCAGGAGGCCTTTGGCTCCTGGGAGCACGGGCCAGACGCCAGGGTCAGGTTCCGAGCCCTCGTGACCCCGAAAGCAGGCGCGACCGCCGCCGACCAAGGAGCCCGCGCCCGGGGCGGGCTGGCGGGCGCCAGACCTTGAAAAGCAGGTGCACGACCGCCGTGCCCCGGGCTCCCACTCACAGCCCGGAGGGGCCGCGGCCTGTGTGGCTTCGGGGAGTGGGGCTCCCGCCCCCTCGACCCGATTCTGCGTGGCCTTGGGAGGCCCCATCGCGGGCGGCTGTCTCCTCTCTGTCCGGGACCCACGCACCACTAGGCCCTGCTCCCACCAGGGAAGTGGCAGCAGCCCTAAAGTCTGGCGTCCGAACACCAAGGGCTCCAGCTGAGCTGCGGACCAACGTGTGCACCACTTGGCCTCAGTGACAGCCTCTGCCTGGCGCCGGCTCAGCCAGGAGGGAAAAAATGGGACCCCAGCCGCGGGGCGGGGACTGGCCCAGCCCCGCCCCGCCCCGCCCCGCCCCGCCCGCCAGGGACCAATTGGAAGACAAGAGGCGGGGCGGCGAGGCCAACCCCAGCCCCCACGAGCCCTCTGCTGGCGGCCCAGGGCGGAGAGGAGAGCACCGGGCTAGCCAGGTGGAAGCTCAGGTGTCCAAGGGAAGAAAGTAGGAAGGTAGCTCAAGGCCACTGGGACCCGCCAGACCAAGGTCAGAGGCATCAGCCCAGGAGAGCTTCTGAAAGTGCCAACTGTCCAGCTCCTGCGAGATGCGGTGCGTCAGGGTGTCGGGGTGTCGGGAAGGGGGGCCCCAGAGACGTGCAGTGTTCCGTGCAGGGCCTCCCAGGAAATTCTCCCTGCACTGAGACGTTTGAGAATCAGCGACCTGGGCGGAAGAGCCCGAGGGGGTCCCCACCGCTCCGGTTCCTCTCGACTGGACGGCAGAGAAGCCCTCGCTAGGATCAAAAACGGGGGATGTGCCACCCAGGCAGCCCCTGGGCTCTGGAAGCGCTTCAGACCGGAAACGGGGACGCTTCCGAAGCGGCAGGAGGCCCGACCCACGTCAGCGTCGTCTGGGGCCCAGCCTCGTCTGGGGCCCTGGCGGCGGGGCGGGAGGCTCAGGGCCTGCCCAGGAGCTGGAGTCCGCAGGGCGGGCACTGCCGGCCTGGGAAAGTGGTGCGCCCCGACGCAGTACCTGTCTGAGCCACCGGAGGGCGCGTGGGTCTCTGGGACGCGGGAGGCGCGGCTCCCCGCGCGCGTGCCTGGACCAAGGACCCGGGGCGCGCGCGAGGACGGAGGACTGGCACGTAGAGGAACGATGGGCGCGTGGACGAAGGACGCGTGGCGAGCGCGGGGACAAAGGACACGCGGGGGCGCGGGGACAGAGGACAGGCGCGTGGAAGAATGATGGGCGCGTGGACGAGCACGGGCGGCGGGCGCGAGGACGAGGACGAGCGACACGTGGGGGGCGCGTGGCCAGAGGGCGGGCGCGTGGACGGAAGATGGGCGGCGGGTGCGTGGACGAAGGACACGCGCGGCCCGCCCCTGTCCCGCCCGCCGGACTCCCTGCCGCCGCTCCCTGCGCCCCAGGCCGGGCCTTGCCCAGGTTGTCTGGGGCGAGGAGCGCCCGGCGGGGCCCTGGGTCATCCTGGTGGGGAGCGCGCCCGCACCCGCACCCGCACCCGCACCGGCACCCGCACCCGCACCCGCCCGGGCGCCCCGGCAGCTGCCTGGTAACCGGATTTTGGACGTTCCCGAGACGCGTGGCCCTCGCTTTTCCCCGAGTGCGTGCCCGCTTTGCACGCAGCCTTCTTATCCCGGGGCCGAGTGAGCGCGGGCTCGCTCAGGCGGCTTTGGGGAGAAGCCGCGGTGCATGCAGTGAGGCTGCCCTGCGGGAGAGCGCATGGAGGGACGGCCGGACCATCTGGGCCCTCCCTGGTGGTCGTGCTGGAGGGTTGGGGCCCGTGTGGGGAGGGCTGCCAGCTCTGAGGCCCAGCACGGTCAGGGCACGTATGTCCACAGCCCAAGCGGCCCGCTTCCTGGATGCCTCGGAGCCGCGAGGAAGGCTCGGGGCTGAGGGCGGGCGACCGCGCACGCTCTCAAGGAATGGGTGCTCGCGAGCAATCCCCCTGCAGGAGCGCTTCCTCTGGGCCAGGCCGGCCTGCTGCCCGTGGCTTCCGTGCAGCTGCATGCGCCGCCGCGGGAAACCTGGGGAAACTGAAGGTTCAAGGAGAGACCCTGGGCGTCCTTGCAGATACCTTCCCCGAGGTGGGGGGAGGGGGGGCAGAGGCGCGGCGGCGGGCGGGGCCTGAGCGGCTCAGTTGCTTGAGCTTGGGATCCTGGGGGTCAGCTCAGGCCCTCAACTCAGGGTCCTGAGGTCAGGATCTCCCGCGCTTGTCAGTCTCTCCCTCCCTCTCCCTCTGCCACCCGCCCTCCCTCAAGGGAAGAAATCATTCCTTGTGCAAAAGAAACTTGCCCAGGGATGGGGTGGGAACAGCGCTGTCTTCCAAGACTGGGCAGGAAGAGTCCTGAGTCGTTTTCTGTTTCATGGCCTCCAGGGACGAGGCCGGGGACCCCAGGGCTGTGAGCAAAGAGAGGGAGAGCATGTGGGGGGCGCGGGTGGGGGCCGGTACAGGTCTGGAGACCTGTGCTGACGTGCACGTGACCACCCCTGTGTCCACCAGCCTGGCCCCAGACGTTGCACTAAGAACCTTTGGATGTTGCTACACGTGAGCATTGCAAGGGCTATCCACTCTAGCCCGGTCGCCATAACCCTCTGGCATATTCTGTGTGACCTGGGACGCGTCATTCAGTGCTCCTGAGCCACAAGCCTCAGGCCCCTCCTCTGGACTCCGGGCATGAGCTTTGGGTGAGGGCTGGGGGACCCGGCCTATGCATACGCTGCCCCCACTTGTGCGTCGGCCCGCCTATATACAGAAACAGAAGACGGCCAACAGTAGAGTGGCAGTGGGGTTACAAGCCGCCAGATGGATAGGGCTTCGCTTAAGGGGTGGGGTCCTTAGCCTTAGGCCTGTGGAGTTTCAGAGCCGAGCTGTCCCATAGGACTTCCTGAAATTCTGTCTCTAGAGCACTTGAAATGTGGCCAGTGGGAATGAGAAACTGAATCTTTCAGATTAATTCAACTGAAACTGCCACACGGGACGTGCACTATCGTATGGGGCAGCACAGTCATAGAGGGCCCTTGGATGTTCATGGACATTTTGTAAACCTTTGACATGGGATGTGTGTGTGTGTGTGTGTGTGTGTGTGCGCGCGCGCTGTGTATTTCTGGGAAGTGAGTCCGTGGCTTTCATCAGCTTCTGCTAACTACGGAAGAGGTCAGGACCTGCAGCTTTATGGCTTTGGGAGAAAGGAAGCAAGGTGAGGGAGGTGAGTGTGGCCTCTGGTAACCACTGCGGTTGCCCCTTTCTGCGTTTGTCCGTGGCTGGCTTCTCGGGATGAGCTCCTACGTCGTTGACTTCTTCCCAGCAGGCTAGGACCCCTAGCCCAAAGCGCTCTGGTGTGAAGCTCAGACTCTGATGCATCCTGCGGTTTTATATTTTTTAAGATCTTCTTTATTTGGCAGAGAGAGACAGAGCGCAGAAGCAGAGGGAGCAACAGAGGGAGAGTGAGAAGCAGGCTCCCACTGAGCAGGGGACCTGATGCGGGGCTCTGTCCCACGACTCGGGGTTCACGGCCTGAGCCAAAGGAGATGCTCAACCGCTGAGCCACCCAGGCGCCCCTCTCTCTGTGTCTCTCATGAATCAATCAATGCAATCCTTTTTAGGAAAGGAATAGAGTGTGACCCTTGAACTCGGGGGTGTGAGCATGAGCCCCTCGTTCAGTGCAGACAGGACTCAGAGGCAAATAAGCTTTTTACAAAGGGAGCACCTTTTAAGTGCGCAGCGCCCATTCTAGCCCTCCCACCACAGTCCAGCCACTAGCTTTCTGTCATATCTTATGGACATTTTAAAAACTTTCTATGAAATAGTTCATCGCATGGATGTCTCGCACTTTATGAAAACAACCGGCTCTTTTGGATAGAGCCCTTGGTTCCACATCTCCAAACCTCTAAGTCACGCTTGATGGAAACGCCTGGGCACGCAGACCCACTTGCTGTATGTTTTAGACCCGTGACAACGGATGAGCTGGAACACTGGGCCGGGTCCCCTGAAAGGGGAGTCACTGGAGAACGGTCTAAAGATATGAACGGAGAAGAGACAGCTCAGAGAATTCGGAAGAGCAAGTGCCCTGAGGTTTTAGGAGTCAATACCTTAGAGCAGACGCCATATCTGAGGTGGAGTCTCAGTGTGAATGAGGGCGAGGGGGTCCCCGGTTGCTACTCCTTCTGCCCTAGGACAGGAACAGCTTCCTCGCAGCTCTGCAGAAGCAGCTTCTGCACGCGGCTGTGGATCTCCTGGGCCAGGAGGGCCAGGAGCTGCACGGACACCAAGGGACCTAGGACCCGTTCCAGGGTTCGCATCTCGGGCCGAAGCCACCGACCGCTGGCAAAGCTCCAGGAGCCGCCTGACGGTTTCCTGGGGCCCAGCGGCACGATCCACAGGGGCAGGTAGGAGGCCACCAGGCTGCGCCCTCCAGCTGGGCTGGGCTGGGCTGGGCTGGGCTGGGGGCAGCTCCTGGCGGCAGGTGCAGTAACTCCCGGGCTGTCACAGTCAGGAGGCCTTTGGCTCCTGGGAGCACGGGCCAGACGCCAGGGTCAGGTTCCGAGCCCTCGTGACCCCGAAAGCAGGCGCGACCGCCGCCGACCAAGGAGCCCGCGCCCGGGGCGGGCTGGCGGGCGCCAGACCTTGAAAAGCAGGTGCACGACCGCCGTGCCCCGGGCTCCCAGTCACAGCCCGGAGGGGCCGCGGCCTGTGTGGCTTCGGGGAGTGGGGCTCCCGCCCCCTCGACCCGATTCTGCGTGGCCTTGGGAGGCCCCTTCGCGGGCGGCTGTCTCCTCTCTGTCCGGGACCCACGCACCACTAGGCCCTGCTCCCACCAGGGAAGTGGCAGCAGCCCTAAAGTCTGGCGTCCGAACACCAAGGGCTCCAGCTGAGCTGCGGACCAACGTGTGCACCACTTGGCCTCAGTGACAGCCTCTGCCTGGCGCCGGCTCAGCCAGGAGGGAAAAAATGGGACCCCAGCCGCGGGGCGGGGACTGGCCCAGCCCCGCCCCGCCCCGCCCCGCCCCGCCCGCCAGGGACCAATTGGAAGACAAGAGGCGGGGCGGCGAGGCCAACCCCAGCCCCCACGAGCCCTCTGCTGGCGGCCCAGGGCGGAGAGGAGAGCACCGGGCTAGCCAGGTGGAAGCTCAGGTGTCCAAGGGAAGAAAGTAGGAAGGTAGCTCAAGGCCACTGGGACCCGCCAGACCAAGGTCAGAGGCATCAGCCCAGGAGAGCTTCTGAAAGTGCCAACTGTCCAGCTCCTGCGAGATGCGGTGCGTCAGGGTGTCGGGGTGTCGGGAAGGGGGGCCCCAGAGACGTGCAGTGTTCCGTGCAGGGCCTCCCAGGAAATTCTCCCTGCACTGAGACGTTTGAGAATCAGCGACCTGGGCGGAAGAGCCCGAGGGGGTCCCCACCGCTCCGGTTCCTCTCGACTGGACGGCAGAGAAGCCCTCGCTAGGATCAAAAACGGGGGATGTGCCACCCAGGCAGCCCCTGGGCTCTGGAAGCGCTTCAGACCGGAAACGGGGACGCTTCCGAAGCGGCAGGAGGCCCGACCCACGTCAGCGTCGTCTGGGGCCCAGCCTCGTCTGGGGCCCTGGCGGCGGGGCGGGAGGCTCAGGGCCTGCCCAGGAGCTGGAGTCCGCAGGGCGGGCACTGCCGGCCTGGGAAAGTGGTGCGCCCCGACGCAGTACCTGTCTGAGCCACCGGAGGGCGCGTGGGTCTCTGGGACGCGGGAGGCGCGGCTCCCCGCGCGCGTGCCTGGACCAAGGACCCGGGGCGCGCGCGAGGACGGAGGACTGGCACGTAGAGGAACGATGGGCGCGTGGACGAAGGACGCGTGGCGAGCGCGGGGACAAAGGACACGCGGGGGCGCGGGGACAGAGGACAGGCGCGTGGAAGAATGATGGGCGCGTGGACGAGCACGGGCGGCGGGCGCGAGGACGAGGACGAGCGACACGTGGGGGGCGCGTGGCCAGAGGGCGGGCGCGTGGACGGAAGATGGGCGGCGGGTGCGTGGACGAAGGACACGCGCGGCCCGCCCCTGTCCCGCCCGCCGGACTCCCTGCCGCCGCTCCCTGCGCCCCAGGCCGGGCCTTGCCCAGGTTGTCTGGGGCGAGGAGCGCCCGGCGGGGCCCTGGGTCATCCTGGTGGGGAGCGCGCCCGCACCCGCACCCGCACCCGCACCCGCACCCGCACCCGCACCCGCCCGGGCGCCCCGGCAGCTGCCTGGTAACCGGATTTTGGACGTTCCCGAGACGCGTGGCCCTCGCTTTTCCCCGAGTGCGTGCCCGCTTTGCACGCAGCCTTCTTATCCCGGGGCCGAGTGAGCGCGGGCTCGCTCAGGCGGCTTTGGGGAGAAGCCGCGGTGCATGCAGTGAGGCTGCCCTGCGGGAGAGCGCATGGAGGGACGGCCGGACCATCTGGGCCCTCCCTGGTGGTCGTGCTGGAGGGTTGGGGCCCGTGTGGGGAGGGCTGCCAGCTCTGAGGCCCAGCACGGTCAGGGCACGTATGTCCACAGCCCAAGCGGCCCGCTTCCTGGATGCCTCGGAGCCGCGAGGAAGGCTCGGGGCTGAGGGCGGGCGACCGCGCACGCTCTCAAGGAATGGGTGCTCGCGAGCAATCCCCCTGCAGGAGCGCTTCCTCTGGGCCAGGCCGGCCTGCTGCCCGTGGCTTCCGTGCAGCTGCATGCGCCGCCGCGGGAAACCTGGGGAAACTGAAGGTTCAAGGAGAGACCCTGGGCGTCCTTGCAGATACCTTCCCCGAGGTGGGGGGAGGGGGGGCAGAGGCGCGGCGGCGGGCGGGGCCTGAGCGGCTCAGTTGCTTGAGCTTGGGATCCTGGGGGTCAGCTCAGGCCCTCAACTCAGGGTCCTGAGGTCAGGATCTCCCGCGCTTGTCAGTCTCTCCCTCCCTCTCCCTCTGCCACCCGCCCTCCCTCAAGGGAAGAAATCATTCCTTGTGCAAAAGAAACTTGCCCAGGGATGGGGTGGGAACAGCGCTGTCTTCCAAGACTGGGCAGGAAGAGTCCTGAGTCGTTTTCTGTTTCATGGCCTCCAGGGACGAGGCCGGGGACCCCAGGGCTGTGAGCAAAGAGAGGGAGAGCATGTGGGGGGCGCGGGTGGGGGCCGGTACAGGTCTGGAGACCTGTGCTGACGTGCACGTGACCACCCCTGTGTCCACCAGCCTGGCCCCAGACGTTGCACTAAGAACCTTTGGATGTTGCTACACGTGAGCATTGCAAGGGCTATCCACTCTAGCCCGGTCGCCATAACCCTCTGGCATATTCTGTGTGACCTGGGACGCGTCATTCAGTGCTCCTGAGCCACAAGCCTCAGGCCCCTCCTCTGGACTCCGGGCATGAGCTTTGGGTGAGGGCTGGGGGACCCGGCCTATGCATACGCTGCCCCCACTTGTGCGTCGGCCCGCCTATATACAGAAACAGAAGACGGCCAACAGTAGAGTGGCAGTGGGGTTACAAGCCGCCAGATGGATAGGGCTTCGCTTAAGGGGTGGGGTCCTTAGCCTTAGGCCTGTGGAGTTTCAGAGCCGAGCTGTCCCATAGGACTTCCTGAAATTCTGTCTCTAGAGCACTTGAAATGTGGCCAGTGGGAATGAGAAACTGAATCTTTCAGATTAATTCAACTGAAACTGCCACACGGGACGTGCACTATCGTATGGGGCAGCACAGTCATAGAGGGCCCTTGGATGTTCATGGACATTTTGTAAACCTTTGACATGGGATGTGTGTGTGTGTGTGTGTGTGTGTGCGCGCGCGCGCTGTGTATTTCTGGGAAGTGAGTCCGTGGCTTTCATCAGCTTCTGCTAACTACGGAAGAGGTCAGGACCTGCAGCTTTATGGCTTTGGGAGAAAGGAAGCAAGGTGAGGGAGGTGAGTGTGGCCTCTGGTAACCACTGCGGTTGCCCCTTTCTGCGTTTGTCCGTGGCTGGCTTCTCGGGATGAGCTCCTACGTCGTTGACTTCTTCCCAGCAGGCTAGGACCCCTAGCCCAAAGCGCTCTGGTGTGAAGCTCAGACTCTGATGCATCCTGCGGTTTTATATTTTTTAAGATCTTCTTTATTTGGCAGAGAGAGACAGAGCGCAGAAGCAGAGGGAGCAACAGAGGGAGAGTGAGAAGCAGGCTCCCACTGAGCAGGGGACCTGATGCGGGGCTCTGTCCCACGACTCGGGGTTCACGGCCTGAGCCAAAGGAGATGCTCAACCGCTGAGCCACCCAGGCGCCCCTCTCTCTGTGTCTCTCATGAATCAATCAATGCAATCCTTTTTAGGAAAGGAATAGAGTGTGACCCTTGAACTCGGGGGTGTGAGCATGAGCCCCTCGTTCAGTGCAGACAGGACTCAGAGGCAAATAAGCTTTTTACAAAGGGAGCACCTTTTAAGTGCGCAGCGCCCATTCTAGCCCTCCCACCACAGTCCAGCCACTAGCTTTCTGTCATATCTTATGGACATTTTAAAAACTTTCTATGAAATAGTTCATCGCATGGATGTCTCGCACTTTATGAAAACAACCGGCTCTTTTGGATAGAGCCCTTGGTTCCACATCTCCAAACCTCTAAGTCACGCTTGATGGAAACGCCTGGGCACGCAGACCCACTTGCTGTATGTTTTAGACCCGTGACAACGGATGAGCTGGAACACTGGGCCGGGTCCCCTGAAAGGGGAGTCACTGGAGAACGGTCTAAAGATATGAACGGAGAAGAGACAGCTCAGAGAATTCGGAAGAGCAAGTGCCCTGAGGTTTTAGGAGTCAATACCTTAGAGCAGACGCCATATCTGAGGTGGAGTCTCAGTGTGAATGAGGGCGAGGGGGTCCCCGGTTGCTACTCCTTCTGCCCTAGGACAGGAACAGCTTCCTCGCAGCTCTGCAGAAGCAGCTTCTGCACGCGGCTGTGGATCTCCTGGGCCAGGAGGGCCAGGAGCTGCACGGACACCAAGGGACCTAGGACCCGTTCCAGGGTTCGCATCTCGGGCCGAAGCCACCGACCGCTGGCAAAGCTCCAGGAGCCGCCTGACGGTTTCCTGGGGCCCAGCGGCACGATCCACAGGGGCAGGTAGGAGGCCACCAGGCTGCGCCCTCCAGCTGGGCTGGGCTGGGCTGGGCTGGGCTGGGGGCAGCTCCTGGCGGCAGGTGCAGTAACTCCCGGGCTGTCACAGTCAGGAGGCCTTTGGCTCCTGGGAGCACGGGCCAGACGCCAGGGTCAGGTTCCGAGCCCTCGTGACCCCGAAAGCAGGCGCGACCGCCGCCGACCAAGGAGCCCGCGCCCGGGGCGGGCTGGCGGGCGCCAGACCTTGAAAAGCAGGTGCACGACCGCCGTGCCCCGGGCTCCCACTCACAGCCCGGAGGGGCCGCGGCCTGTGTGGCTTCGGGGAGTGGGGCTCCCGCCCCCTCGACCCGATTCTGCGTGGCCTTGGGAGGCCCCATCGCGGGCGGCTGTCTCCTCTCTGTCCGGGACCCACGCACCACTAGGCCCTGCTCCCACCAGGGAAGTGGCAGCAGCCCTAAAGTCTGGCGTCCGAACACCAAGGGCTCCAGCTGAGCTGCGGACCAACGTGTGCACCACTTGGCCTCAGTGACAGCCTCTGCCTGGCGCCGGCTCAGCCAGGAGGGAAAAAATGGGACCCCAGCCGCGGGGCGGGGACTGGCCCAGCCCCGCCCCGCCCCGCCCCGCCCCGCCCGCCAGGGACCAATTGGAAGACAAGAGGCGGGGCGGCGAGGCCAACCCCAGCCCCCACGAGCCCTCTGCTGGCGGCCCAGGGCGGAGAGGAGAGCACCGGGCTAGCCAGGTGGAAGCTCAGGTGTCCAAGGGAAGAAAGTAGGAAGGTAGCTCAAGGCCACTGGGACCCGCCAGACCAAGGTCAGAGGCATCAGCCCAGGAGAGCTTCTGAAAGTGCCAACTGTCCAGCTCCTGCGAGATGCGGTGCGTCAGGGTGTCGGGGTGTCGGGAAGGGGGGCCCCAGAGACGTGCAGTGTTCCGTGCAGGGCCTCCCAGGAAATTCTCCCTGCACTGAGACGTTTGAGAATCAGCGACCTGGGCGGAAGAGCCCGAGGGGGTCCCCACCGCTCCGGTTCCTCTCGACTGGACGGCAGAGAAGCCCTCGCTAGGATCAAAAACGGGGGATGTGCCACCCAGGCAGCCCCTGGGCTCTGGAAGCGCTTCAGACCGGAAACGGGGACGCTTCCGAAGCGGCAGGAGGCCCGACCCACGTCAGCGTCGTCTGGGGCCCAGCCTCGTCTGGGGCCCTGGCGGCGGGGCGGGAGGCTCAGGGCCTGCCCAGGAGCTGGAGTCCGCAGGGCGGGCACTGCCGGCCTGGGAAAGTGGTGCGCCCCGACGCAGTACCTGTCTGAGCCACCGGAGGGCGCGTGGGTCTCTGGGACGCGGGAGGCGCGGCTCCCCGCGCGCGTGCCTGGACCAAGGACCCGGGGCGCGCGCGAGGACGGAGGACTGGCACGTAGAGGAACGATGGGCGCGTGGACGAAGGACGCGTGGCGAGCGCGGGGACAAAGGACACGCGGGGGCGCGGGGACAGAGGACAGGCGCGTGGAAGAATGATGGGCGCGTGGACGAGCACGGGCGGCGGGCGCGAGGACGAGGACGAGCGACACGTGGGGGGCGCGTGGCCAGAGGGCGGGCGCGTGGACGGAAGATGGGCGGCGGGTGCGTGGACGAAGGACACGCGCGGCCCGCCCCTGTCCCGCCCGCCGGACTCCCTGCCGCCGCTCCCTGCGCCCCAGGCCGGGCCTTGCCCAGGTTGTCTGGGGCGAGGAGCGCCCGGCGGGGCCCTGGGTCATCCTGGTGGGGAGCGCGCCCGCACCCGCACCCGCACCCGCACCCGCACCCGCACCCGCACCCGCCCGGGCGCCCCGGCAGCTGCCTGGTAACCGGATTTTGGACGTTCCCGAGACGCGTGGCCCTCGCTTTTCCCCGAGTGCGTGCCCGCTTTGCACGCAGCCTTCTTATCCCGGGGCCGAGTGAGCGCGGGCTCGCTCAGGCGGCTTTGGGGAGAAGCCGCGGTGCATGCAGTGAGGCTGCCCTGCGGGAGAGCGCATGGAGGGACGGCCGGACCATCTGGGCCCTCCCTGGTGGTCGTGCTGGAGGGTTGGGGCCCGTGTGGGGAGGGCTGCCAGCTCTGAGGCCCAGCACGGTCAGGGCACGTATGTCCACAGCCCAAGCGGCCCGCTTCCTGGATGCCTCGGAGCCGCGAGGAAGGCTCGGGGCTGAGGGCGGGCGACCGCGCACGCTCTCAAGGAATGGGTGCTCGCGAGCAATCCCCCTGCAGGAGCGCTTCCTCTGAGCCAGGCCGGCCTGCTGCCCGTGGCTTCCGTGCAGCTGCATGCGCCGCCGCGGGAAACCTGGGGAAACTGAAGGTTCAAGGAGAGACCCTGGGCGTCCTTGCAGATACCTTCCCCGAGGTGGGGGGAGGGGGGGCAGAGGCGCGGCGGCGGGCGGGGCCTGAGCGGCTCAGTTGCTTGAGCTTGGGATCCTGGGGGTCAGCTCAGGCCCTCAACTCAGGGTCCTGAGGTCAGGATCTCCCGCGCTTGTCAGTCTCTCCCTCCCTCTCCCTCTGCCACCCGCCCTCCCTCAAGGGAAGAAATCATTCCTTGTGCAAAAGAAACTTGCCCAGGGATGGGGTGGGAACAGCGCTGTCTTCCAAGACTGGGCAGGAAGAGTCCTGAGTCGTTTTCTGTTTCATGGCCTCCAGGGACGAGGCCGGGGACCCCAGGGCTGTGAGCAAAGAGAGGGAGAGCATGTGGGGGGCGCGGGTGGGGGCCGGTACAGGTCTGGAGACCTGTGCTGACGTGCACGTGACCACCCCTGTGTCCACCAGCCTGGCCCCAGACGTTGCACTAAGAACCTTTGGATGTTGCTACACGTGAGCATTGCAAGGGCTATCCACTCTAGCCCGGTCGCCATAACCCTCTGGCATATTCTGTGTGACCTGGGACGCGTCATTCAGTGCTCCTGAGCCACAAGCCTCAGGCCCCTCCTCTGGACTCCGGGCATGAGCTTTGGGTGAGGGCTGGGGGACCCGGCCTATGCATACGCTGCCCCCACTTGTGCGTCGGCCCGCCTATATACAGAAACAGAAGACGGCCAACAGTAGAGTGGCAGTGGGGTTACAAGCCGCCAGATGGATAGGGCTTCGCTTAAGGGGTGGGGTCCTTAGCCTTAGGCCTGTGGAGTTTCAGAGCCGAGCTGTCCCATAGGACTTCCTGAAATTCTGTCTCTAGAGCACTTGAAATGTGGCCAGTGGGAATGAGAAACTGAATCTTTCAGATTAATTCAACTGAAACTGCCACACGGGACGTGCACTATCGTATGGGGCAGCACAGTCATAGAGGGCCCTTGGATGTTCATGGACATTTTGTAAACCTTTGACATGGGATGTGTGTGTGTGTGTGTGTGTGTGTGCGCGCGCGCTGTGTATTTCTGGGAAGTGAGTCCGTGGCTTTCATCAGCTTCTGCTAACTACGGAAGAGGTCAGGACCTGCAGCTTTATGGCTTTGGGAGAAAGGAAGCAAGGTGAGGGAGGTGAGTGTGGCCTCTGGTAACCACTGCGGTTGCCCCTTTCTGCGTTTGTCTGTGGCTGGCTTCTCGGGATGAGCTCCTACGTCGTTGACTTCTTCCCAGCAGGCTAGGACCGCTAGCCCAAAGCGCGCTGGTGTGAAGCTCAGACTCTGATGCATCCTGCGGTTTTATATTTTTTAAGATCTTCTTTATTTGGCAGAGAGAGACAGAGCGCAGAAGCAGAGGGAGCAACAGAGGGAGAGTGAGAAGCAGGCTCCCACTGAGCAGGGGACCTGATGCGGGGCTCTGTCCCACGACTCGGGGTTCACGGCCTGAGCCAAAGGAGATGCTCAACCGCTGAGCCACCCAGGCGCCCCTCTCTCTGTGTCTCTCATGAATCAATCAATGCAATCCTTTTTAGGAAAGGAATAGAGTGTGACCCTTGAACTCGGGGGTGTGAGCATGAGCCCCTCGTTCAGTGCAGACAGGACTCAGAGGCAAATAAGCTTTTTACAAAGGGAGCACCTTTTAAGTGCGCAGCGCCCATTCTAGCCCTCCCACCACAGTCCAGCCACTAGCTTTCTGTCATATCTTATGGACATTTTAAAAACTTTCTATGAAATAGTTCATCGCATGGATGTCTCGCACTTTATGAAAACAACCGGCTCTTTTGGATAGAGCCCTTGGTTCCACATCTCCAAACCTCTAAGTCACGCTTGATGGAAACGCCTGGGCACGCAGACCCACTTGCTGTATGTTTTAGACCCGTGACAACGGATGAGCTGGAACACTGGGCCGGGTCCCCTGAAAGGGGAGTCACTGGAGAACGGTCTAAAGATATGAACGGAGAAGAGACAGCTCAGAGAATTCGGAAGAGCAAGTGCCCTGAGGTTTTAGGAGTCAATACCTTAGAGCAGACGCCATATCTGAGGTGGAGTCTCAGTGTGAATGAGGGCGAGGGGGTCCCCGGTTGCTACTCCTTCTGCCCTAGGACAGGAACAGCTTCCTCGCAGCTCTGCAGAAGCAGCTTCTGCACGCGGCTGTGGATCTCCTGGGCCAGGAGGGCCAGGAGCTGCACGGACACCAAGGGACCTAGGACCCGTTCCAGGGTTCGCATCTCGGGCCGAAGCCACCGACCGCTGGCAAAGCTCCAGGAGCCGCCTGACGGTTTCCTGGGGCCCAGCGGCACGATCCACAGGGGCAGGTAGGAGGCCACCAGGCTGCGCCCTCCAGCTGGGCTGGGCTGGGCTGGGCTGGGCTGGGGGCAGCTCCTGGCGGCAGGTGCAGTAACTCCCGGGCTGTCACAGTCAGGAGGCCTTTGGCTCCTGGGAGCACGGGCCAGACGCCAGGGTCAGGTTCCGAGCCCTCGTGACCCCGAAAGCAGGCGCGACCGCCGCCGACCAAGGAGCCCGCGCCCGGGGCGGGCTGGCGGGCGCCAGACCTTGAAAAGCAGGTGCACGACCGCCGTGCCCCGGGCTCCCACTCACAGCCCGGAGGGGCCGCGGCCTGTGTGGCTTCGGGGAGTGGGGCTCCCGCCCCCTCGACCCGATTCTGCGTGGCCTTGGGAGGCCCCATCGCGGGCGGCTGTCTCCTCTCTGTCCGGGACCCACGCACCACTAGGCCCTGCTCCCACCAGGGAAGTGGCAGCAGCCCTAAAGTCTGGCGTCCGAACACCAAGGGCTCCAGCTGAGCTGCGGACCAACGTGTGCACCACTTGGCCTCAGTGACAGCCTCTGCCTGGCGCCGGCTCAGCCAGGAGGGAAAAAATGGGACCCCAGCCGCGGGGCGGGGACTGGCCCAGCCCCGCCCCGCCCCGCCCCGCCCCGCCCGCCAGGGACCAATTGGAAGACAAGAGGCGGGGCGGCGAGGCCAACCCCAGCCCCCACGAGCCCTCTGCTGGCGGCCCAGGGCGGAGAGGAGAGCACCGGGCTAGCCAGGTGGAAGCTCAGGTGTCCAAGGGAAGAAAGTAGGAAGGTAGCTCAAGGCCACTGGGACCCGCCAGACCAAGGTCAGAGGCATCAGCCCAGGAGAGCTTCTGAAAGTGCCAACTGTCCAGCTCCTGCGAGATGCGGTGCGTCAGGGTGTCGGGGTGTCGGGAAGGGGGGCCCCAGAGACGTGCAGTGTTCCGTGCAGGGCCTCCCAGGAAATTCTCCCTGCACTGAGACGTTTGAGAATCAGCGACCTGGGCGGAAGAGCCCGAGGGGGTCCCCACCGCTCCGGTTCCTCTCGACTGGACGGCAGAGAAGCCCTCGCTAGGATCAAAAACGGGGGATGTGCCACCCAGGCAGCCCCTGGGCTCTGGAAGCGCTTCAGACCGGAAACGGGGACGCTTCCGAAGCGGCAGGAGGCCCGACCCACGTCAGCGTCGTCTGGGGCCCAGCCTCGTCTGGGGCCCTGGCGGCGGGGCGGGAGGCTCAGGGCCTGCCCAGGAGCTGGAGTCCGCAGGGCGGGCACTGCCGGCCTGGGAAAGTGGTGCGCCCCGACGCAGTACCTGTCTGAGCCACCGGAGGGCGCGTGGGTCTCTGGGACGCGGGAGGCGCGGCTCCCCGCGCGCGTGCCTGGACCAAGGACCCGGGGCGCGCGCGAGGACGGAGGACTGGCACGTAGAGGAACGATGGGCGCGTGGACGAAGGACGCGTGGCGAGCGCGGGGACAAAGGACACGCGGGGGCGCGGGGACAGAGGACAGGCGCGTGGAAGAATGATGGGCGCGTGGACGAGCACGGGCGGCGGGCGCGAGGAAGAGGACGAGCGACACGTGGGGGGCGCGTGGCCAGAGGGCGGGCGCGTGGACGGAAGATGGGCGGCGGGTGCGTGGACGAAGGACACGCGCGGCCCGCCCCTGTCCCGCCCGCCGGACTCCCTGCCGCCGCTCCCTGCGCCCCAGGCCGGGCCTTGCCCAGGTTGTCTGGGGCGAGGAGCGCCCGGCGGGGCCCTGGGTCATCCTGGTGGGGAGCGCGCCCGCACCCGCACCCGCACCCGCACCCGCACCCACACCCGCACCCGCCCGGGCGCCCCGGCAGCTGCCTGGTAACCGGATTTTGGACGTTCCCGAGACGCGTGGCCCTCGCTTTTCCCCGAGTGCGTGCCCGCTTTGCACGCAGCCTTCTTATCCCGGGGCCGAGTGAGCGCGGGCTCGCTCAGGCGGCTTTGGGGAGAAGCCGCGGTGCATGCAGTGAGGCTGCCCTGCGGGAGAGCGCATGGAGGGACGGCCGGACCATCTGGGCCCTCCCTGGTGGTCGTGCTGGAGGGTTGGGGCCCGTGTGGGGAGGGCTGCCAGCTCTGAGGCCCAGCACGGTCAGGGCACGTATGTCCACAGCCCAAGCGGCCCGCTTCCTGGATGCCTCGGAGCCGCGAGGAAGGCTCGGGGCTGAGGGCGGGCGACCGCGCACGCTCTCAAGGAATGGGTGCTCGCGAGCAATCCCCCTGCAGGAGCGCTTCCTCTGGGCCAGGCCGGCCTGCTGCCCGTGGCTTCCGTGCAGCTGCATGCGCCGCCGCGGGAAACCTGGGGAAACTGAAGGTTCAAGGAGAGACCCTGGGCGTCCTTGCAGATACCTTCCCCGAGGTGGGGGGAGGGGGGGCAGAGGCGCGGCGGCGGGCGGGGCCTGAGCGGCTCAGTTGCTTGAGCTTGGGATCCTGGGGGTCAGCTCAGGCCCTCAACTCAGGGTCCTGAGGTCAGGATCTCCCGCGCTTGTCAGTCTCTCCCTCCCTCTCCCTCTGCCACCCGCCCTCCCTCAAGGGAAGAAATCATTCCTTGTGCAAAAGAAACTTGCCCAGGGATGGGGTGGGAACAGCGCTGTCTTCCAAGACTGGGCAGGAAGAGTCCTGAGTCGTTTTCTGTTTCATGGCCTCCAGGGACGAGGCCGGGGACCCCAGGGCTGTGAGCAAAGAGAGGGAGAGCATGTGGGGGGCGCGGGTGGGGGCCGGTACAGGTCTGGAGACCTGTGCTGACGTGCACGTGACCACCCCTGTGTCCACCAGCCTGGCCCCAGACGTTGCACTAAGAACCTTTGGATGTTGCTACACGTGAGCATTGCAAGGGCTATCCACTCTAGCCCGGTCGCCATAACCCTCTGGCATATTCTGTGTGACCTGGGACGCGTCATTCAGTGCTCCTGAGCCACAAGCCTCAGGCCCCTCCTCTGGACTCCGGGCATGAGCTTTGGGTGAGGGCTGGGGGACCCGGCCTATGCATACGCTGCCCCCACTTGTGCGTCGGCCCGCCTATATACAGAAACAGAAGACGGCCAACAGTAGAGTGGCAGTGGGGTTACAAGCCGCCAGATGGATAGGGCTTCGCTTAAGGGGTGGGGTCCTTAGCCTTAGGCCTGTGGAGTTTCAGAGCCGAGCTGTCCCATAGGACTTCCTGAAATTCTGTCTCTAGAGCACTTGAAATGTGGCCAGTGGGAATGAGAAACTGAATCTTTCAGATTAATTCAACTGAAACTGCCACACGGGACGTGCACTATCGTATGGGGCAGCACAGTCATAGAGGGCCCTTGGATGTTCATGGACATTTTGTAAACCTTTGACATGGGATGTGTGTGTGTGTGTGTGTGTGTGTGCGCGCGCGCGCTGTGTATTTCTGGGAAGTGAGTCCGTGGCTTTCATCAGCTTCTGCTAACTACGGAAGAGGTCAGGACCTGCAGCTTTATGGCTTTGGGAGAAAGGAAGCAAGGTGAGGGAGGTGAGTGTGGCCTCTGGTAACCACTGCGGTTGCCCCTTTCTGCATTTGTCTGTGGCTGGCTTCTCGGGATGAGCTCCTACGTCGTTGACTTCTTCCCAGCAGGCTAGGACCGCTAGCCCAAAGCGCACTGGTGTGAAGCTCAGACTCTGATGCATCCTGCGGTTTTATATTTTTTAAGATCTTCTTTATTTGGCAGAGAGAGACAGAGCGCAGAAGCAGAGGGAGCAACAGAGGGAGAGTGAGAAGCAGGCTCCCACTGAGCAGGGGACCTGATGCGGGGCTCTGTCCCACGACTCGGGGTTCACGGCCTGAGCCAAAGGAGATGCTCAACCGCTGAGCCACCCAGGCGCCCCTCTCTCTGTGTCTCTCATGAATCAATCAATGCAATCCTTTTTAGGAAAGGAATAGAGTGTGACCCTTGAACTCGGGGGTGTGAGCATGAGCTCCTCGTTCAGTGCAGACAGGACTCAGAGGCAAATAAGCTTTTTACAAAGGGAGCACCTTTTAAGTGCGCAGCGCCCATTCTAGCCCTCCCACCACAGTCCAGCCACTAGCTTTCTGTCATATCTTATGGACATTTTAAAAACTTTCTATGAAATAGTTCATCGCATGGATGTCTCGCACTTTATGAAAACAACCGGCTCTTTTGGATAGAGCCCTTGGTTCCACATCTCCAAACCTCTAAGTCACGCTTGATGGAAACGCCTGGGCACGCAGACCCACTTGCTGTATGTTTTAGACCCGTGACAACGGATGAGCTGGAACACTGGGCCGTGTCCCCTGAAAGGGGAGTCACTGGAGAACGGTCTAAAGATATGAACGGAGAAGAGACAGCTCAGAGAATTCGGAAGAGCAAGTGCCCTGAGGTTTTAGGAGTCAATACCTTAGAGCAGGCGCCATATCTGAGGTGGAGTCTCAGTGTGAATGAGGGCGAGGGGGTCCCCGGTTGCTACTCCTTCTGCCCTAGGACAGGAACAGCTTCCTCGCAGCTCTGCAGAAGCAGCTTCTGCACGCGGCTGTGGATCTCCTGGGACAGGAGGGCCAGGAGCTGCACGGACACCAAGGGACCTAGGACCCGTTCCAGGGTGCGCATCTCGGGCCGAAGCCACCGACCGCTGGCAAAGCTCCAGGAGCCGCCTGACGGTTTCCTGGGGCCCAGCGGCACGATCCACAGGGGCAGGTAGGAGGCCACCAGGCTGCGCCCTCCAGCTGGGCTGGGCTGGGCTGGGCTGGGGGCAGCTCCTGGCGGCAGGTGCAGGAACTCCCGGGCTGTCACAGTCGGGAGGCCTTTGGCTCCTGGGAGCACGGGCCAGACGCCAGGGTCAGGTTCCGAGCCCTCGTGACCCCGAAAGCAGACGCGACCGCCGCCGACCAAGGAGCCCGCGCCCGGGGCGGGCTGGCGGGCGCCAGACCTTAAAAAGCAGGTGCACGACCGCCGTGCCCCGGGCTCCCAGTCACAGCCCGGAGGGGCCGCGGCCTGTGTGGCTTCGGGGAGTGGGGCTCCCGCCCCCTCGACCCGATTCTGCGCGGCCTTGGGAGGCCCCATCGCGGGCGGCTGTCTCCTCTCTGTCCGGGACCCACGCACCACTAGGCCCTGCTCCCACCAGGGAAGTGGCAGCAGCCCTAAAGTCTGGCGTCCGAACACCAAGGGCTCCAGCTGAGCTGCGGACCAACGTGTGCACCACTTGGCCTCAGTGACAGCCTCTGCCTGGCGCCGGCTCAGCCAGGAGGGAAAAAATGGGACCCCAGCCGCGGGGCGGGGACTGGCCCAGCCCCGCCCCGCCCCGCCCCGCCCCGCCCGCCAGGGACCAATTGGAAGACAAGAGGCGGGGCGGCGAGGCCAACCCCAGCCCCCACGAGCCCTCTGCTGGCGGCCCAGGGCGGAGAGGAGAGCACCGGGCTAGCCAGGTGGAAGCTCAGGTGTCCAAGGGAAGAAAGTAGGAAGGTAGCTCAAGGCCACTGGGACCCGCCAGACCAAGGTCAGAGGCATCAGCCCAGGAGAGCTTCTGAAAGTGCCAACTGTCCAGCTCCTGCGAGATGCGGTGCGTCAGGGTGTCGGGGTGTCGGGAAGGGGGGCCCCAGAGACGTGCAGTGTTCCGTGCAGGGCCTCCCAGGAAATTCTCCCTGCACTGAGACGTTTGAGAATCAGCGACCTGGGCGGAAGAGCCCGAGGGGGTCCCCACCGCTCCGGTTCCTCTCGACTGGACGGCAGAGAAGCCCTCGCTAGGATCAAAAACGGGGGATGTGCCACCCAGGCAGCCCCTGGGCTCTGGAAGCGCTTCAGACCGGAAACGGGGACGCTTCCGAAGCGGCAGGAGGCCCGACCCACGTCAGCGTCGTCTGGGGCCCAGCCTCGTCTGGGGCCCTGGCGGCGGGGCGGGAGGCTCAGGGCCTGCCCAGGAGCTGGAGTCCGCAGGGCGGGCACTGCCGGCCTGGGAAAGTGGTGCGCCCCGACGCAGTACCTGTCTGAGCCACCGGAGGGCGCGTGGGTCTCTGGGACGCGGGAGGCGCGGCTCCCCGCGCGCGTGCCTGGACCAAGGACCCGGGGCGCGCGCGAGGACGGAGGACTGGCACGTAGAGGAACGATGGGCGCGTGGACGAAGGACGCGTGGCGAGCGCGGGGACAAAGGACACGCGGGGGCGCGGGGACAGAGGACAGGCGCGTGGAAGAATGATGGGCGCGTGGACGAGCACGGGCGGCGGGCGCGAGGACGAGGACGAGCGACACGTGGGGGGCGCGTGGCCAGAGGGCGGGCGCGTGGACGGAAGATGGGCGGCGGGTGCGTGGACGAAGGACACGCGCGGCCCGCCCCTGTCCCGCCCGCCGGACTCCCTGCCGCCGCTCCCTGCGCCCCAGGCCGGGCCTTGCCCAGGTTGTCTGGGGCGAGGAGCGCCCGGCGGGGCCCTGGGTCATCCTGGTGGGGAGCGCGCCCGCACCCGCACCCGCACCCGCACCCGCACCCGCACCCGCCCCGGCGCCCCGGCAGCTGCCTGGTAACCGGATTTTGGACGTTCCCGAGACGCGTGGCCCTCGCTTTTCCCCGAGTGCGTGCCCGCTTTGCACGCAGCCTTCTTATCCCGGGGCCGAGTGAGCGCGGGCTCGCTCAGGCGGCTTTGGGGAGAAGCCGCGGTGCATGCAGTGAGGCTGCCCTGCGGGAGAGCGCATGGAGGGACGGCCGGACCATCTGGGCCCTCCCTGGTGGTCGTGCTGGAGGGTTGGGGCCCGTGTGGGGAGGGCTGCCAGCTCTGAGGCCCAGCACGGTCAGGGCACGTATGTCCACAGCCCAAGCGGCCCGCTTCCTGGATGCCTCGGAGCCGCGAGGAAGGCTCGGGGCTGAGGGCGGGCGACCGCGCACGCTCTCAAGGAATGGGTGCTCGCGAGCAATCCCCCTGCAGGAGCGCTTCCTCTGGGCCAGGCCGGCCTGCTGCCCGTGGCTTCCGTGCAGCTGCATGCGCCGCCGCGGGAAACCTGGGGAAACTGAAGGTTCAAGGAGAGACCCTGGGCGTCCTTGCAGATACCTTCCCCGAGGTGGGGGGAGGGGGGGCAGAGGCGCGGCGGCGGGCGGGGCCTGAGCGGCTCAGTTGCTTGAGCTTGGGATCCTGGGGGTCAGCTCAGGCCCTCAACTCAGGGTCCTGAGGTCAGGATCTCCCGCGCTTGTCAGTCTCTCCCTCCCTCTCCCTCTGCCACCCGCCCTCCCTCAAGGGAAGAAATCATTCCTTGTGCAAAAGAAAGTTGCCCAGGGATGGGGTGGGAACAGCGCTGTCTTCCAAGACTGGGCAGGAAGAGTCCTGAGTCGTTTTCTGTTTCATGGCCTCCAGGGACGAGGCCGGGGACCCCAGGGCTGTGAGCAAAGAGAGGGAGAGCATGTGGGGGGCGCGGGTGGGGGCCGGTACAGGTCTGGAGACCTGTGCTGACGTGCACGTGACCACCCCTGTGTCCACCAGCCTGGCCCCAGACGTTGCACTAAGAACCTTTGGATGTTGCTACACGTGAGCATTGCAAGGGCTATCCACTCTAGCCCGGTCGCCATAACCCTCTGGCATATTCTGTGTGACCTGGGACGCGTCATTCAGTGCTCCTGAGCCACAAGCCTCAGGCCCCTCCTCTGGACTCCGGGCATGAGCTTTGGGTGAGGGCTGGGGGACCCGGCCTATGCATACGCTGCCCCCACTTGTGCGTCGGCCCGCCTATATACAGAAACAGAAGACGGCCAACAGTAGAGTGGCAGTGGGGTTACAAGCCACCAGATGGATAGGGCTTCGCTTAAGGGGTGGGGTCCTTAGCCTTAGGCCTGTGGAGTTTCAAAGCCGAGCTGTCCCATAGGACTTCCTGAAATTCTGTCTCTAGAGCACTTGAAATGTGGCCAGTGGGAATGAGAAACTGAATCTTTCAGATTAATTCAACTGAAACTGCCACACGGGACGTGCACTATCGTATGGGGCAGCACAGTCATAGAGGGCCCTTGGATGTTCATGGACATTTTGTAAACCTTTGACATGGGATGTGTGTGTGTGTGTGTGTGTGTGTGCGCGCGCGCGCTGTGTATTTCTGGGAAGTGAGTCCGTGGCTTTCATCAGCTTCTGCTAACTACGGAAGAGGTCAGGACCTGCAGCTTTATGGCTTTGGGAGAAAGGAAGCAAGGTGAGGGAGGTGAGTGTGGCCTCTGGTAACCACTGCGGTTGCCCCTTTCTGAGTTTGTCTGTGGCTGGCTTCTCGGGATGAGCTCCTACGTCGTTGACTTCTTCCCAGCAGGCTAGGACCGCTAGCCCAAAGCGCGCTGGTGTGAAGCTCAGACTCTGATGCATCCTGCGGTTTTATATTTTTTAAGATCTTCTTTATTTGGCAGAGAGAGACAGAGCGCAGAAGCAGAGGGAGCAACAGAGGGAGAGTGAGAAGCAGGCTCCCACTGAGCAGGGGACCTGATGCGGGGCTCTGTCCCACGACTCGGGGTTCACGGCCTGAGTCAAAGGAGATGCTCAACCGCTGAGCCACCCAGGCGCCCCTCTCTCTGTGTCTCTCATGAATCAATCAATGCAATCCTTTTTAGGAAAGGAATAGAGTGTGACCCTTGAACTCGGGGGTGTGAGCATGAGCCCCTCGTTCAGTGCAGACAGGACTCAGAGGCAAATAAGCTTTTTACAAAGGGAGCACCTTTTAAGTGCGCAGCGCCCATTCTAGCCCTCCCACCACAGTCCAGCCACTAGCTTTCTGTCGTATCTTATGGACATTTTAAAAACTTTCTATGAAATAGTTCATCGCATGGATGTCTCGCACTTTATGAAAACAACCGGCTCTTTTGGATAGAGCCCTTGGTTCCACATCTCCAAATCTCTAAGTCACGCTTGATGGAAACGCCTGGGCACGCAGACCCACTTGCTGTATGTTTTAGACCCGTGACAACGGATGAGCTGGAACACTGGGCCGGGTCCCCTGAAAGGGGAGTCACTGGAGAACGGTCTAAAGATATGAACGGAGAAGAGACAGCTCAGAGAATTCGGAAGAGCAAGTGCCCTGAGGTTTTAGGAGTCAATACCTTAGAGCAGACGCCATATCTGAGGTGGAGTCTCAGTGTGAATGAGGGCGAGGGGGTCCCCGGTTGCTACTCCTTCTGCCCTAGGACAGGAACAGCTTCCTCGCAGCTCTGCAGAAGCAGCTTCTGCACGCGGCTGTGGATCTCCTGGGCCAGAAGGGCCAGGAGCTGCACGGACACCAAGGGACCTAGGACCCGTTCCAGGGTGCGCATCTCGGGCCGAAGCCACCGACCGCTGGCAAAGCTCCAGGAGCCGCCTGACGGTTTCCTGGGGCCCAGCGGCACGATCCACAGGGGCAGGTAGGAGGCCACCAGGCTGCGCCCTCCAGCTGGGCTGGGCTGGGCTGGGCTGGGGGCAGCTCCTGGCGGCAGGTGCAGTAACTCCCGGGCTGTCACAGTCAGGAGGCCTTTGGCTCCTGGGAGCACGGGCCAGACGCCAGGGTCAGGTTCCGAGCCCTCGTGACCCCGAAAGCAGGCGCGACCGCCGCCGACCAAGGAGCCCGCGCCCGGGGCGGGCTGGCGGGCGCCAGACCTTGAAAAGCAGGTGCACGACCGCCGTGCCCCGGGCTCCCAGTCACAGCCCGGAGGGGCCGCGGCCTGTGTGGCTTCGGGGAGTGGGGCTCCCGCCCCCTCGACCCGATTCTGCGCGGCCTTGGGAGGCCCCATCGCGGGCGGCTGTCTCCTCTCTGTCCGGGACCCACGCACCACTAGGCCCTGCTCCCACCAGGGAAGTGGCAGCAGCCCTAAAGTCTGGCGTCCGAACACCAAGGGCTCCAGCTGAGCTGCGGACCAACGTGTGCACCACTTGGCCTCAGTGACAGCCTCTGCCTGGCGCCGGCTCAGCCAGGAGGGAAAAAATGGGACCCCAGCCGCGGGGCGGGGACTGGCCCAGCCCCGCCCCGCCCCGCCCCGCCCCGCCCGCCAGGGACCAATTGGAAGACAAGAGGCGGGGCGGCGAGGCCAACCCCAGCCCCCACGAGCCCTCTGCTGGCGGCCCAGGGCGGAGAGGAGAGCACCGGGCTAGCCAGGTGGAAGCTCAGGTGTCCAAGGGAAGAAAGTAGGAAGGTAGCTCAAGGCCACTGGGACCCGCCAGACCAAGGTCAGAGGCATCAGCCCAGGAGAGCTTCTGAAAGTGCCAACTGTCCAGCTCCTGCGAGATGCGGTGCGTCAGGGTGTCGGGGTGTCGGGAAGGGGGGCCCCAGAGACGTGCAGTGTTCCGTGCAGGGCCTCCCAGGAAATTCTCCCTGCACTGAGACGTTTGAGAATCAGCGACCTGGGCGGAAGAGCCCGAGGGGGTCCCCACCGCTCCGGTTCCTCTCGACTGGACGGCAGAGAAGCCCTCGCTAGGATCAAAAACGGGGGATGTGCCACCCAGGCAGCCCCTGGGCTCTGGAAGCGCTTCAGACCGGAAACGGGGACGCTTCCGAAGCGGCAGGAGGCCCGACCCACGTCAGCGTCGTCTGGGGCCCAGCCTCGTCTGGGGCCCTGGCGGCGGGGCGGGAGGCTCAGGGCCTGCCCAGGAGCTGGAGTCCGCAGGGCGGGCACTGCCGGCCTGGGAAAGTGGTGCGCCCCGACGCAGTACCTGTCTGAGCCACCGGAGGGCGCGTGGGTCTCTGGGACGCGGGAGGCGCGGCTCCCCGCGCGCGTGCCTGGACCAAGGACCCGGGGCGCGCGCGAGGACGGAGGACTGGCACGTAGAGGAACGATGGGCGCGTGGACGAAGGACGCGTGGCGAGCGCGGGGACAAAGGACACGCGGGGGCGCGGGGACAGAGGACAGGCGCGTGGAAGAATGATGGGCGCGTGGACGAGCACGGGCGGCGGGCGCGAGGACGAGGACGAGCGACACGTGGGGGGCGCGTGGCCAGAGGGCGGGCGCGTGGACGGAAGATGGGCGGCGGGTGCGTGGACGAAGGACACGCGCGGCCCGCCCCTGTCCCGCCCGCCGGACTCCCTGCCGCCGCTCCCTGCGCCCCAGGCCGGGCCTTGCCCAGGTTGTCTGGGGCGAGGAGCGCCCGGCGGGGCCCTGGGTCATCCTGGTGGGGAGCGCGCCCGCACCCGCACCCGCACCCGCACCCGCACCCGCACCCGCACCCGCCCGGGCGCCCCGGCAGCTGCCTGGTAACCGGATTTTGGACGTTCCCGAGACGCGTGGCCCTCGCTTTTCCCCGAGTGCGTGCCCGCTTTGCACGCAGCCTTCTTATCCCGGGGCCGAGTGAGCGCGGGCTCGCTCAGGCGGCTTTGGGGAGAAGCCGCGGTGCATGCAGTGAGGCTGCCCTGCGGGAGAGCGCATGGAGGGACGGCCGGACCATCTGGGCCCTCCCTGGTGGTCGTGCTGGAG
This sequence comes from Canis lupus baileyi, assembly GCF_048164855.1. Classification (NCBI taxonomy): domain Eukaryota; kingdom Metazoa; phylum Chordata; class Mammalia; order Carnivora; family Canidae; genus Canis; species Canis lupus. The sequence continues at coordinate 17,829,374 of NC_132876.1, read as the reverse complement.
GGTTGGGGCCCGTGTGGGGAGGGCTGCCAGCTCTGAGGCCCAGCACGGTCAGGGCACGTATGTCCACAGCCCAAGCGGCCCGCTTCCTGGATGCCTCGGAGCCGCGAGGAAGGCTCGGGGCTGAGGGCGGGCGACCGCGCACGCTCTCAAGGAATGGGTGCTCGCGAGCAATCCCCCTGCAGGAGCGCTTCCTCTGGGCCAGGCCGGCCTGCTGCCCGTGGCTTCCGTGCAGCTGCATGCGCCGCCGCGGGAAACCTGGGGAAACTGAAGGTTCAAGGAGAGACCCTGGGCGTCCTTGCAGATACCTTCCCCGAGGTGGGGGGAGGGGGGGCAGAGGCGCGGCGGCGGGCGGGGCCTGAGCGGCTCAGTTGCTTGAGCTTGGGATCCTGGGGGTCAGCTCAGGCCCTCAACTCAGGGTCCTGAGGTCAGGATCTCCCGCGCTTGTCAGTCTCTCCCTCCCTCTCCCTCTGCCACCCGCCCTCCCTCAAGGGAAGAAATCATTCCTTGTGCAAAAGAAAGTTGCCCAGGGATGGGGTGGGAACAGCGCTGTCTTCCAAGACTGGGCAGGAAGAGTCCTGAGTCGTTTTCTGTTTCATGGCCTCCAGGGACGAGGCCGGGGACCCCAGGGCTGTGAGCAAAGAGAGGGAGAGCATGTGGGGGGCGCGGGTGGGGGCCGGTACAGGTCTGGAGACCTGTGCTGACGTGCACGTGAGCACCCCTGTGTCCACCAGCCTGGCCCCAGACGTTGCACTAAGAACCTTTGGATGTTGCTACACGTGAGCATTGCAAGGGCTATCCACTCTAGCCCGGTCGCCATAACCCTCTGGCATATTCTGTGTGACCTGGGACGCGTCATTCAGTGCTCCTGAGCCACAAGCCTCAGGCCCCTCCTCTGGACTCCGGGCATGAGCTTTGGGTGAGGGCTGGGGGACCAGCCTATGCATACGCTGCCCCCACTTGTGCGTCGGCCCGCCTATATACAGAAACAGAAGACGGCCAACAGTAGAGTGGCAGTGGGGTTACAAGCCACCAGATGGATAGGGCTTCGCTTAAGGGGTGGGGTCATTAGCCTTAGGCCTGTGGAGTTTCAGAGCCGAGCTGTCCCATAGGACTTCCTGAAATTCTGTCTCTAGAGCACTTGAAATGTGGCCAGTGGGAATGAGAAACTGAATCTTTCAGATTAATTCAACTGAAACTGCCACACGGGACGTGCACTATCGTATGGGGCAGCACAGTCATAGAGGGCCCTTGGATGTTCATGGACATTTTGTAAACCTTTGACATGGGATGTGTGTGTGTGTGTGTGTGTGTGTGTGTGTGCGCGCGCGCGCTGTGTATTTCTGGGAAGTGAGTCCGTGGCTTTCATCAGCTTCTGCTAACTACGGAAGAGGTCAGGACCTGCAGCTTTATGGCTTTGGGAGAAAGGAAGCAAGGTGAGGGAGGTGAGTGTGGCCTCTGGTAACCACTGCGGTTGCCCCTTTCTGCGTTTGTCTGTGGCTGGCTTCTCGGGATGAGCTCCTACGTCGTTGACTTCTTCCCAGCAGGCTAGGACCGCTAGCCCAAAGCGCGCTGGTGTGAAGCTCAGACTCTGATGCATCCTGCGGTTTTATATTTTTTAAGATCTTCTTTATTTGGCAGAGAGAGACAGAGCGCAGAAGCAGAGGGAGCAACAGAGGGAGAGTGAGAAGCAGGCTCCCACTGAGCAGGGGACCTGATGCGAGGCTCTGTCCCACGACTCGGGGTTCACGGCCTGAGCCAAAGGAGATGCTCAACCGCTGAGCCACCCAGGCGCCCCTCTCTCTGTGTCTCTCATGAATCAATCAATGCAATCCTTTTTAGGAAAGGAATAGAGTGTGACCCTTGAACTCGGGGGTGTGAGCATGAGCCCCTCGTTCAGTGCAGACAGGACTCAGAGGCAAATAAGCTTTTTACAAAGGGAGCACCTTTTAAGTGCGCAGCGCCCATTCTAGCCCTCCCACCACAGTCCAGCCACTAGCTTTCTGTCATATCTTATGGACATTTTAAAAACTTTCTATGAAATAGTTCATCGCATGGATGTCTCGCACTTTATGAAAACAACCGGCTCTTTTGGATAGAGCCCTTGGTTCCACATCTCCAAACCTCTAAGTCACGCTTGATGGAAACGCCTGGGCACGCAGACCCACTTGCTGTATGTTTTAGACCCGTGACAACGGATGAGCTGGAACACTGGGCCGTGTCCCCTGAAAGGGGAGTCACTGGAGAACGGTCTAAAGATATGAACGGAGAAGAGACAGCTCAGAGAATTCGGAAGAGCAAGTGCCCTGAGGTTTTAGGAGTCAATACCTTAGAGCAGGCGCCATATCTGAGGTGGAGTCTCAGTGTGAATGAGGGCGAGGGGGTCCCCGGTTGCTACTCCTTCTGCCCTAGGACAGGAACAGCTTCCTCGCAGCTCTGCAGAAGCAGCTTCTGCACGCGGCTGTGGATCTCCTGGGACAGGAGGGCCAGGAGCTGCACGGACACCAAGGGACCTAGGACCCGTTCCAGGGTGCGCATCTCGGGCCGAAGCCACCGACCGCTGGCAAAGCTCCAGGAGCCGCCTGACGGTTTCCTGGGGCCCAGCGGCACGATCCACAGGGGCAGGTAGGAGGCCACCAGGCTGCGCCCTCCAGCTGGGCTGGGCTGGGCTGGGCTGGGGGCAGCTCCTGGCGGCAGGTGCAGGAACTCCCGGGCTGTCACAGTCGGGAGGCCTTTGGCTCCTGGGAGCACGGGCCAGACGCCAGGGTCAGGTTCCGAGCCCTCGTGACCCCGAAAGCAGACGCGACCGCCGCCGACCAAGGAGCCCGCGCCCGGGGCGGGCTGGCGGGCGCCAGACCTTAAAAAGCAGGTGCACGACCGCCGTGCCCCGGGCTCCCAGTCACAGCCCGGAGGGGCCGCGGCCTGTGTGGCTTCGGGGAGTGGGGCTCCCGCCCCCTCGACCCGATTCTGCGCGGCCTTGGGAGGCCCCATCGCGGGCGGCTGTCTCCTCTCTGTCCGGGACCCACGCACCACTAGGCCCTGCTCCCACCAGGGAAGTGGCAGCAGCCCTAAAGTCTGGCGTCCGAACACCAAGGGCTCCAGCTGAGCTGCGGACCAACGTGTGCACCACTTGGCCTCAGTGACAGCCTCTGCCTGGCGCCGGCTCAGCCAGGAGGGAAAAAATGGGACCCCAGCCGCGGGGCGGGGACTGGCCCAGCCCCGCCCCGCCCCGCCCCGCCCCGCCCGCCAGGGACCAATTGGAAGACAAGAGGCGGGGCGGCGAGGCCAACCCCAGCCCCCACGAGCCCTCTGCTGGCGGCCCAGGGCGGAGAGGAGAGCACCGGGCTAGCCAGGTGGAAGCTCAGGTGTCCAAGGGAAGAAAGTAGGAAGGTAGCTCAAGGCCACTGGGACCCGCCAGACCAAGGTCAGAGGCATCAGCCCAGGAGAGCTTCTGAAAGTGCCAACTGTCCAGCTCCTGCGAGATGCGGTGCGTCAGGGTGTCGGGGTGTCGGGAAGGGGGGCCCCAGAGACGTGCAGTGTTCCGTGCAGGGCCTCCCAGGAAATTCTCCCTGCACTGAGACGTTTGAGAATCAGCGACCTGGGCGGAAGAGCCCGAGGGGGTCCCCACCGCTCCGGTTCCTCTCGACTGGACGGCAGAGAAGCCCTCGCTAGGATCAAAAACGGGGGATGTGCCACCCAGGCAGCCCCTGGGCTCTGGAAGCGCTTCAGACCGGAAACGGGGACGCTTCCGAAGCGGCAGGAGGCCCGACCCACGTCAGCGTCGTCTGGGGCCCAGCCTCGTCTGGGGCCCTGGCGGCGGGGCGGGAGGCTCAGGGCCTGCCCAGGAGCTGGAGTCCGCAGGGCGGGCACTGCCGGCCTGGGAAAGTGGTGCGCCCCGACGCAGTACCTGTCTGAGCCACCGGAGGGCGCGTGGGTCTCTGGGACGCGGGAGGCGCGGCTCCCCGCGCGCGTGCCTGGACCAAGGACCCGGGGCGCGCGCGAGGACGGAGGACTGGCACGTAGAGGAACGATGGGCGCGTGGACGAAGGACGCGTGGCGAGCGCGGGGACAAAGGACACGCGGGGGCGCGGGGACAGAGGACAGGCGCGTGGAAGAATGATGGGCGCGTGGACGAGCACGGGCGGCGGGCGCGAGGACGAGGACGAGCGACACGTGGGGGGCGCGTGGCCAGAGGGCGGGCGCGTGGACGGAAGATGGGCGGCGGGTGCGTGGACGAAGGACACGCGCGGCCCGCCCCTGTCCCGCCCGCCGGACTCCCTGCCGCCGCTCCCTGCGCCCCAGGCCGGGCCTTGCCCAGGTTGTCTGGGGCGAGGAGCGCCCGGCGGGGCCCTGGGTCATCCTGGTGGGGAGCGCGCCCGCACCCGCACCCGCACCCGCACCCGCACCCGCACCCGCACCCGCCCCGGCGCCCCGGCAGCTGCCTGGTAACCGGATTTTGGACGTTCCCGAGACGCGTGGCCCTCGCTTTTCCCCGAGTGCGTGCCCGCTTTGCACGCAGCCTTCTTATCCCGGGGCCGAGTGAGCGCGGGCTCGCTCAGGCGGCTTTGGGGAGAAGCCGCGGTGCATGCAGTGAGGCTGCCCTGCGGGAGAGCGCATGGAGGGACGGCCGGACCATCTGGGCCCTCCCTGGTGGTCGTGCTGGAGGGTTGGGGCCCGTGTGGGGAGGGCTGCCAGCTCTGAGGCCCAGCACGGTCAGGGCACGTATGTCCACAGCCCAAGCGGCCCGCTTCCTGGATGCCTCGGAGCCGCGAGGAAGGCTCGGGGCTGAGGGCGGGCGACCGCGCACGCTCTCAAGGAATGGGTGCTCGCGAGCAATCCCCCTGCAGGAGCGCTTCCTCTGGGCCAGGCCGGCCTGCTGCCCGTGGCTTCCGTGCAGCTGCATGCGCCGCCGCGGGAAACCTGGGGAAACTGAAGGTTCAAGGAGAGACCCTGGGCGTCCTTGCAGATACCTTCCCCGAGGTGGGGGGAGGGGGGGCAGAGGCGCGGCGGCGGGCGGGGCCTGAGCGGCTCAGTTGCTTGAGCTTGGGATCCTGGGGGTCAGCTCAGGCCCTCAACTCAGGGTCCTGAGGTCAGGATCTCCCGCGCTTGTCAGTCTCTCCCTCCCTCTCCCTCTGCCACCCGCCCTCCCTCAAGGGAAGAAATCATTCCTTGTGCAAAAGAAACTTGCCCAGGGATGGGGTGGGAACAGCGCTGTCTTCCAAGACTGGGCAGGAAGAGTCCTGAGTCGTTTTCTGTTTCATGGCCTCCAGGGACGAGGCCGGGGACCCCAGGGCTGTGAGCAAAGAGAGGGAGAGCATGTGGGGGGCGCGGGTGGGGGCCGGTACAGGTCTGGAGACCTGTGCTGACGTGCACGTGACCACCCCTGTGTCCACCAGCCTGGCCCCAGACGTTGCACTAAGAACCTTTGGATGTTGCTACACGTGAGCATTGCAAGGGCTATCCACTCTAGCCCGGTCGCCATAACCCTCTGGCATATTCTGTGTGACCTGGGACGCGTCATTCAGTGCTCCTGAGCCACAAGCCTCAGGCCCCTCCTCTGGACTCCGGGCATGAGCTTTGGGTGAGGGCTGGGGGACCAGCCTATGCATACGCTGCCCCCACTTGTGCGTCGGCCCGCCTATATACAGAAACAGAAGACGGCCAACAGTAGAGTGGCAGTGGGGTTACAAGCCACCAGATGGATAGGGCTTCGCTTAAGGGGTGGGGTCATTAGCCTTAGGCCTGTGGAGTTTCAGAGCCGAGCTGTCCCATAGGACTTCCTGAAATTCTGTCTCTAGAGCACTTGAAATGTGGCCAGTGGGAATGAGAAACTGAATCTTTCAGATTAATTCAACTGAAACTGCCACACGGGACGTGCACTATCGTATGGGGCAGCACAGTCATAGAGGGCCCTTGGATGTTCATGGACATTTTGTAAACCTTTGACATGGGATGTGTGTGTGTGTGTGTGTGTGTGTGCGCGCGCGCGCTGTGTATTTCTGGGAAGTGAGTCCGTGGCTTTCATCAGCTTCTGCTAACTACGGAAGAGGTCAGGACCTGCAGCTTTATGGCTTTGGGAGAAAGGAAGCAAGGTGAGGGAGGTGAGTGTGGCCTCTGGTAACCACTGCGGTTGCCCCTTTCTGCGTTTGTCTGTGGCTGGCTTCTCGGGATGAGCTCCTACGTCGTTGACTTCTTCCCAGCAGGCTAGGACCGCTAGCCCAAAGCGCGCTGGTGTGAAGCTCAGACTCTGATGCATCCTGCGGTTTTATATTTTTTAAGATCTTCTTTATTTGGCAGAGAGAGACAGAGCGCAGAAGCAGAGGGAGCAACAGAGGGAGAGTGAGAAGCAGGCTCCCACTGAGCAGGGGACCTGATGCGAGGCTCTGTCCCACGACTCGGGGTTCACGGCCTGAGCCAAAGGAGATGCTCAACCGCTGAGCCACCCAGGCGCCCCTCTCTCTGTGTCTCTCATGAATCAATCAATGCAATCCTTTTTAGGAAAGGAATAGAGTGTGACCCTTGAACTCGGGGGTGTGAGCATGAGCCCCTCGTTCAGTGCAGACAGGACTCAGAGGCAAATAAGCTTTTTACAAAGGGAGCACCTTTTAAGTGCGCAGCGCCCATTCTAGCCCTCCCACCACAGTCCAGCCACTAGCTTTCTGTCATATCTTATGGACATTTTAAAAACTTTCTATGAAATAGTTCATCGCATGGATGTCTCGCACTTTATGAAAACAACCGGCTCTTTTGGATAGAGCCCTTGGTTCCACATCTCCAAACCTCTAAGTCACGCTTGATGGAAACGCCTGGGCACGCAGACCCACTTGCTGTATGTTTTAGACCCGTGACAACGGATGAGCTGGAACACTGGGCCGTGTCCCCTGAAAGGGGAGTCACTGGAGAACGGTCTAAAGATATGAACGGAGAAGAGACAGCTCAGAGAATTCGGAAGAGCAAGTGCCCTGAGGTTTTAGGAGTCAATACCTTAGAGCAGGCGCCATATCTGAGGTGGAGTCTCAGTGTGAATGAGGGCGAGGGGGTCCCCGGTTGCTACTCCTTCTGCCCTAGGACAGGAACAGCTTCCTCGCAGCTCTGCAGAAGCAGCTTCTGCACGCGGCTGTGGATCTCCTGGGACAGGAGGGCCAGGAGCTGCACGGACACCAAGGGACCTAGGACCCGTTCCAGGGTGCGCATCTCGGGCCGAAGCCACCGACCGCTGGCAAAGCTCCAGGAGCCGCCTGACGGTTTCCTGGGGCCCAGCGGCACGATCCACAGGGGCAGGTAGGAGGCCACCAGGCTGCGCCCTCCAGCTGGGCTGGGCTGGGCTGGGCTGGGGGCAGCTCCTGGCGGCAGGTGCAGGAACTCCCGGGCTGTCACAGTCGGGAGGCCTTTGGCTCCTGGGAGCACGGGCCAGACGCCAGGGTCAGGTTCCGAGCCCTCGTGACCCCGAAAGCAGACGCGACCGCCGCCGACCAAGGAGCCCGCGCCCGGGGCGGGCTGGCGGGCGCCAGACCTTAAAAAGCAGGTGCACGACCGCCGTGCCCCGGGCTCCCAGTCACAGCCCGGAGGGGCCGCGGCCTGTGTGGCTTCGGGGAGTGGGGCTCCCGCCCCCTCGACCCGATTCTGCGCGGCCTTGGGAGGCCCCATCGCGGGCGGCTGTCTCCTCTCTGTCCGGGACCCACGCACCACTAGGCCCTGCTCCCACCAGGGAAGTGGCAGCAGCCCTAAAGTCTGGCGTCCGAACACCAAGGGCTCCAGCTGAGCTGCGGACCAACGTGTGCACCACTTGGCCTCAGTGACAGCCTCTGCCTGGCGCCGGCTCAGCCAGGAGGGAAAAAATGGGACCCCAGCCGCGGGGCGGGGACTGGCCCAGCCCCGCCCCGCCCCGCCCCGCCCCGCCCGCCAGGGACCAATTGGAAGACAAGAGGCGGGGCGGCGAGGCCAACCCCAGCCCCCACGAGCCCTCTGCTGGCGGCCCAGGGCGGAGAGGAGAGCACCGGGCTAGCCAGGTGGAAGCTCAGGTGTCCAAGGGAAGAAAGTAGGAAGGTAGCTCAAGGCCACTGGGACCCGCCAGACCAAGGTCAGAGGCATCAGCCCAGGAGAGCTTCTGAAAGTGCCAACTGTCCAGCTCCTGCGAGATGCGGTGCGTCAGGGTGTCGGGGTGTCGGGAAGGGGGGCCCCAGAGACGTGCAGTGTTCCGTGCAGGGCCTCCCAGGAAATTCTCCCTGCACTGAGACGTTTGAGAATCAGCGACCTGGGCGGAAGAGCCCGAGGGGGTCCCCACCGCTCCGGTTCCTCTCGACTGGACGGCAGAGAAGCCCTCGCTAGGATCAAAAACGGGGGATGTGCCACCCAGGCAGCCCCTGGGCTCTGGAAGCGCTTCAGACCGGAAACGGGGACGCTTCCGAAGCGGCAGGAGGCCCGACCCACGTCAGCGTCGTCTGGGGCCCAGCCTCGTCTGGGGCCCTGGCGGCGGGGCGGGAGGCTCAGGGCCTGCCCAGGAGCTGGAGTCCGCAGGGCGGGCACTGCCGGCCTGGGAAAGTGGTGCGCCCCGACGCAGTACCTGTCTGAGCCACCGGAGGGCGCGTGGGTCTCTGGGACGCGGGAGGCGCGGCTCCCCGCGCGCGTGCCTGGACCAAGGACCCGGGGCGCGCGCGAGGACGGAGGACTGGCACGTAGAGGAACGATGGGCGCGTGGACGAAGGACGCGTGGCGAGCGCGGGGACAAAGGACACGCGGGGGCGCGGGGACAGAGGACAGGCGCGTGGAAGAATGATGGGCGCGTGGACGAGCACGGGCGGCGGGCGCGAGGACGAGGACGAGCGACACGTGGGGGGCGCGTGGCCAGAGGGCGGGCGCGTGGACGGAAGATGGGCGGCGGGTGCGTGGACGAAGGACACGCGCGGCCCGCCCCTGTCCCGCCCGCCGGACTCCCTGCCGCCGCTCCCTGCGCCCCAGGCCGGGCCTTGCCCAGGTTGTCTGGGGCGAGGAGCGCCCGGCGGGGCCCTGGGTCATCCTGGTGGGGAGCGCGCCCGCACCCGCACCCGCACCCGCACCCGCACCCGCACCCGCACCCGCCCCGGCGCCCCGGCAGCTGCCTGGTAACCGGATTTTGGACGTTCCCGAGACGCGTGGCCCTCGCTTTTCCCCGAGTGCGTGCCCGCTTTGCACGCAGCCTTCTTATCCCGGGGCCGAGTGAGCGCGGGCTCGCTCAGGCGGCTTTGGGGAGAAGCCGCGGTGCATGCAGTGAGGCTGCCCTGCGGGAGAGCGCATGGAGGGACGGCCGGACCATCTGGGCCCTCCCTGGTGGTCGTGCTGGAGGGTTGGGGCCCGTGTGGGGAGGGCTGCCAGCTCTGAGGCCCAGCACGGTCAGGGCACGTATGTCCACAGCCCAAGCGGCCCGCTTCCTGGATGCCTCGGAGCCGCGAGGAAGGCTCGGGGCTGAGGGCGGGCGACCGCGCACGCTCTCAAGGAATGGGTGCTCGCGAGCAATCCCCCTGCAGGAGCGCTTCCTCTGGGCCAGGCCGGCCTGCTGCCCGTGGCTTCCGTGCAGCTGCATGCGCCGCCGCGGGAAACCTGGGGAAACTGAAGGTTCAAGGAGAGACCCTGGGCGTCCTTGCAGATACCTTCCCCGAGGTGGGGGGAGGGGGGGCAGAGGCGCGGCGGCGGGCGGGGCCTGAGCGGCTCAGTTGCTTGAGCTTGGGATCCTGGGGGTCAGCTCAGGCCCTCAACTCAGGGTCCTGAGGTCAGGATCTCCCGCGCTTGTCAGTCTCTCCCTCCCTCTCCCTCTGCCACCCGCCCTCCCTCAAGGGAAGAAATCATTCCTTGTGCAAAAGAAAGTTGCCCAGGGATGGGGTGGGAACAGCGCTGTCTTCCAAGACTGGGCAGGAAGAGTCCTGAGTCGTTTTCTGTTTCATGGCCTCCAGGGACGAGGCCGGGGACCCCAGGGCTGTGAGCAAAGAGAGGGAGAGCATGTGGGGGGCGCGGGTGGGGGCCGGTACAGGTCTGGAGACCTGTGCTGACGTGCACGTGACCACCCCTGTGTCCACCAGCCTGGCCCCAGACGTTGCACTAAGAACCTTTGGATGTTGCTACACGTGAGCATTGCAAGGGCTATCCACTCTAGCCCGGTCGCCATAACCCTCTGGCATATTCTGTGTGACCTGGGACGCGTCATTCAGTGCTCCTGAGCCACAAGCCTCAGGCCCCTCCTCTGGACTCCGGGCATGAGCTTTGGGTGAGGGCTGGGGGACCCGGCCTATGCATACGCTGCCCCCACTTGTGCGTCGGCCCGCCTATATACAGAAACAGAAGACGGCCAACAGTAGAGTGGCAGTGGGGTTACAAGCCACCAGATGGATAGGGCTTCGCTTAAGGGGTGGGGTCCTTAGCCTTAGGCCTGTGGAGTTTCAAAGCCGAGCTGTCCCATAGGACTTCCTGAAATTCTGTCTCTAGAGCACTTGAAATGTGGCCAGTGGGAATGAGAAACTGAATCTTTCAGATTAATTCAACTGAAACTGCCACACGGGACGTGCACTATCGTATGGGGCAGCACAGTCATAGAGGGCCCTTGGATGTTCATGGACATTTTGTAAACCTTTGACATGGGATGTGTGTGTGTGTGTGTGTGTGTGTGTGTGTGCGCGCGCGCTGTGTATTTCTGGGAAGTGAGTCCGTGGCTTTCATCAGCTTCTGCTAACTACGGAAGAGGTCAGGACCTGCAGCTTTATGGCTTTGGGAGAAAGGAAGCAAGGTGAGGGAGGTGAGTGTGGCCTCTGGTAACCACTGCGGTTGCCCCTTTCTGAGTTTGTCTGTGGCTGGCTTCTCGGGATGAGCTCCTACGTCGTTGACTTCTTCCCAGCAGGCTAGGACCGCTAGCCCAAAGCGCGCTGGTGTGAAGCTCAGACTCTGATGCATCCTGCGGTTTTATATTTTTTAAGATCTTCTTTATTTGGCAGAGAGAGACAGAGCGCAGAAGCAGAGGGAGCAACAGAGGGAGAGTGAGAAGCAGGCTCCCACTGAGCAGGGGACCTGATGCGGGGCTCTGTCCCACGACTCGGGGTTCACGGCCTGAGCCAAAGGAGATGCTCAACCGCTGAGCCACCCAGGCGCCCCTCTCTCTGTGTCTCTCATGAATCAATCAATGCAATCCTTTTTAGGAAAGGAATAGAGTGTGACCCTTGAACTCGGGGGTGTGAGCATGAGCCCCTCGTTCAGTGCAGACAGGACTCAGAGGCAAATAAGCTTTTTACAAAGGGAGCACCTTTTAAGTGCGCAGCGCCCATTCTAGCCCTCCCACCACAGTCCAGCCACTAGCTTTCTGTCGTATCTTATGGACATTTTAAAAACTTTCTATGAAATAGTTCATCGCATGGATGTCTCGCACTTTATGAAAACAACCGGCTCTTTTGGATAGAGCCCTTGGTTCCACATCTCCAAACCTCTAAGTCACGCTTGATGGAAACGCCTGGGCACGCAGACCCACTTGCTGTATGTTTTAGACCCGTGACAACGGATGAGCTGGAACACTGGGCCGTGTCCCCTGAAAGGGGAGTCACTGGAGAACGGTCTAAAGATATGAACGGAGAAGAGACAGCTCAGAGAATTCGGAAGAGCAAGTGCCCTGAGGTTTTAGGAGTCAATACCTTAGAGCAGGCGCCATATCTGAGGTGGAGTCTCAGTGTGAATGAGGGCGAGGGGGTCCCCGGTTGCTACTCCTTCTGCCCTAGGACAGGAACAGCTTCCTCGCAGCTCTGCAGAAGCAGCTTCTGCACGCGGCTGTGGATCTCCTGGGACAGGAGGGCCAGGAGCTGCACGGACACCAAGGGACCTAGGACCCGTTCCAGGGTGCGCATCTCGGGCCGAAGCCACCGACCGCTGGCAAAGCTCCAGGAGCCGCCTGACGGTTTCCTGGGGCCCAGCGGCACGATCCACAGGGGCAGGTAGGAGGCCACCAGGCTGCGCCCTCCAGCTGGGCTGGGCTGGGCTGGGCTGGGGGCAGCTCCTGGCGGCAGGTGCAGGAACTCCCGGGCTGTCACAGTCGGGAGGCCTTTGGCTCCTGGGAGCACGGGCCAGACGCCAGGGTCAGGTTCCGAGCCCTCGTGACCCCGAAAGCAGACGCGACCGCCGCCGACCAAGGAGCCCGCGCCCGGGGCGGGCTGGCGGGCGCCAGACCTTAAAAAGCAGGTGCACGACCGCCGTGCCCCGGGCTCCCAGTCACAGCCCGGAGGGGCCGCGGCCTGTGTGGCTTCGGGGAGTGGGGCTCCCGCCCCCTCGACCCGATTCTGCGCGGCCTTGGGAGGCCCCATCGCGGGCGGCTGTCTCCTCTCTGTCCGGGACCCACGCACCACTAGGCCCTGCTCCCACCAGGGAAGTGGCAGCAGCCCTAAAGTCTGGCGTCCGAACACCAAGGGCTCCAGCTGAGCTGCGGACCAACGTGTGCACCACTTGGCCTCAGTGACAGCCTCTGCCTGGCGCCGGCTCAGCCAGGAGGGAAAAAATGGGACCCCAGCCGCGGGGCGGGGACTGGCCCAGCCCCGCCCCGCCCCGCCCCGCCCCGCCCGCCAGGGACCAATTGGAAGACAAGAGGCGGGGCGGCGAGGCCAACCCCAGCCCCCACGAGCCCTCTGCTGGCGGCCCAGGGCGGAGAGGAGAGCACCGGGCTAGCCAGGTGGAAGCTCAGGTGTCCAAGGGAAGAAAGTAGGAAGGTAGCTCAAGGCCACTGGGACCCGCCAGACCAAGGTCAGAGGCATCAGCCCAGGAGAGCTTCTGAAAGTGCCAACTGTCCAGCTCCTGCGAGATGCGGTGCGTCAGGGTGTCGGGGTGTCGGGAAGGGGGGCCCCAGAGACGTGCAGTGTTCCGTGCAGGGCCTCCCAGGAAATTCTCCCTGCACTGAGACGTTTGAGAATCAGCGACCTGGGCGGAAGAGCCCGAGGGGGTCCCCACCGCTCCGGTTCCTCTCGACTGGACGGCAGAGAAGCCCTCGCTAGGATCAAAAACGGGGGATGTGCCACCCAGGCAGCCCCTGGGCTCTGGAAGCGCTTCAGACCGGAAACGGGGACGCTTCCGAAGCGGCAGGAGGCCCGACCCACGTCAGCGTCGTCTGGGGCCCAGCCTCGTCTGGGGCCCTGGCGGCGGGGCGGGAGGCTCAGGGCCTGCCCAGGAGCTGGAGTCCGCAGGGCGGGCACTGCCGGCCTGGGAAAGTGGTGCGCCCCGACGCAGTACCTGTCTGAGCCACCGGAGGGCGCGTGGGTCTCTGGGACGCGGGAGGCGCGGCTCCCCGCGCGCGTGCCTGGACCAAGGACCCGGGGCGCGCGCGAGGACGGAGGACTGGCACGTAGAGGAACGATGGGCGCGTGGACGAAGGACGCGTGGCGAGCGCGGGGACAAAGGACACGCGGGGGCGCGGGGACAGAGGACAGGCGCGTGGAAGAATGATGGGCGCGTGGACGAGCACGGGCGGCGGGCGCGAGGACGAGGACGAGCGACACGTGGGGGGCGCGTGGCCAGAGGGCGGGCGCGTGGACGGAAGATGGGCGGCGGGTGCGTGGACGAAGGACACGCGCGGCCCGCCCCTGTCCCGCCCGCCGGACTCCCTGCCGCCGCTCCCTGCGCCCCAGGCCGGGCCTTGCCCAGGTTGTCTGGGGCGAGGAGCGCCCGGCGGGGCCCTGGGTCATCCTGGTGGGGAGCGCGCCCGCACCCGCACCCGCACCCGCACCCGCACCCGCACCCGCCCCGGCGCCCCGGCAGCTGCCTGGTAACCGGATTTTGGACGTTCCCGAGACGCGTGGCCCTCGCTTTTCCCCGAGTGCGTGCCCGCTTTGCACGCAGCCTTCTTATCCCGGGGCCGAGTGAGCGCGGGCTCGCTCAGGCGGCTTTGGGGAGAAGCCGCGGTGCATGCAGTGAGGCTGCCCTGCGGGAGAGCGCATGGAGGGACGGCCGGACCATCTGGGCCCTCCCTGGTGGTCGTGCTGGAGGGTTGGGGCCCGTGTGGGGAGGGCTGCCAGCTCTGAGGCCCAGCACGGTCAGGGCACGTATGTCCACAGCCCAAGCGGCCCGCTTCCTGGATGCCTCGGAGCCGCGAGGAAGGCTCGGGGCTGAGGGCGGGCGACCGCGCACGCTCTCAAGGAATGGGTGCTCGCGAGCAATCCCCCTGCAGGAGCGCTTCCTCTGGGCCAGGCCGGCCTGCTGCCCGTGGCTTCCGTGCAGCTGCATGCGCCGCCGCGGGAAACCTGGGGAAACTGAAGGTTCAAGGAGAGACCCTGGGCGTCCTTGCAGATACCTTCCCCGAGGTGGGGGGAGGGGGGGCAGAGGCGCGGCGGCGGGCGGGGCCTGAGCGGCTCAGTTGCTTGAGCTTGGGATCCTGGGGGTCAGCTCAGGCCCTCAACTCAGGGTCCTGAGGTCAGGATCTCCCGCGCTTGTCAGTCTCTCCCTCCCTCTCCCTCTGCCACCCGCCCTCCCTCAAGGGAAGAAATCATTCCTTGTGCAAAAGAAACTTGCCCAGGGATGGGGTGGGAACAGCGCTGTCTTCCAAGACTGGGCAGGAAGAGTCCTGAGTCGTTTTCTGTTTCATGGCCTCCAGGGACGAGGCCGGGGACCCCAGGGCTGTGAGCAAAGAGAGGGAGAGCATGTGGGGGGCGCGGGTGGGGGCCGGTACAGGTCTGGAGACCTGTGCTGACGTGCACGTGAGCACCCCTGTGTCCACCAGCCTGGCCCCAGACGTTGCACTAAGAACCTTTGGATGTTGCTACACGTGAGCATTGCAAGGGCTATCCACTCTAGCCCGGTCGCCATAACCCTCTGGCATATTCTGTGTGACCTGGGACGCGTCATTCAGTGCTCCTGAGCCACAAGCCTCAGGCCCCTCCTCTGGACTCCGGGCATGAGCTTTGGGTGAGGGCTGGGGGACCAGCCTATGCATACGCTGCCCCCACTTGTGCGTCGGCCCGCCTATATACAGAAACAGAAGACGGCCAACAGTAGAGTGGCAGTGGGGTTACAAGCCACCAGATGGATAGGGCTTCGCTTAAGGGGTGGGGTCATTAGCCTTAGGCCTGTGGAGTTTCAGAGCCGAGCTGTCCCATAGGACTTCCTGAAATTCTGTCTCTAGAGCACTTGAAATGTGGCCAGTGGGAATGAGAAACTGAATCTTTCAGATTAATTCAACTGAAACTGCCACACGGGACGTGCACTATCGTATGGGGCAGCACAGTCATAGAGGGCCCTTGGATGTTCATGGACATTTTGTAAACCTTTGACATGGGATGTGTGTGTGTGTGTGTGTGTGTGCGCGCGCGCGCTGTGTATTTCTGGGAAGTGAGTCCGTGGCTTTCATCAGCTTCTGCTAACTACGGAAGAGGTCAGGACCTGCAGCTTTATGGCTTTGGGAGAAAGGAAGCAAGGTGAGGGAGGTGAGTGTGGCCTCTGGTAACCACTGCGGTTGCCCCTTTCTGCGTTTGTCTGTGGCTGGCTTCTCGGGATGAGCTCCTACGTCGTTGACTTCTTCCCAGCAGGCTAGGACCGCTAGCCCAAAGCGCGCTGGTGTGAAGCTCAGACTCTGATGCATCCTGCGGTTTTATATTTTTTAAGATCTTCTTTATTTGGCAGAGACAGAGCGCAGAAGCAGAGGGAGCAACAGAGGGAGAGTGAGAAGCAGGCTCCCACTGAGCAGGGGACCTGATGCGGGGCTCTGTCCCACGACTCGGGGTTCACGGCCTGAGTCAAAGGAGATGCTCAACCGCTGAGCCACCCAGGCGCCCCTCTCTCTGTGTCTCTCATGAATCAATCAATGCAATCCTTTTTAGGAAAGGAATAGAGTGTGACCCTTGAACTCGGGGGTGTGAGCATGAGCCCCTCGTTCAGTGCAGACAGGACTCAGAGGCAAATAAGCTTTTTACAAAGGGAGCACCTTTTAAGTGCGCAGCGCCCATTCTAGCCCTCCCACCACAGTCCAGCCACTAGCTTTCTGTCATATCTTATGGACATTTTAAAAACTTTCTATGAAATAGTTCATCGCATGGATGTCTCGCACTTTATGAAAACAACCGGCTCTTTTGGATAGAGCCCTTGGTTCCACATCTCCAAACCTCTAAGTCACGCTTGATGGAAACGCCTGGGCACGCAGACCCACTTGCTGTATGTTTTAGACCCGTGACAACGGATGAGCTGGAACACTGGGCCGGGTCCCCTGAAAGGGGAGTCACTGGAGAACGGTCTAAAGATATGAACGGAGAAGAGACAGCTCAGAGAATTCGGAAGAGCAAGTGCCCTGAGGTTTTAGGAGTCAATACCTTAGAGCAGACGCCATATCTGAGGTGGAGTCTCAGTGTGAATGAGGGCGAGGGGGTCCCCGGTTGCTACTCCTTCTGCCCTAGGACAGGAACAGCTTCCTCGCAGCTCTGCAGAAGCAGCTTCTGCACGCGGCTGTGGATCTCCTGGGCCAGAAGGGCCAGGAGCTGCACGGACACCAAGGGACCTAGGACCCGTTCCAGGGTGCGCATCTCGGGCCGAAGCCACCGACCGCTGGCAAAGCTCCAGGAGCCGCCTGACGGTTTCCTGGGGCCCAGCGGCACGATCCACAGGGGCAGGTAGGAGGCCACCAGGCTGCGCCCTCCAGCTGGGCTGGGCTGGGCTGGGCTGGGGGCAGCTCCTGGCGGCAGGTGCAGTAACTCCCGGGCTGTCACAGTCAGGAGGCCTTTGGCTCCTGGGAGCACGGGCCAGACGCCAGGGTCAGGTTCCGAGCCCTCGTGACCCCGAAAGCAGGCGCGACCGCCGCCGACCAAGGAGCCCGCGCCCGGGGCGGGCTGGCGGGCGCCAGACCTTGAAAAGCAGGTGCACGACCGCCGTGCCCCGGGCTCCCAGTCACAGCCCGGAGGGGCCGCGGCCTGTGTGGCTTCGGGGAGTGGGGCTCCCGCCCCCTCGACCCGATTCTGCGCGGCCTTGGGAGGCCCCATCGCGGGCGGCTGTCTCCTCTCTGTCCGGGACCCACGCACCACTAGGCCCTGCTCCCACCAGGGAAGTGGCAGCAGCCCTAAAGTCTGGCGTCCGAACACCAAGGGCTCCAGCTGAGCTGCGGACCAACGTGTGCACCACTTGGCCTCAGTGACAGCCTCTGCCTGGCGCCGGCTCAGCCAGGAGGGAAAAAATGGGACCCCAGCCGCGGGGCGGGGACTGGCCCAGCCCCGCCCCGCCCCGCCCCGCCCCGCCCGCCAGGGACCAATTGGAAGACAAGAGGCGGGGCGGCGAGGCCAACCCCAGCCCCCACGAGCCCTCTGCTGGCGGCCCAGGGCGGAGAGGAGAGCACCGGGCTAGCCAGGTGGAAGCTCAGGTGTCCAAGGGAAGAAAGTAGGAAGGTAGCTCAAGGCCACTGGGACCCGCCAGACCAAGGTCAGAGGCATCAGCCCAGGAGAGCTTCTGAAAGTGCCAACTGTCCAGCTCCTGCGAGATGCGGTGCGTCAGGGTGTCGGGGTGTCGGGAAGGGGGGCCCCAGAGACGTGCAGTGTTCCGTGCAGGGCCTCCCAGGAAATTCTCCCTGCACTGAGACGTTTGAGAATCAGCGACCTGGGCGGAAGAGCCCGAGGGGGTCCCCACCGCTCCGGTTCCTCTCGACTGGACGGCAGAGAAGCCCTCGCTAGGATCAAAAACGGGGGATGTGCCACCCAGGCAGCCCCTGGGCTCTGGAAGCGCTTCAGACCGGAAACGGGGACGCTTCCGAAGCGGCAGGAGGCCCGACCCACGTCAGCGTCGTCTGGGGCCCAGCCTCGTCTGGGGCCCTGGCGGCGGGGCGGGAGGCTCAGGGCCTGCCCAGGAGCTGGAGTCCGCAGGGCGGGCACTGCCGGCCTGGGAAAGTGGTGCGCCCCGACGCAGTACCTGTCTGAGCCACCGGAGGGCGCGTGGGTCTCTGGGACGCGGGAGGCGCGGCTCCCCGCGCGCGTGCCTGGACCAAGGACCCGGGGCGCGCGCGAGGACGGAGGACTGGCACGTAGAGGAACGATGGGCGCGTGGACGAAGGACGCGTGGCGAGCGCGGGGACAAAGGACACGCGGGGGCGCGGGGACAGAGGACAGGCGCGTGGAAGAATGATGGGCGCGTGGACGAGCACGGGCGGCGGGCGCGAGGACGAGGACGAGCGACACGTGGGGGGCGCGTGGCCAGAGGGCGGGCGCGTGGACGGAAGATGGGCGGCGGGTGCGTGGACGAAGGACACGCGCGGCCCGCCCCTGTCCCGCCCGCCGGACTCCCTGCCGCCGCTCCCTGCGCCCCAGGCCGGGCCTTGCCCAGGTTGTCTGGGGCGAGGAGCGCCCGGCGGGGCCCTGGGTCATCCTGGTGGGGAGCGCGCCCGCACCCGCACCCGCACCCGCACCCGCACCCGCACCCGCACCCGCCCGGGCGCCCCGGCAGCTGCCTGGTAACCGGATTTTGGACGTTCCCGAGACGCGTGGCCCTCGCTTTTCCCCGAGTGCGTGCCCGCTTTGCACGCAGCCTTCTTATCCCGGGGCCGAGTGAGCGCGGGCTCGCTCAGGCGGCTTTGGGGAGAAGCCGCGGTGCATGCAGTGAGGCTGCCCTGCGGGAGAGCGCATGGAGGGACGGCCGGACCATCTGGGCCCTCCCTGGTGGTCGTGCTGGAGGGTTGGGGCCCGTGTGGGGAGGGCTGCCAGCTCTGAGGCCCAGCACGGTCAGGGCACGTATGTCCACAGCCCAAGCGGCCCGCTTCCTGGATGCCTCGGAGCCGCGAGGAAGGCTCGGGGCTGAGGGCGGGCGACCGCGCACGCTCTCAAGGAATGGGTGCTCGCGAGCAATCCCCCTGCAGGAGCGCTTCCTCTGGGCCAGGCCGGCCTGCTGCCCGTGGCTTCCGTGCAGCTGCATGCGCCGCCGCGGGAAACCTGGGGAAACTGAAGGTTCAAGGAGAGACCCTGGGCGTCCTTGCAGATACCTTCCCCGAGGTGGGGGGAGGGGGGGCAGAGGCGCGGCGGCGGGCGGGGCCTGAGCGGCTCAGTTGCTTGAGCTTGGGATCCTGGGGGTCAGCTCAGGCCCTCAACTCAGGGTCCTGAGGTCAGGATCTCCCGCGCTTGTCAGTCTCTCCCTCCCTCTCCCTCTGCCACCCGCCCTCCCTCAAGGGAAGAAATCATTCCTTGTGCAAAAGAAACTTGCCCAGGGATGGGGTGGGAACAGCGCTGTCTTCCAAGACTGGGCAGGAAGAGTCCTGAGTCGTTTTCTGTTTCATGGCCTCCAGGGACGAGGCCGGGGACCCCAGGGCTGTGAGCAAAGAGAGGGAGAGCATGTGGGGGGCGCGGGTGGGGGCCGGTACAGGTCTGGAGACCTGTGCTGACGTGCACGTGAGCACCCCTGTGTCCACCAGCCTGGCCCCAGACGTTGCACTAAGAACCTTTGGATGTTGCTACACGTGAGCATTGCAAGGGCTATCCACTCTAGCCCGGTCGCCATAACCCTCTGGCATATTCTGTGTGACCTGGGACGCGTCATTCAGTGCTCCTGAGCCACAAGCCTCAGGCCCCTCCTCTGGACTCCGGGCATGAGCTTTGGGTGAGGGCTGGGGGACCAGCCTATGCATACGCTGCCCCCACTTGTGCGTCGGCCCGCCTATATACAGAAACAGAAGACGGCCAACAGTAGAGTGGCAGTGGGGTTACAAGCCACCAGATGGATAGGGCTTCGCTTAAGGGGTGGGGTCATTAGCCTTAGGCCTGTGGAGTTTCAGAGCCGAGCTGTCCCATAGGACTTCCTGAAATTCTGTCTCTAGAGCACTTGAAATGTGGCCAGTGGGAATGAGAAACTGAATCTTTCAGATTAATTCAACTGAAACTGCCACACGGGACGTGCACTATCGTATGGGGCAGCACAGTCATAGAGGGCCCTTGGATGTTCATGGACATTTTGTAAACCTTTGACATGGGATGTGTGTGTGTGTGTGTGTGTGTGTGTGCGCGCGCGCGCTGTGTATTTCTGGGAAGTGAGTCCGTGGCTTTCATCAGCTTCTGCTAACTACGGAAGAGGTCAGGACCTGCAGCTTTATGGCTTTGGGAGAAAGGAAGCAAGGTGAGGGAGGTGAGTGTGGCCTCTGGTAACCACTGCGGTTGCCCCTTTCTGCGTTTGTCTGTGGCTGGCTTCTCGGGATGAGCTCCTACGTCGTTGACTTCTTCCCAGCAGGCTAGGACCGCTAGCCCAAAGCGCGCTGGTGTGAAGCTCAGACTCTGATGCATCCTGCGGTTTTATATTTTTTAAGATCTTCTTTATTTGGCAGAGAGAGACAGAGCGCAGAAGCAGAGGGAGCAACAGAGGGAGAGTGAGAAGCAGGCTCCCACTGAGCAGGGGACCTGATGCGAGGCTCTGTCCCACGACTCGGGGTTCACGGCCTGAGCCAAAGGAGATGCTCAACCGCTGAGCCACCCAGGCGCCCCTCTCTCTGTGTCTCTCATGAATCAATCAATGCAATCCTTTTTAGGAAAGGAATAGAGTGTGACCCTTGAACTCGGGGGTGTGAGCATGAGCCCCTCGTTCAGTGCAGACAGGACTCAGAGGCAAATAAGCTTTTTACAAAGGGAGCACCTTTTAAGTGCGCAGCGCCCATTCTAGCCCTCCCACCACAGTCCAGCCACTAGCTTTCTGTCATATCTTATGGACATTTTAAAAACTTTCTATGAAATAGTTCATCGCATGGATGTCTCGCACTTTATGAAAACAACCGGCTCTTTTGGATAGAGCCCTTGGTTCCACATCTCCAAACCTCTAAGTCACGCTTGATGGAAACGCCTGGGCACGCAGACCCACTTGCTGTATGTTTTAGACCCGTGACAACGGATGAGCTGGAACACTGGGCCGTGTCCCCTGAAAGGGGAGTCACTGGAGAACGGTCTAAAGATATGAACGGAGAAGAGACAGCTCAGAGAATTCGGAAGAGCAAGTGCCCTGAGGTTTTAGGAGTCAATACCTTAGAGCAGGCGCCATATCTGAGGTGGAGTCTCAGTGTGAATGAGGGCGAGGGGGTCCCCGGTTGCTACTCCTTCTGCCCTAGGACAGGAACAGCTTCCTCGCAGCTCTGCAGAAGCAGCTTCTGCACGCGGCTGTGGATCTCCTGGGACAGGAGGGCCAGGAGCTGCACGGACACCAAGGGACCTAGGACCCGTTCCAGGGTGCGCATCTCGGGCCGAAGCCACCGACCGCTGGCAAAGCTCCAGGAGCCGCCTGACGGTTTCCTGGGGCCCAGCGGCACGATCCACAGGGGCAGGTAGGAGGCCACCAGGCTGCGCCCTCCAGCTGGGCTGGGCTGGGCTGGGCTGGGGGCAGCTCCTGGCGGCAGGTGCAGGAACTCCCGGGCTGTCACAGTCGGGAGGCCTTTGGCTCCTGGGAGCACGGGCCAGACGCCAGGGTCAGGTTCCGAGCCCTCGTGACCCCGAAAGCAGACGCGACCGCCGCCGACCAAGGAGCCCGCGCCCGGGGCGGGCTGGCGGGCGCCAGACCTTAAAAAGCAGGTGCACGACCGCCGTGCCCCGGGCTCCCAGTCACAGCCCGGAGGGGCCGCGGCCTGTGTGGCTTCGGGGAGTGGGGCTCCCGCCCCCTCGACCCGATTCTGCGCGGCCTTGGGAGGCCCCATCGCGGGCGGCTGTCTCCTCTCTGTCCGGGACCCACGCACCACTAGGCCCTGCTCCCACCAGGGAAGTGGCAGCAGCCCTAAAGTCTGGCGTCCGAACACCAAGGGCTCCAGCTGAGCTGCGGACCAACGTGTGCACCACTTGGCCTCAGTGACAGCCTCTGCCTGGCGCCGGCTCAGCCAGGAGGGAAAAAATGGGACCCCAGCCGCGGGGCGGGGACTGGCCCAGCCCCGCCCCGCCCCGCCCCGCCCCGCCCGCCAGGGACCAATTGGAAGACAAGAGGCGGGGCGGCGAGGCCAACCCCAGCCCCCACGAGCCCTCTGCTGGCGGCCCAGGGCGGAGAGGAGAGCACCGGGCTAGCCAGGTGGAAGCTCAGGTGTCCAAGGGAAGAAAGTAGGAAGGTAGCTCAAGGCCACTGGGACCCGCCAGACCAAGGTCAGAGGCATCAGCCCAGGAGAGCTTCTGAAAGTGCCAACTGTCCAGCTCCTGCGAGATGCGGTGCGTCAGGGTGTCGGGGTGTCGGGAAGGGGGGCCCCAGAGACGTGCAGTGTTCCGTGCAGGGCCTCCCAGGAAATTCTCCCTGCACTGAGACGTTTGAGAATCAGCGACCTGGGCGGAAGAGCCCGAGGGGGTCCCCACCGCTCCGGTTCCTCTCGACTGGACGGCAGAGAAGCCCTCGCTAGGATCAAAAACGGGGGATGTGCCACCCAGGCAGCCCCTGGGCTCTGGAAGCGCTTCAGACCGGAAACGGGGACGCTTCCGAAGCGGCAGGAGGCCCGACCCACGTCAGCGTCGTCTGGGGCCCAGCCTCGTCTGGGGCCCTGGCGGCGGGGCGGGAGGCTCAGGGCCTGCCCAGGAGCTGGAGTCCGCAGGGCGGGCACTGCCGGCCTGGGAAAGTGGTGCGCCCCGACGCAGTACCTGTCTGAGCCACCGGAGGGCGCGTTATTGTCTAGGAGGCGGGCGAGCAGAATAATGGTGGGTCCTGGTTTCGTGGGCGAGCGACACGTGGTGGGTGCGTGGACAGAGGACCAACGCTTGGATGAATGAATGATGGTCGCATGCAAAGTAGACGGGCTGCTTTTGCGTGGTCCGAGGACAATCCTTCTCCCCCTGGCAGGCCTGACTCTTTCTGCTGCTCCCTGAGTCCAGGGCGGGGCCATCCCGCCTCTTTTCCAGGACTTTGAGCACCTTTTAGTCGTTAGACATCTTGCTGGGGAGCTGTCTGGGGCCGCGCCGGCACCCGTGCCCTCGGTGGTAGATTTGTCACTGGCCTTTAGACGTCCCAAGACATATCCCCGTCACCTTTCCCTGACTGTCGGGTTTACAAGCACCCTGGTTATCCGCGAGCTGTGTGTGCAGGGGCTTGTTCAGTTGGCTCTGGGGAAGACGGTGTGAGTGCAGGCATGCAGTGACGTTGCTCTGCGGGAGAGCGAATGGAGGGACAGCTGGATGATCAGAGCCCTGGTGGACATGCTGGAGGGTTCTGGCCCCTGTGGAGAGGCCTGCCTGCTTTGAGGCCCAGCACTGTCAATGGGGCTCTACAGCCCAAGGCAGCCCACTTCCTGGATGTCTTGGAGCCAGGGTTGATTGTGGCTAGGGTGTGGGCTGCACACGCTTTCTAGGAATCGATCTTAGTTGCAATCACCTTACAGGAGTGCTTCTGGTCTGCCAGGCCAGGCAGCAGCCCTTGGCTTCAATGCACTTCGATCCACAGGAGGAAAATTGAGGAAGCTGATGGATGGTGCAAGGAGAGACACTGGCTGTCCTTCCAGAAACATTCCTAGGGCGGGTGGGCAGTGGGCTGTAGAGCAGGATATCTAGATGGGTCAGCTGATTGAGCTTGGGATTCTTGGTTTCAGGTCAGGTCCTAAACTCAGGGTCTTGAGTTCAGGCACCGGCTCAGCCAGGAGTTGCCTTGACATTCTCTTCCTCCCTCTCCCTCTGCCTCGCTGTCCTCACTTAAGGACAGAAATCATTCTTTGTAAAAAGAAACTTGCCCAGAGATGGGATGGTAGCCGTGTCATTTTCCATGATTGGCCAGGAAGAGCCATGAGTCGTTTTCTGCTTCACCCCATCCACGGAAGAGCCTGGGAACTCCAGGTGTGTGGGCAAAGAGAGGGAGAGCATGTGGGGGGGCGCAGGTGGGGGACGGTACAGGTCTTGAGACCTGTGCAGGTATGCACGTGACCACCCCTGTGTCCACCAGCGTGGCCCCAGACGTTGCACTTAAAACCTTTGGATGTTGGTACACATGAGTATTGCAACAGCTATCCATTCTAGCCCTGTCGCCATAACCCTCTGGCATATTCTGTGTGACCTGGGATGAGTTATTTAGTGCTCCTGAGTCACAAACCACAGTCCCCTCCTCTGTACTCAAGCATCATACTAGCCCCCACATCTTAGCTTTGGGTGAATGCTAGGACACCTGACCTATGCAGGAGGCTTAGAACAGCTCTTGGACACAGCAATAGGAATGTGATCTCATGGGTTGTGTGGGCTACCTTCCTTTCGCATGTTCGTCTTTGCCTTGGTTAACCTCTCAGAAGCAGATGTCCATTTGGCTGGCATCTGTATGACAGTCCTCATGCACTCCTGGCTACCCTAAAGCTAAGAGAAAGAAAAACAAAGTGTTGTCTTCTAGAGATTGTATTCCTGCAGTACTCCATCTCCCTCAATTTACAAATGTCCTAGTACTTTACAAGAGAAAGAAAGCTTTCTTCTCAATAACCAAATTTCCAGTTGGAAACTCCTAAAGATTGTAATGCTTTACTAGAGGGAAAAGAACTTTAACCTGACAGTGACAATGCTTCTGGGTGGCTTGTAGGTCTTCTTTACCATATGAAAGTTCTTTTGATACTCTCCCTTTTTCATTACCTCCCTCAAGTCTAAAGTATATAATTAGCCATCCCTGAAAATTCCGAGCAGCAGCTCTTTCATCCCAAGGGTCCTGACTCCTTGCTTTAATAAAACCTCATTTTTTGCACCAACGATGCCTCAATATTTTTTTTTGGTTGTGGCCCTGGGCCTCACCTACATTCAAAAAGTAAATCTCGGAGCACCTGAGTGGCTCAGTAGTTGAGCGTCTGCTTTTGAGGCAGATTCCGGGGTTGGAACCTCAACCTCAATGGTTGAGGTCGGTTCCGGGGTCCTGGGATTGAGTCTAGCATCGGGCTCCCACAGGGAACCTGTATCTCCTTCTGCCCATGTCTCTGCCTCTGTGTGTGTGTGTCTCTTATGAATAAACAAATAAAATCTTTAAATACTCCATCTCAATGAAGTACTGATAAATGCTACAACATGGATGAGGCTTGAAAACATCAGTCTTAATGAAAGAACCCAGACACAAAAGGTCACATATTGTGTGATTCCATTTATATGAAACGTTCAGAATAGGTAATTATATAGAGATAGAAAATAGACAATTGCCTGCTTATGTTAGGGTTGGTGAAGGGGAATTACAGGAATTCAATTGCCATGTTAATGTACAACTCTAAGAATATAGTAAAGACTACTGACTTCTAACACATTTTAATTTTTTAAAAGATTTTTTAAAATCTTTAAAAATTTTTAAAAATTTATTCATGAGAAACACACACACAGAGTGAGAGAGAGAGAGAGAGAGAGAGGCAGATACATAGGCAGAGACATAGGCAGAGGGAGAAGCAGGCTCCATGCAGGGACCGTGATGTGGGTGGGACTGGATCCCAGGACTCCAGGATCACGCCCTGAGCTGAAGGCAGACGCTCAACTGCTGAGCCATCCAGGCATCCCTAACATATTTTAATTGAGTTAATAATACAATTTGTGAGTTAGATCACAATCGAGCTGTTACAGAATCTAATTACTAGAACCAGAAGTCAAAGTCATGTTTATTTGTTTGTTTGTTTAAGATTTTATTCATTTATTCATGAGAGACACAGAGAGTCAGATACATAGGCAGAAGAAGCATGCTCCCTGCGGGGAACCCAATATAAGACTTGATCCCAGGATCACAACCTGAGCCAAAGGCAGATAGATGCTCAACCACTGAGCTACCCAGGTGCCCCCAAAGTCACGTTTAATAAGTCATTAATACAGGGGCACCTGTGTGGCTCAGTAGGTTAAGTGTCAGACTCTTGCTCTTGGCTCTAGTCTCGCTCTTGGAGCTGTGGGTTTGAGCCCTATGTTTAAGAAAATAATACCTCATTAATATTGTCAGGCATCAGTTTCAAGAGCTACCAATTTTAGAATGGAATCTACTTGGCAATTGTTTTTCTGATTACTACTTGTTGCGTCTTCTTCAGCACAAAATGAAACCTTTGAGATTCATTTGTCACATCAACAAAATCAAGGTGGTAGTCCAAATCATCATACAGCAGATACTTTTTTAAAAAGGATTTATTTATTTGAGAGAGTGAAACAGAGTTTGCACAAGCAAGTGTGGGAGAGGGCAGAGAAAAATCCTAAGCAGACTGCACTGAGCATGGAGCCTGACATGAGTCTCAAGATAATTACCCCAAGATCATGATCTGAGCTGAAACCAAGAGTCAGAACCAAGAGTCAGGTGCTCAACTGACTGGGCCACCCAGGCACCCCATGGATGATACTTTAAATTCAGCAGTCTGTTCCTCATTAGTCTCTCCTATTCTGAATAACTGCCTTCATCATCACAACTTTACTTATTGGAGGTAGCCTTTTCTTCTTCATTCCCATTTAACCACATCCTGTCTTTTTGCAAGTTTGCTTCTAATTCTCCATATTTCTCAAGAATTTATCTATGACTGCCCTCTTCTAAGCCTCTCAGAACACTGTCAGGTTCCTTTCTGTAAAGATAGTTCTTTGGTTTACTCCATCTCAGCTCTTGGCGTGGTTAAAAATCAGTTTTGTGTTGTGGATCTTATTTTTTTAAAGATTTTATTTATATGTTCTCATTCATTTGGGGAATATAAATAATAGTGAAAGGGAATAGAAGGGAAGGGAGAAGAAATGGGTAGGAAATATCAGAAAGGGAGACAGAACATAAAGACTCCTAACTCTGGGAAATGAACTAGGGGTGGTGGAAGGGGAGGAGGGCGGGGGTGGGGGTGACTGGGTGACGGGCACTGAGTGGGGCACTTGACGGGATGAGCACTGGGTGTTATTCTGTATGTTGGCAAATTGAACACCAATAAAAAATAAATTTATTATTAATAAAAAGATTTTATTTATTTATTCATGAGAGACAGAGAGAGAGAGGCAGAGACACAGGCAGAGGGAGAAGCAGGCTCCATGCAGGGACCTTGACATGGCACTTGATCCCAGATCTCGCACTGGGCTGAAGGCGGCACTAAACCGCTAACCCACCCATGCTGCCCTGTGTTGTGGATCTTAATTCTGGAAACTCCTCTTCCTTCTCTTGCTCATTGTAACCTTATTCAAAAAATGGTTTTCGGGATCCCTGGGTGGTGCAGCGGTTTGGCGCCTGCCTTTGGCCCAGGGCGCGATCCTGGAGACCCGGGATCGAATCCCACGTCAGGCTCCCGGTGCATGGAGCCTGCTTCTCCCTCTGCCTGTGTCTCTGCCTCATTCTCTCTCTCTCTCTCTGTGACTATCACAAATAAATAAAAATTAAAAAAAATATTTTAAAAAAATGGTTTTCTTCAAGTTGTTTCCACATACTGAGTTTGCCGCTCAGGATCACGCCTTGGTTCCTTTGGTGAATCAAGGTTGAAGGTTGAAGTGTTTAAAAGAAGAAAAATGCCCTGTAGCTTTTACATTTTTTAGTGTTTCAAACATATTAGCCCAAATTTAACCATAAATGTCATCTAGGTGTTATGTGTGTAATTAGAAACCCCTAATTTTTGCAGTTTTATAAAAAGAGAACATAGCTCAATGTTTGGTTTTATTATTAACCATATTAACAATACATAATGAAATTTGTTTTAAATAAATTACAAATTGTCTTCCTGGAGTCTATAGTCCTTTTGAAGATTTTTCTCTTCGAAGCTTATAAACCATATTAGGTTAAAGAGACTATTATGCTTATTTCTATATTCATTCTAAATGCTTAACTGTTTAATCCACAGATAATTTATATTGAAGAGTTACAAGGTATAACTTTATGCAGATTAAGATATAAAGCTCACACGGTGTAAAAACCGTACGATTAAAAAAAATAAAAGAAAAAGAAAATGCCTTTTATCTAACTACCCTGTTGGTTAGTGAGTGATTCAATTGAAGGGTAAGCCCAGGAAGGAATGGTTCAGATGTAACAATGTCTTGACTTCTTCTTCATTGTCAGAAAACATTGGGTTGAAAATACATGACCTTAGGAACATAGTTTGACCCTACCACCCAGCAATTGCACTGTTGGGGGTTTACCCCAAAGACACAGATGCAATGAAACGCTGGGACACCTGCTCCCCGATGTTTATAGCAGCAATGTCCACAATAGCCAAACTGTGGAAAGAGCCTCGGTGTCCATCAAAAGATGAATGCAGGGATCCCTGGGTGGCGCAGCGGTTTGGCGCCTGCCTTTGGCCCAGGGCGTGATCCTGGGGACCCGGGATCGAATCCCACATCGGGCTCCCGGTGCATGGAGCCTGCTTCTCCCTCTGCCTGTGTCTCTGTCTCTCTCTCTCTCTCTCTCTCTGTGACTATCATAAATAAATAAAAATTAAAAAAAAAAAAAGATGAATGCATAAAGATGTGGTTTATGTATACAATGGAATATTACTCAGCCATTAGAAATGACAAATACCCACCATTTGCTTCGACGTGGATGGAACTGGAGGGTATTAGGCTGAGTGAAATAAGTCAGTTGGAGAAGGACAAACATTATATGTTCTCATTCATTTGGGGAATATAAATAATAGTGAAAGGGAATATAAGGGAAGGGAGAAGAAATGGGTAGGAAATATCAGAAAGGGAGACAGAACATAAAGACTCCTAACTCTGGGAAACAAACTAGGAGTGGTGGAAGGGGAGGAGGGCGGGGGGTGGGGATGACTGGGTGATGGGCACTGAGGGGGGCACTTGACGGGATGAGCACTGGGTGTTATTCTGTATGTTGGCAAATTGAACACCAATAAAAAATAAATTTATTATTAAAAAAAGGAACATAGCTTTGAAAGATCGATTCTGAAATCATTTCTCTGTTGAGGCAAACACCTTTACTAGGGTCATATGTCACAGATAATGCACTGTCTTATTGCAGGCTTTGAGGCAGTTTTGTTTTTCAAAAACTTAATTTGAGTCTCCTCTGCTTTTGCAGGTAAACAGTTAGATAAGTACTCTTTATTTTTCTCCTAGGCCTGCAGGTCTCTTTTCTGCTTCCCAGGGAAACTTCTCCCACAGACTTCCAAAAGAGGTGTTTAAACCCCACAGCCCTACTGAGTTAGTTTCTTCTCTTTCAATTCATAGGGACAGTTTTCATCCAAATGGCTCAATACTAGGTAAACATGGATAATTTGGAGATGCTGACAACCGAAGATAGTCAGGTTCTTAGAAAGATGACTTATCCAGAAGACTATGCTGAGCACCACAAGGGATAATGGGGTGAAACAAGGCTCTTGGGATACCTGGGTGGCTCAGTAGTTGAGCGTCTGCCTCTGTCTCAGGGTGTGATCCTGGTCTGGGAATCGAGTCCCTCATTGGGCTCCCCTGGGGGAGCCTGCTTCTCCTACTATGCCTCTGCCTCTCTCTTAAAGTTTTTTTTTTAAGAGAGAGCATCTGCCTTTGACTCAGGGCATGATCACGGAGTCCACCGGGATTGAGTCCCACATTGAACTTCCTTCATGGAGCCTACTTCTCCTTCTGCCTGTGTCTCTGCCTCTGTGTGTGTAAAAATAAATAAATTCTCACATGAATAAATAAATAAATTCTCTTAAAAAATAAAATAAAATAGAGAAACAAGGTTCCTCCTGTCTCACGGGGAAGAAACAATGCAGCAGAAAAAGCAAGGGAAATAGCAAAAGACCTCAATTTTTCTCTAAAATTTGCCACTGCAATCCACATGATCCTGAGGCCATTATGCCTTACAATTCAGGAGGCTTGGGACAAATCTAGTGACGATTTTCAGGGCGGTGGCCCTCACTTGGGGTGGGGGTGAGGTTCCAGGTAGAAAGGGCTGCTGGCTGCCAGAACGCGACCAGAAGGATCTGCACTTGGCAAGTCAGGGCCACGTGATCGCGGCACCTGGGGTTGGTAGGCTATACAGCTCGCAGGCGACAAGCCGCTGCCGTGGCTCCCCCCACCGGCCTTTAGTGGGCCTGGAAAAGGCGCGTTCGCGTCCTAGCCTGAGCCTGAGCAGAAAGCCGGACTCCCAGGACGGAAGGGAGCGGGGTCACGTTGCCTGCCTGGCTGCGCCCGAGACGCCACAGGTAGAGAGAGGGAGACGACTGGGCGTGGTTGTCACGTAGCCACCGGAAGCGCATTCTTTCTTTTCCGGTTGGGCTAGGTCCACAGACCGCGACCCCAAAATGGCGAGTCGGGGCACAGCCTCGGGAAGCTAGAGGGGTCGGGTGGGGGAACAGTTCTTCAAGGCCCCCGCGCTCCCGAGCTCGGAGCTTCCGTCACCAGGCCCGGAGAGGCGCGGGAACCGGGCGCTCCCTCCCCGAGGCGGCGGGGAAGGCGTAGCAACACTGTAGCCAAGTTGAGGAAGAGGGAAGTGGCGTCCGCGGAAGCTCGGGCTGGGCAGAGGTAATGAAGAAGCTGCGTTGGCCCTGGGATTTGGTGGCCCGCGCCCCCTTCGCTGCTGGCCGCACGTGCCAGTGGCGGCCCCACTTCTCCCGGGGCGGTGAGCTGGGGCGGTGAGCTGGGGCGGGGCTGGCAGCCTCCCGCCACGCACCAGGCGGTCGGTGGCCCGCGGCTGCAGGGCCAGGCGAGTGCCCTTGCTCCTTCCGCCCCGTCCAGCCGCCGCCAGCACTCTTTGTCCCCCATGTGCACGTGCAGCCCAGTGATGCACCCTGACCATCCTCGGGTGGTGGGCTGGCCGCCCGCGCAGTCCCTGGGAGAGCGCTGGTGGTCAGGCCCTAGGGCGTCTCGGATTCTTTGGGGGTGGAGGGGCAGCAGCAGTGTCTTCCGCTGCACCTGGCGGAACTTCCCCGTTTCCGCTCTGGCTGCTGGTCAGGTCGCTGGAGCAAGGGGCCTTTCAGCCTCAAAGATGTTAGGCTCTGCTGACATAGATATAGAGGAGGTTCCCCTGTACCTTCCGAGCCTGGAGAAGTGGCAGGGAACCGAGCATTTCTTTGAATACCCGTGGCATCCTCAAGAGAACTTTGTTGCTGTTACTGCTGGAAACAGAAAGGGTGACCTTTCTGACCCTGAAAGGGTCACCCTTAGCCTTACTTAAAAGATCTGTGCGTCCCTAAGGAACTGTAAAGTCAGGAGAAGAGTTACCTTTACTAGGACCCTTCCTGTCTCAGGAACCTTAATCATCACCCTTTGTCTCATTTTTTACAAGCTGACATTGTGTTTGGAAAACAAGGCCAAGTTGTCTTTCCAGTAAAATAAGCAAAAAGTTAATAACACAAGTTATTAGCACCATGCCCTTGATGAGTCTTCCCAAAAAGTACCCCCCCAATTGTTTTTTGACACCTGGTTGCTCAGTTGGAGGATATTTGCTGAGAGGGATTAGGTTACTTTTTCCCCTAATGGCTTTACTTTTCTTATCTGGTTGTCTCAGCTCTCCTGCTGTATTAATACAGTGGAAAATGTTCCATGAGGTAAAAGTTTCAGCCTTCATTAGGGGTGGAAGGGGCATAGTAGTTGTTTCCCCCTAACTAAAGACAAAAGACTGGGCTGATCTGTTAAAATTTAGAGAAACTCAGATATGCCCTATTTGTGCAGGTGAAACAGGAAGCACACAGATTAAATATTGGATATTCTCAAAACTCCATTTAGCGAGTGAGTTGGCACCCACAAGCTTTTCCTCGACCTTAAACCAAAAAAAAAAGAAAAGAAAAAAGAAAAAAGGAAAGTTACCAATTGAGGTTTGTCTTCTCTGAGCTGTGCTTTGTTTATCAAGCTGAGTGACAAAAAGAAATAGATATCTTGAAGGAACCTGTCATCGTAAGTGTCCTCATACTTGGCAGGTGATTTTAAAGGGGAGCCTGGACAAGTTCTTTTCTGTTTGTTCTTCTCTGGTAACTATAAATAGCAAGTAAATATATATGTCATGTTGCTTTCCTTTTGACATGTACTTTTTTTCTCCCCTCTCTCAGTGCTCTTGGGGAGAAGATCCACTCATTGGTTTTATACCAAGCCTGACAAGGCCTCAGTTGTCAAAGGTGGCACCAGGAGAATGTCACACATAGGAATAAAACTGTTCCTAGAGCAAATGATGATGAGACATCTGGAGGTGAATGCATGCTTATACCCACACATGGAGGCTTTGTGGGAGTCTAAGGGGTCCGTGAAAGAGAGCTCCAGTGAGAGTCAGAAATCCAGCCCAGAGATGGACAGTCTTGGTCCTGAGACCGCTCGCCAGCACTTCCGGAGCTTCTATTATCATGAAGCACCTGGACCCCTTGAGGCTGTCAGCCAACTTCAGGAATTATGCCACCAGTGGCTGAGGCCAGAGACCCACTCGAAAGAGCAGATCTTGGAACTCCTGGTGCTAGAGCAGTTCCTGTCTATTCTGCCCAGGGATACCCAGAACTGGGTGCGGAAGTATCATCCACAGAGCATCAAAGAGGCTGTGGCCCTGGTAGAGCGCTTTCAGAGAGAACGTGGTGGAATAAGTGATGAGGTGAGATGATCCTTTACACGTACAATTAAATAGAACAAAGGTGGATATATCCGGGCTAGGGGGGAGGAGTCAATTTCCTAAAAAATTATTTATTTATTTATTTATTTATTTATTCATTCATTCATTCATGAGAGATGCAGAGAGAGACAGATACATAGGCAGAGGGAGGAACAGGCTCCCTGTGAGGAACCTGATATGGGACTCGATCCCAGGACCCCAGGATCACCACCTGAGTCCAAGGCAGATGCTCAATCACTGAGCCACTCAGGCACCCCTGGGGAGGAGGGATCAATTGACTATTGAGGTGGATTAGGTCCCTCCTCTTTAATTCCTTTAGGACTGCTATGCAGGATCTGAAATCAGAGGTGTGTAACAGCAGTAGATGATAGCTTTCAGGCTTCCTGGCCATCTTTTCCTGGCCTTAGGAAAAAACATATGTATTTTACCCTCTTTCAGGCCAGGGCAAACTGGGAATGGTGGGCCTTGTTTGGCATGGCCGAGAAGAGAAGACTTAAGTTCTTAGAAGCAGAAATAAAAGGCAAGATGGAGTTAGGAAAGGGAGGAAAAAATCTGGAAAAAAATGCACAGCACTTAGAGATCAAAGGAGAGAGGGCAGAAAATAGAAGTATAAATCAAACAACTTTGGGAAGACTGCAAAGAAAGAGAAGAGATGGAAAGAAAAAAGGGATGCAAGGATACAGAAAGAAGAAACCTGCTAAGAGGGGAGTGGATAGAATCAGGGTGTGGAAGGGTAGTGCCTTCTCTAGTGTGAGTGCCTGTCTCTCAGCCAGGAGGAAAGAGCCTCCATTGCCCTCACATAGTGGTCTGCCCTAGGCCTTCCTGAGAAGTGGGGAGCCAAGGGTATGCCCTCAGCAGATGGCAGCACCCTTCTTTTCCCTGGGGGCCTGCTCTGAAGGGCACAGGACAGGGCATATTTTTGGTGTCTTACTATAACAGAATCTTAGGGAAGAGTCCGAACTTTCCCCCCAGTTTTTCCTCCACTGTATCTCCTTTCTCCCTGAAGTCCTTCCCTGGCTGTGGAAGGATTGGGAAAGATGACCTATAGGTATCTTTTTTTAATTCAAGTTTGTTTGTTTTAGAGCAAACAGAGAAGTTAGAAATATCCTTAGGCAAGGATCCAAGTTGGGAAAGCAAGCCAGTAAAGGCAGCGTGTAAGAGCCAGTGGGCCCCCACCTTGCCCCCATGCTGCTTGCAGAGGGGTGGAGGCTGGCAGCAGCCACAGCTTTCGTCATCTTATACTGATCTCCCTAGCCGGTGTATGTAGTTCTTTGTGAAGAAGTGGTGACACGGTACCTCTTAATTTTTTATTACTTCTTTGAATGTCACAACTTCCTTCCCGAATCCAGGCTCCACTCTTGTTCATCCCTCCACCACCACCCTCGAACCGAAAGTAAGTTCTGTGCTAATGAGGATGGGGATTATTTCTAGGTCACAGCCCATGAGCTGGGAAAGGAGGCAGTGCTCTTGGGAGGAACAGCAGTGGCCCCAGGCTTTAAGTGGAAGCCAGCAGAGCCCCAACCACTGGGTGTGTTCCAGAAAGAATGTTGGAATACACTCCGGGTACCACAGGAACAGCTGGGCTGGAATACTCACAGAGAAAGCCAGCCTGTATATCAAAGAGGTGAGGAGCTTCATAATAATTCTCTTCTGGGCAGTGTGATAGTTATCGGTTCAGCTGGAATGTCATGGGAATTCTCCAGGTGCCCAGCCATGCCAGCTGTTAGGGTGTCTCTCAAGTGTGAGTACAATAGGCCAATGATGGGTAAAGGTGAGGGTCAGCTGGAGTGCAGAAATACCCAAACCAGACATTCCTTGGATTCACACCAGGGACCTTGCTTCTTAGGAATTTGAGAGAAGATGGAATAGGGACAAGTGGGGTCATCTCCCCCTTCTATGTTAGAGAGGAAACTGGGATCAGAAATGTGTTGTCATGGCAGAAGAAGGTGAGGATTGTGCACCAGGAAAAAAATAATAAAAGACAGAAACCACCTACCCTGGAAGGACCTGAGTCTTTCATTTTCAATCACCTCTAATTCCTGCTTAGCTCAGTAAACAATTTGTTTCATGAGAAGCAAAAAAATAATTACAATAATGGATTTTCTTGTAGTAATTTCTCTCACGAAATCTGGGTAAACAGCCAACTAGGGAACCAGTTTGTTGGCATGGTGGGTATTTGGTTCTCATTTACAATGAGAAGGTCACTTCTGGCACCACACACACACACTTGTGGAGGTGAGCCATCTTTCCTGAAGGACTCCTGATGTCCTGTGTTTTAGAAATCAGCTCAGAATATTTGTAAATACAAAAGAGAGACATTTTCTCTGGCTCTTTTCCATCCACAGCTGTGCCTGCTCAACAGATTCTAGCCTTTTCTGAGCAGAAAAGCACCCCACACTGGAGGATGGCATCTGAGCTCATCTTGCCTGAGTACCAGGTGAGCTGTACTTTCCAGCTTTTTCAGGCAGCCTGAACGCAGCCTTGTCTGTGCTTTTGTCTGCTGCCCATAACCCACAGTGCTTGGAAGGTGCTCTGAGGCACGTTAGCCCTGGATGTTCACATCTGGGCAACTAGGCTTGGCACAGTGGGGACCAGGCCCCTCCCGAGCTGTTTACTGATCTTTGGCTTTTTCCTTTTCTGCCATTTCACTTTTTTCCCCTGAATCTTAATACTCTTCTTTGGTGACTGGCCTGCTGTGTATTTCAGAGATGAGTGATAGGATGGCTTCATGCACTGGCAAGTACTGAACTAAAACCCATTCTCTTCTTCAGAGCTTATTGACATTTGAAGATGTGGCTGTGTTTTTTTCTGAGGAAGAATGGAAATTACTGAACCCTACTCAGAAGATCCTTTACAGTGATGTAATGCAGGAAAACTATGAGACTGTCATCTCTCTAGGTAAAAATTCTTCCTTTCCTTTGCATAGGAGTTGTATAATTGGGCTTCGATTTATGGAAGACTATCTCCCATGGGAGAGTCCCAGTTGCTGCTTGTGTCTCAACTTGATGGTGTGAGGGAAAGGCAAGGCAAATCTAGATCATTCAAAATAGATCCTGACTACAACCATGTCTCCCCCGTCTTATGCTCTTACCATATTAGTCTAAGCTGCTATCATCCCTGATCATGTCCGCTTCACCAGCACTGGATTCCCATTCTCTGCTTCATGTACCCTCCCCAGGCTTCCTTCTCCACCTTCTCCTTGTGCATCCCCCCGCAACCACAGTAGACTAGAAAGAGGATAACTGAGTCTAAGAATTTACCCATTTAAACGTTTGGAATAAATGAAAGTATGAAAGAATCATTCACGCTTCCTGAAGAGAGTCTGGAAGTAAGATGCCAGCCCATGACCTCAGGTTTTATACTCAGAGCATTATTGTTACCCCCTAAACCTGAACTAATCTGTTCAGAGCAAGGGATAACCACAGATCCAAGGTCCCCAAGAGTTCAAGGAGTCTTGGAGAGTCTCCTACAGGTAAGTATATACATGGGAAGAAGAGAAATGTTCTTTGGTAAGAATCTTTATAGGGTATTAACATTCCAAGATTCCATTCCTGTGTTTTCCTAAGTGAACTTCATATTGAGTGATAATTGTAAATTTATATGCAGATTTAAAGTGTAATACAAAGAGAACCCATAGATGCTTTACCCAGTTTTCTTCAATGGTAACTTTTGCAAAAGTATCATATAGTGTTACAACCAGGATATTGATATCTATAGTCTTCTGACCTTCCTGTTTTCCATTTTATTTGTATGTGTGCATAATTAGTTTTGTAAAGGTATTTTTTTAAGATTTATTTATTTTAGGGAGAGAGAGAGAGAACGCGAGCATGCACGCTTGTATGTGTGCAGGGGGAGGGGCAGAGGGAAAGAATCTCAAGCTGACTCCCTATTGAGCAGGGAGCATGATGCAGGACTCGATCTAATGACCCTGAGATCATGCCTGAGCAGAAATCAGGAGTTGGATGCTTGACTGACTGAGCTACACCAGGCGTCCCTAGTTCTGTAAAGTTCTGTTGCAATTATAGGTTTGTATATACAGCTCTGCAGTCAAGATACTGGATAGGTACATTACTGCAAGGACCTTTTTTGTTGCTCTTTTATAATCATACATGTGTCTTCTGTACCTCACCCCATCACCAACCCATGCCAACCACCCATCTGTTCTACATTTTGCCATTTCAAAAGTATTACATGAATAGAATCATAAACTGTAACCTTTTGGCATTAACTTTTTTCATTCAGAATAATTCTCTCAAAATTGATCTGAATTGTTGGATGCATCAGTAGTTGTTGGGCTTTTTTTTTTCTTACTACTGAGTAGCATGCCATGATATTGGGAGACCACAGTGTGTGTAACCATTCACCACTGAAAAGAGATCTTTGCTATCTTCAGCTTGGGGCTAGTGTGGATAAAGCTGCCCTGACCTGAGCATTCGTGTGCAGGATTTTTTACAGAGATAAGTTTTAATTTCTCTAGAATAAATGCTTTTAGAGTGCATTTGCTGGTTCATATGGCAATTAAATGTTTAATTTCCTAAGCACTTGCCAAACTGTTTTCTACAGTGGCTGTGCCATTTTATATTCCCAGCAGCAAAGAACGAATGGTCCAGTTTCTCATGTCCTTGCCAGTGTTTAGTATTCTCTCCCTTTTATGTTTGCTATTCTGATCGATGTGTAGTATTTAGCCCATTGTGGCTTGGATTTGCACTTCCCAATTGGCCAATGATGTTTTACAGCTTTTCATGCACTTATTTGCCATCTCTATATTCTCATCTGTGAAATATCTTTTACCTATACTTTAATTGGATTGTCTTTTAACTGTTGAATTTTGAGAGTTTTTCCTAGATTATAGATTCTAGCACTTTGTCAAATATTTGGATTGCAAATAGTTTCTCCAAGTCTGTATATCGTCTTTTTAATTCTTTTTCCGTGGACTTCCACAGAAGAAAAGGTTTTCATTTCATGAAAAGGTTTCATGAGGAACAATTTTTCATTTTTTCCTTTTATACATTGTATATTTGATGTCAAAGCTAGAACTCTAGCCCTAGATCCCTAAAATTTTCTGCTATTTTTCCCAAAAGTTTTATAATCTTATATTTAAGTCCATGATCCATTTAGGGTTGATTATTTTATAGGTGTGAAGTTTAGGATGAGATTCATTTTTTGGCCTATGGAGAGCCAGTTGCTTAGCCCCATTTCTTGGAAAGGTTATCCTTCCATTCAGTTGCTTTTGCACTTTTGTGAAAGATCAGTTGGGTATATTTGTGTGCACCTATTCTGTTCCATTGAGCTCTGTGTTTGTCCCTCTGTCGATATTGCATTGTCTTGATTACTGTAGCTATGTAATATCAAGGCCACAATATCTGTCAAATAGGCTGATTTTTCCACTTTATTCTTTTTTGTAAAATAAAATTTTATTTTAGTCCTTCTAGGGCCTGTGTCTTTCCATGTAAATTTTAGAGTAAGCTTATCTATATATACAAGAAACTTTGTTGGAATTTTGCTAGATACTATAATAAACCTAAGTATTAGTTTGAGGAAGATTGATATCTTTACTATGTGGATTTTTTTGATCAGTGAACACAGTGTGTGTCTATTTAAGTCTTTGATTTCTTTTTTTTTTAAGTCTTTGATTTCTTTTGTCAACTTTTTATAATTTTCAGTGTACAGATCCTCTATGTGGTTTGTTAAATATATACATTTCATTTTCACTGGAATATTTATAGGTGGTATTATTTTTAATTTTGGTTTCTGCATGTTCATTATTATATAGTAATGCCACTGATTTTGTATTTTGATTTTGTATTCTGTGACCCTACTAACTCACTTATTATTTCTAAAGAGTTTTTTTGTAGCTTCCTTGAGATTTTTATACCTAGATAATCACATTATCTGCAGTGCCTTTTAATATGTTCTTTTTCATGCTGTAACTGCAATAGCTCCAACTTCCTGCTATGTTAAATAAAAGTGGAAAGAGCAGACATCCTTGCCTTGTCCCAGTTTTATCATGAAAACATTGTTTTTCACCTTTACCTATTTATATTAATATGTTTTTTTGTTGTTGAACTATTTTATCAAGTCAATATAATTTTTAACTTAAGTGTTTTTATCATGAATGGATAGTTTGTGAAACACTTTCCTATGTCTGTTGGTAGGAATATGATCTTTAAAAGCTAGTTGAGGGATCCCTGGGTGGCGCAGCGGTTTGGCGCCTGCCTTTGGCCCGGGGCGCGATCCTGGAGACCCAGGATCGAATCCCACGTCGGGCTCCCTGCATGGAGCCTGCTTCTCCCTTTACCTGTGTCTCTGCCTCTCTGTCTCTCTCTGTGTGACTATCATGAATAAATAAATAAAATCTTTAAAAAAAAAAAAAATAAAATAAAATAAAAGCTAGTTGAGGGGCAGCTCCGGTGGCTTAGCGGTTTAGCGCCACCTTCAGCCCCGGGTGTGATCCTGGAGACCCGGGATCGAGTCCCACATCAGACTCCCTGCATGGAGCCTGCTTCTCCCTCTGCCTGTGTCTCTGCCTCTCTCTCCTTCTGTATCCGTCATGAAGAAATAAATAAATAAAATTTTAAAAAAAAGCTAGTTGATATGGTATGTTATGTTGATTGATTTCAAATGTTGAACCGACTTTGCATACTTGCAGTAAATTCTTCTTGATCCTGGTGTATAATTCTTACATACTGTTACATTCAGTTTGCTAGTATTTTCTTGAGTATTTATATATTTAAGTTCATGGGAGATGTTAGTCTGTAGTTTCCTTTTATTTTTAAAGATTTATTTATTTATTTTAGAAAGTTGCATGCACATGCTTGAGCAGAAGGAAGAGGAGGGACAGAAGGAGAGGGAGAGAGAATCCTCAAACAGACTCTTCACTGAGTGGGGAGGCTAATGTTGGGCTCAATCCCTGGACTCTGGGACCGTGACCTGAGCCAAAATCCAGAGTTGGCCTATTAACTACCGAGCCACTCAGGCACCCCAATACTTTTCTCTTTTAGTACTGTCTTTATATGATTTTGCTATCAAGGTGATATTGGCCTTATAAAATGAGTTGGGTTATATTTAATCCTCTTTTCAGGAAGAGATTGTATAAAATTCGTGTTAATTCTTTAAATATTTTATAGAATCCTCCAGTCACACCATATGGACTTGGATTTTGGAAGGAAGCTTTTAAACTATGAATTCAACTTGTTTAATGGTGATGGTGCTATTCAGATATCTATTTCATGTTGTTTGAATTCTGTTAGTTTGTGGTTTTGAGAAATTGGTCCATTTTTTCCTAACTTTTATTTTTTTTCCTAACTTTTAAAAGTTATGAACATAAGGTTGTTGGTAGCATTCTCTTACCATCTTTTTATTTTCTATTTTTTTTCTTTTTAATTCATTTTCTATTTTTAAAAAAGATTTATCTATTTATTTTTTAGAGAGCGTGTGAGCCAGGGGAGGGGCAGAGAGAGAAGGAGAGGGAGAGAAGCAGACTCCCTGTTAAGTGTGGAGTTTGAAGCAAGGCTTGATCTCAAGATCCTGAGATCATGACCTGAGCCAAAATCAAGAGTCAGATGCCCAAAGAACTGAGCCACCCAGGTGCCCCTCTTACTATCCTTTTAATTGCTGCAGAATGTGTAGTGGTATATCCAATTTACTTCCTCCTATTGGTGATTTGGATTTTCCATCCTTTTATTTTTGTCAGTTGTGATAGAAGTTTATCAATTTTTAAAATTTTTTTGAAGAACAGGCTTTTTGTTTGGTTGTGACTTTTGCTATGATTTTTATTATTTACTTTCTTTAACTTGCTTGCTTTGAGTTTATTTTGCTTTTTTCTCTAATTTATAGAGGGTGAAACTAGATTATTGATTTGAGACCTTTCCCCTGTTCTATCATAAGCATTCGGGGCTGTACCTTTTCCTCTGAGCACTTTGGCTGCATTCCACATATTTTGATATATTTTAATTTCACTTTTTTTCTTATTTAGTTATTTATTTATTAAAGGTTTTTTTTTTTAATTTTACTTATTTATGATAGTCAGAGAGAGAGAGAGAGAAAGGCAGAGACACAGGAGGAGGGAGAAGCAGGCTCCATGCACCGGGAGCCCGACGTGGGATTCGATCCCGGGTCTCCAGGATCGCGCCCTGGGCCAAAGGCAGGCGCTAAACCGCTGCGCCACCCAGGGATCCCTTATTAAAGGTTTTATTATTAAGTAATCTCTACACCCAGCATGGAGCTTGAGCTCATGACCCTAAGATCAAGAGTCTCCCATTCTACTGACTGAGCCAGCCAGGAGCCCCTAGAATTCAATTTTCATTCAACTGTGTATTTAAAAAATTTTTTGAGACTTTCTCTTTGAATCATGGAAATTTTAGAAGTGTATTTTTCTGTTTCCACATATTTTTAGATTTTCCTGTTGTCTTTCTGTTTTTTTATTAAGATTTTATCCATTCATACATGAGAGACACAGAGGGAGAGAGAGAGAGAGGTAGAGACACAGAGGAAAAGCAGGGTCCATGCAGGAAGCCTGATGCACAACTTGATCCCAGGACCCCAGGGTCATGCCCTGGGCTGAAGGCAGGCACCAAACCACTGAGTCACCCAGGGATTCACTGTCTTTCTGTTTTTGATTTCTAGTCTGATGCTATTTTTGTTAGATTGCCTTTTTTCACTCAAGTTGTGATTTTTTTTTTTTTTTTTTTGGTTCTTGGTCTGATGGGTGATTTTTTATTGTATCCTGAACATTTTGTTTATTATGTTAGGAGATTCTGGGTCCTATTTAAATATTTTAATGTAATAGTCCCCCTGTTTTAGTTTAGCACATAGGTTTTTTCCTGCTTTTGTGGGTTATGCTTCCAGCGATAGTTTAATTTTCAGAGCCTTCATGGTGTTATCATGATTTCCTTGGTTCATATGCTACTGCTACGGCTTCTTTTTTAAAAAATATTTTATTTATTCATGAGAGAGACACACACACAGAGAGGCAGAGACACAAGCAGAGGGAGAAGCAGGCTCCACACAGGGAGTCCGATGTGGGATTCGATCCCTGGACTCCAGGATCACGCCCTGGGCTGGAGGCAGGCACTAAACCACTGAGCTACCCAGGGATCCCTGCTAGGGCTTCTATATGTCCCTGCTGGTGTTGCTTGAGGGTGAGGAAGGTACTTACCCAGGCCAGAGTACCTCTCAGTGGGAAAGAGGAATCTCAGACCCTAATGGATGAAGAGGCTTCCTGGGCCAGGCCACTGTGGCTACTTACTACTGTGCCTTACACTGTGCCTCTTACTACTTCTGCCCCTCCACTTTGGTGTCTCCAAACTGGGGTTCTGCATGCAGGCTTCCCATTCAGACTGGTGAAGAGATAAGCCTGTCCAGGCAGCTTTCTGTTGCTAAGTTGAGTGTTGGAAAATGCTAGCTTGGGGCTCCATTCCTCTGGTGGGTGTGGGGATGTAAGACCATCTGCTGTGTTATTCTGCTAGTTCTGGAATCCAATACCATTTTGCTTTCATTTTACCATGTTTTAGAATTCTTTGCCGGTTGTGCCTTGCATTCTTTCATCAGTTGTTGTCCCTAGTGGAGAGGATCAGGAGGAAATGTGCCTGTGCCATTTTTTCCATATTGGACCAGAAATCATTTGTTCTGTGTTTTTTTTTAAAAGCAATCATCATTGATTTTTCTCTCCATTCCTATAGTTGTCTTGTTCTGGGACACAGACGGCTGACTCTTCTGTTTATTCCAACAGGGTTAAAGCTCAAAAATGACACTGGAAATGACCAACCTATATCTCTTTCTACATTAGAATTACAAGCATCAGGATGCAAAGTATTAAGAAAGGCCAGAGTGAAAGTTGCCCAGAAAACAACAGGCAAAGAAAATCATGATGGTACACGCAGGGTCCAGAAACGGCACCAAGCTTTTCTAGGGAGGAAAAGAAAGAAACTTTCAACCTGTACACAAGCGCTTCCAAAACATATGGATCTTCATGGGAAAGGCCATGCAGGAGAGAAACCTTTTAAGTGTCAGGAATGTGAGAAAAGCTTCAGAGTTAGCTCTGACCTTATTAAGCACCAGAGAATTCACACTGAAGAGAAGCCCTATAAATGTCAACAGTGTGATAAGAGGTTTAGATGGAGTTCAGATCTTAATAAGCACTTAATGGCACACCAAGGAATAAAACCATACAGATGCTCATGGTGTGGGAAAAGCTTCAGTCACAATACAAATCTACACACACACCTAAGAATTCATACAGGCGAGAAGCCCTTTAAATGTTATGAATGTGGGAAAAGATTTATTCAGAACTCTCACCTTATTAAGCACCAGAGAACCCACACAGGTGAGCAGCCATATACTTGTAGCATATGCAGGAGAAATTTTAGCAGGCGGTCAAGCCTTCTTAGACACCAGAAACTCCACAGAAGAAGGGAATCCTGTTCAGTACCTCCAGTCTGAAGAAAGTCACCATATGGATCTTGACCTTAGAGGTGATGAAAGAGTATAAAACTGTGATACATCGATGATAGGAACTTGTCACCCACAGGAAATTTGAGAGGGGTACATGTCCTGCTTTACAGAAAGGAATCTAAGCTGTCTCTCTTGTTCAGTATTGTATTTTCCGTGCCTAGCACAAGACTGATACACAATGAGTACTTGATAAATAAAGGAGTGGAAATATAGCTATTATATATCTATAGTTATCTATTCATCTATCTATCTATATATCTTTCTGGTTATTCAGCTTCCCCATACCCTCTGCAATCTAAGTTCTGCAAGTGTCAGGTGCTCAGCAAATACATGGTGGCCATGAGTCCTACTCTCATTCTTTCTGAAGAGAGATGGAATAGAAAAGTATTCAGGTCCTCTGAGGGGAGCTTAGAATTTCTAAGCTGGATAGTGTTTCTCTGGCCATTATTCTGCCGACATGAACAACCAAGCTCAGGGCCGAGGGAACTTTATTCTGTACCAGGAAGAGAGCATTCAGTGTTTGCCCTGGGAAAAGTGCCCCCATTACAGTAGCCATTCCCTGGAGTGCCCACTACCACAGTGTTTTCTCTCAAGAAGTTCCAAGAAGCAAGTGAAGGCCTGAATACCA
This sequence comes from Canis lupus baileyi, assembly GCF_048164855.1. Classification (NCBI taxonomy): domain Eukaryota; kingdom Metazoa; phylum Chordata; class Mammalia; order Carnivora; family Canidae; genus Canis; species Canis lupus. The sequence goes on along the minus strand of NC_132876.1, from coordinate 17,785,963 downwards.
CCACAGACCTAGGGACCTTGCAAGCACTTGATATCTCTCCTGCTAATCCTCTCCACACTGAGGTATATGGAATGAAATGATGAAGGAAGCAGTCTGGGCCCTCATCCACACATTTGTCTTTTTGTAGAAAGCCCAGGGCCATGTTAAATGGCTTTTTTTTTTTTTTTACTTTTCACAATGTGGGCTAGAGGCTTTCACATTGGGGCCACACTGCTCCAGGGCCTAAAGGGAGGCCCATTTTTATGGGTTGCTCAGCCACAACCCCATACACTTTGGATGATCTGCAGGAAAGTCTGGAAGTTTTGTACACTGATTTGCTGAGAATGGCAAGGTGAGACCTGTGGACTAGTAGCCTCAGTACACAGTGGATAGCAGGAGGGAGCCTCTGAAGTGTTGGAGCAAAGTAAGGCCCGTGGGCTAAAGGGATGTCCCCCACCCCAGTGAGAAGTAGGTCAGATGGAAACTGTTTTGTGATGTTGGTGGTTTCTCTTCCTTCCCTTGGCCTCGGATTATCTCCTGAGAACGTAATGTGATGTCAAGGGAAGGGTGAGGAAGTTGAAGGATATGGATTTATAGCTATGTCAGATCCTAGTTTAAGATGTTGGCTGAGAAAACAAAAATTAAAAAAAATGTTGGCTGAGGCTTCTCTATATTTATTATTTCATAAAATTTTCCCCCTTTTTCTGAAGATTTTATCTATTTATTCATGAGAGACACAGAAAGAAAGGCAGAGACATAGGCAGAGGGAGAAGCGGGCTCCCTGTGGGAAGCCTGATGTGGGACTCGATCCCAGAACTGAAGGTGGATGCTCAAGCACTGAGCCACCAAGGTGCCCCCAAATTTTCCTTTTTAATGAAATGAGGAATGTCAAACTAGGCTACCCTTATGACCACCACAAGGAGGCTTAAAAAGCAGCTGGGAATGACGGAAACAACCACTAACTGAGGATGCTTTTTTTGTGTGCTTATTTTCTTTTTAAAATAACAGAGATGAGGGGATCCCTGGGTGGCGCAGCGGTTTGGCGCCTGCCTTTGGCCCAGGGCGCGATCCTGGAGACCCGGGATCGAATCCCACATCGGGCTCCCGGTGCATGGAGCCTGCTTCTCCCTCTGCCTGTGTCTCTGCCTCTCTCTCTCTCACTGTGTGCCTATCATAAATAAATAAAAAAAAATTAAAAAAAAATAAAATAAAATAACAGAGATGAAGACTGATCTAAATGTTTATGGAACACCCACTGTGGCCCATCAGTGTGAGGCATGTTCACATCTCATTTGATCCTCACAGCAGCCCTTAGAGGATGGAATTATCATTTCTGTTTTACAAATCTGAAAACAGGCATAGAGGGGGCTCTTGATAGAAAAAAATATCTGGAAGTATCTATGCCAAAAAAGTGACTGCCATCTCTGGGTTATTTGGTAACCATGGAGTTTTGTTTAATGTTTAGTATGAAACAAGAGATGCTTCTCTCTAGTCATTATGAAGCAATAAGCCAATGTCCCCATTGAGCTAGATGCACTGATAGCAAGTAACAGAACCAAAATAGTCCCCAACATATGTGCAGTGTCGAGGGGGTGATGGCTAGGGGTGAACCTTTTTTGGACAGTATTTGCACTATGGGGTGTATTCATCCTCAAAATAATGGAGGAAAGGAGTGACTAAAATGGCTACTAAGAAGAATGCAAGCACTAAGCCCAGAGGAGGAAGTGACCCAGAAGGAAAAGATTCCATTTTATTCCTGAAGGCTTGGAGACTGACTGCCCCACCATTCCTTCTAGAACTGAGATTGTGCTCTTGAAATTAACGGAAAATTCAGCTTCTTTCAGAGGGCATTCTCTTTGTGTGACCCTGTTTGGTACCACCCTGGATGGCTCCTGTCATACCACCATTCAAAGGACCTTTGTTCGTGTAGCATTTAGAAAGGGGAGATGGACTCGAAAGTTGAAGGAAGTACTACATCAATGGAGCAAGCAGTTACTGCCCACTTCCAAGATTCAGCAGAATTACTGAAAATGAGTCAGTAAAAGGGCCCTCCTGTTTCCATAAAGCTGCCAACCCCTATTATTATACCTGTTGGTGTGAAAGCTCATTTTGGAGGTCCTCATCTACACTGGCATCCTCAGGAGAGGTCAGAACTAGGGAAGCTGGGTCCTATTTTAGAGATCAATTATTTAAGGCAAGCAGCAGAAAGGCCTTTAGATGCAAATGGGCCGAAACACAGAATTCAGGATACCCTGTTCTTTTTTTTTTTTTTTTTTTTTTTTTTTTTTTTAATTTTTTATTTATTTATGATAGTCACAGAGAGAGAGAGAGAGAGAGGCAGAGACACAGGCAGAGGGAGAAGCAGGCTCCATGCACCGGGAGCCCGATGTGGGATTCGATCCTGGGTCTCCAGGATCGCGCCCTGGGCCAAAGGCAGGCGCCAAACCGCTGCGCCACCCAGGGATCCCAGGATACCCTGTTCTAAATTCAGACCACACTGCCCTTTGAATACAAGGGCTCCAGGAAGAAAGGACATTCCCTGCAGTTGTGGGACTGGATTTAGAAGTTGGGGCTCCTGGCTGACTCATCAATACCTATTTTTCCCTTTCAGCCTTGTGATATAGCTTCCTGGGGCCCCATTCCCAAGGCATCCTGACCACTCCTGTCAGCCCTGATTGTCAGAAAAAGGAGAGACATGGGCACTAGGGGATAAAATGGCAGAATGAAATCAAAGAGAGATGTCATTCTGCTTTATACTTGCCTGCCACCTCCCCAGCATATGGCTAAGAGATGGGAACTCCACTGCCTTTCTGAGGACACAGCAGGAAGCCCGGAGACTGAAGGAACAGGCTGATTAGTCATCTGAGGGACAGAGCAAAGAGGCAGAAGGCTCCATCCCACTGGCAGAGATGGGACCAATGAGACAAAGGCTGGCCTGAACCTGGTGTGAGGGCTGTGGGCTCAGATCCCAGTGTGTATGCTCCTGTCCTCAGGGATCGAGGGGCAGGCATCATAGGGAAGACAGGCTGAGTGGAGAGGAAGAGCAAGGAGCTGGGTGAGCAGAGGCCAGCAGTCCTCTTCCACTCAGATCTGCATCTGTAAGGCCTGAGGTTGGGGGTCGAGGGCTCACAGAGCATAGTACTGCCACTTGCTGCTGCTGAGGCACAAGGTCATGTCTGAATCAAGGCTCATTCATGCAGAACCCAAGTCTCTACCTTCTCTCTCAAAGCAGACCATGGCATGGCTGCCCCCAGGAGTCTGGTTGGGTCCCTCTATAGTTACAGCTGCAATCACATAAAGCTGTATCCCCTGCTCCCTGCAATCATGTAGGACACCAGGGCTGAAGGAGCCTTGGAAGCCCAGGAGACCACGCTCCTTATTTTACAGAAGAGGCCACTGGAGCTTAGGGTGTTTCCCTTCCCAGGGCCTTGTTGGCAGGGGGAGGGACTGAAATAGTCTCCCAAGCCCCAGGCCTCTCTCTCCAGACATGACACATTCAGCTCCTGGCAGTAGCTTCTCGGAAGTATCATTCTTAAACCTCTTGGTTGTCTCCCATAGGGTGAGAAATCTCTTCTGAGCAATGGATTGTTTTGTTCTTGGAGGACTCCAAGCCCTGTTCTGTCAAGATAACCCCTCAGGTAGGAGGTTCCACTTCTGAGCTCTTTAAGAAAGAGCTGCTCTGTTAACAGGGGATGCCAGTCCTCCAAAAGTACATCTTGTCCCTTTACAGAGACTAGGACCAGGGAATCATCCCCCTTCTACCCATTCTCAGGTGCAAAGGGGTCTGGGACTTGGAGATTCACAGGGAAAGCTGGGCATGGGGCACACGTCCCTGGAGAGGCAGCCTCTTCTCAGAATACCTCAACCACTTATTTCTGTCCTACATATTCAGGAATGTTCCTGCACCACCATAGTGACCCAGTCACTCTTTGCTTAAGCTTCCAGCAGCCCCCGGTTCTCACATCCTTTATGTTCTGCTCCCTACTTGGGTTTCCAGGCTCTACTTTGTCTGCCTGGCTCCAAGAGAGCCAACCCTCTTTCCTGTGTTCTAACTCACAGATCCAATGCTGAGCCATACTGTTAATGCACCTTCAGGTTTTGTTTTTAGCCCCCAGTATGGCCTTCCGACCTGTCCCAATCCTTCCTTCAATGTCACATCGCCTCTTCCTCCTTAAGCTCCCTAAACTCCATACTGTCCCCTTAGAACAGCATTCATTCATTCATTCATTCATTCATTTTATTTTATTTTATTTTATTTTTTTAAAGCAGTTCTTTTTTTAAATTTTTATTTATTTATGATAGTCACAGAGAGAGAAATAGAGAGAGGCAGAGACATAGGCAGAGGGAGAAGCAGGCTCCATGCACAGGGAGCCTGATGTGGGATTCGATCCCGGGTCTCCAGGATCGCGCCCTGGGCCAAAGGCAGGCGCCAAACCGCTGCGCCACCCAGGGATCCCCATTCATTCATTTTAAAAGATTTTTATTCATGAGAGACACAGAAAGAGGCAGAGACACAGGCAGAGGGAGAAGCAGGCCCTCTGTGGGGAGTCTGGTGGAGGATTCGATCCCAGGACCCCAGGTTTATGCCCTAAGCTGAAGGCAGACGCTCAACCACTGAGCCACCCAGGTGTCCCTAGAACAGCATTTAAAACCCAGATTTTGTTGAAACACTGATTGCTGGGCCTCATTCCCATAATTTCTACCTCAGTTGGCCTCGGGTAGGGCCAGGAAATGGGCATTGCTAGCAAGTTGCCACATGATGCTGATGCTCGAGCAATGCTCTGTTGAGTAGTGTTATCTTAGAATACTTCTCACGTACTTTCTCCTGTGGACAGAGATAGTCTTAAAACCTCAGTAACTGGTGATGGGTGGCCTGGGGCTAGATGTCAATATAAATTCTCTGAACATATGGGGTTGGTCACTTTAGCTTTAAACGTGAACTTAATCTGCACTTTACTCTCATGTAATTGGAAAATCACTGCCAAAATTTAAGTGTGACTGTAAAGGTTCTTGGTGTTCCCTGAATTTTGAGATTTCCATCCCATCTCCCTGATCTTTTTATTTATTTTATATATTTTTAAAAGATTTTATTTCTTTATTCATGAGAGACACACAGAGAGAGGTAGAGACGTAGGTAGAGGGAGAAGCAGGTTCCCTGCGGGGAGCATGATGCAGGACTCAATCCCAGGACCTCAGGATCATGCCCTGAGCCAAAGCCAGATGCCCAAACACTGAGCCACCCAGGCATTGCCCGTCTCCCTGATCTTGCTGTCTGTTTCAGTCTCTGGGACAGCCAGCGTGCCTGGCCTCCTGGCTGTGGGCCCTGGTGGATCAGTCACCAGGAAGCTGGCTGCATTGTAAGGACCTCTGCGATCTGGTGGTGTCTGGGAATGGCTCTGACCAAAACACCTTGGGAGCATCCCTGCACACTGGTTTTTCTCCTTCCTGGTGTTACGTCTCCTCCAATGTCCTGCCTGCCTGCCAGCCTTTTAGAGCTCCGTCCACCCAGCATGCTGTCCTCACTGGAAACTGACCTTGGCAGATGTCATCGAGCAGTCCAAAACGATGCAATAGGGAGCACAGGGGACTGGCATTCCCCAGGGAGATTGGCCCTTTTCTGAGCGTTCCTACCTCCTTCCTCATTTTGGAGATAGGTGGGGTCAAAAACCATCCAGTGCTCCAGAGGTGAACTTGGCAATTGTTGCAATAAAGTAGACCCTGCACCTTCGCTGAGGCCTGCTGGCAGCCTGGGTGCTCAGGACCCAGAGATCCCTCTTGGAGATGAATCTGAGGAGCCACTTCTGAGGAGTCCATTAGTGACCAAGGTTCACTTGTGCCTGGCAGGCATGTGTCAGGACTGTCCAAGGGAGATTGGGCACAGATAGTTTTACAGGGATCTATTTGAATCCGTAGGTTCCATACGTCCTTCTTCCTAAAACTGATATGAAGAAAACCCAAAGGGAGGTTCTCCTTCACCATCCTCCCCTTCCTCACCCACCTTCCACCACTCTTCCATGCTCTGATCTTCCCGTGGTGCATTGCCCCAGAGTTTAAGATGTCTGAGGAGCCAAAGGGGCATTTAAAATATCCTAGCTGGAAAACTGAGTGACTAATGACTGGTCAGGGAATCCTGCATATCACATAGTTTTCCATGTTTTCCTTTAGACAGAATTGAAGTAGGACTTATTAATCAACTGATCAATTGATAGATCATTGGGGAAAAATGGTGATCTTTCAGTACTTGATTTATGCCATATACCTCTAAGGGAAATTTATAAAATTTGAGTGACCCTGCTATATAACAAAATTTTGCACATGCCTATTGACATATCATCTCTGAAAATGAGAAATAGGAATATAATTGGTGATGAGCGAGGCTTTATTCTGGAAATAATTAATATTCATGATATGAACTAATTTCAAGGATGTCATCTATAGCATTGAGTGGGATTTTCAATAAATATTTATTTTTTGTTTATAAATACCCAAATTTATAATATATTTATGTTGTTTAATCAATATCATTTAATAATTGTAATAATCAAAAGAAAACACATTAACACTTAGAGCCTCATGGTCATAAGACATTTCCCCCCTATTTTTATGTTTTTTTAAAAAGATTTTATTACTTTGTTTGAGAGAGAGAATGAGCTGGAGGAGCAGTGGGAGAGGGAGAAGCAGACTCCCCGCTGAGTAGGGAGCTCACTGCGATGCTCAATCCCAGGACCCTGAGATCATGACCTGAGCCAAAGACAGATACTTAACTGGCTGAGCCACGCAGGTGCCCCTATTTATATGTATTTTAAAGGAAGCTTACTGAAGCATGGGGCAAAGAGGCTCAAGTAGTGAGTGTCCAGCTCAGTGATTGCACTAAGTGAACATCCTTGTAACTACCACATAGATCAAGTAAAAGAATATTTCTAGCACTCTAGGTGTGGGATGGTTGGGTCATAGGGTTTATATATGTTCACCTTCTTTAAACACTGCCAAAATGTTTTTCAAAATGTACCAATCTGCATCCCCACTAGCAGTGTGTGAGGGTTTCAGTTGCTCCTTATCCTTGTCAACGTTTGAAGTTGGCTGTCTTTTTCATATCTGCCACCCTGGTGAGTAGTACGATTATGGCTTTAATCTGCATTTCTTTGGCCAATTAACATGAGCACCTTTTCATGTGTCTAATATGTGATTAGTGAGCATTTGCTTTTTTAAAATATTTTATTTATTTATTCATAAGAGGCAGAGAGAGAGATAGAGAGGCAGAGACACAGGCAGAGGGAGAAGCAGGCTCCATGCAGGGAGCCTGAGGTGGGACTGGATCCCGGGTCTCCAGGATCACACCCCGGGCTGAAGGTGGCGCTAAACCATTGAGCCACCGGGGTTGTCCATTAGTGAGCATTTGAATATACTTTTTTGCAAAGTGCCTGTTAAGTCTCTTGCCCCTATTTATAGTGGGTTCTTTTACTGATATGTTGGATTCTGAATTTGAGTCCTCTGTTGGATACATGTGCCACATGTACTTTCTGCCACCCATGGCTTGCTGTTTCGCTCACTTGATGTCCCCCTAATGAAGAAAACTTCTCAATTGTAATGTCTTCCAATTCATCAGTATTTTCCTTTGTCATTAGTGCTGTTGGAGTCTTGGTGAAGAAATTATTGCCTGAGCCAAGGTCATGAAGATATTTTCCTATGTTGTCATTTACAAGTCATATTATTTTACCTTATACATTTATTACTCAAATTTATCTGAAATTGTCTTCTTAAACAGAACGTGATGTGGATAATTATATAGCCAAAAAAAGAATGAAATATTGTCACAGGGATATTATGACACGTGGACAAATGCTACAACATGAATGAACCTCAAAAAACATATGCTATGTGAAAGAAATCAGGCACCAAAGGTCACATGTTGTATAGTACCATTGATATGAAATATTCAGTAGAGGTAAATCCATAGGGATAGAAAATGATTAGCGGTTGCCAGAGGCTGGGGAGGATGGCGTCTACTTTGGGGTAATGTTTTCAAAGTAGATGTAATGGATGCACAACATAGTGAAGATACTAAATGCTACTTAATTGTATACTGTTTTTGAGGTCCATCCACGTTGTAGCATCAGTTCCTCATTCCTTTTTATGACTGAATTATATACCACTGAAAAGATATACCATATTTTCTTTATTCATTCTTCCACTGAAGGGCATTTGGGTTATTTTCATCTTTTGACTTTGTGAATAGCTCTGTATGAAAATTCATGTACAAGTATTTGTTTGGATGTCTGTTTTTAAAATAGTTGAAAAGACAAATTCTTTCAGGTATATACTCAGGAGTTAGAATTCCTTGGTCAGTTGGTAATTGCATGTGTAAATTTTTGAGGAACCTCCAAATGTTTTTCCGCAACAGCTGTACCATTTTACATTCCCACCAGAAAGTACAAGGGTTCCAATTTCTCTGCATCCCAGCCAAGTCTTGTTAATTTCCATTTGTTTTTAAGTATAGCCATACAAGTGGGTATGAGGTTTTGAGGTTTTTACTTATATTTCCCCAGTGACTGAGTACTAATGTTGACTATCTTTTCATGTGCTTATTGGCCATACGTGTATATACCTTGAACAAATGTCTATTTGAGCACTTTGCCCATTTTTTAACTGGCTGGTTTGTCGTTTTGTAGTTGAATAGTAATAGTTCTTTATATATTCTGAATACTTGGCTCTTATAACATACATGATTTGCAAATATTTTCTCCCATTCTGGAGAAATTCATCCCTTTCTTGATGCACAAAAGTTTTTACTTTGACTGAAGTCCAAGTTATTTTTTTTTCTATACTTGCTTGTACTTTTGGTGTCATATCTAAAAAAAAGCCGCTGCCAAATCCAAAGCCATGAAGATTTGTCCTTTGGTTTCCTCAGAATTTTGAAGTTTTAGCTCTTTGAACATTTAGGTCTTTGATCCATTTTTGAATTAGTTTTTGTATATATTGTAAGGTAGGGGATTCAACTTCATGCTTTTTCATATAGTCATCCAGTTGTCTCAGCATCATTTTTTGAAGAGCCTGTTTTGCCTCATTGAATGATCTTGCATCTTTGTCAAAAATCAGTTGAATGTAGATGTACGGGCTTTTCTCTGGACTTAAAATTCTATTCCATTTTTCTGTATATATCCTTATGTCAGTACCACACTGTTTTGATTATAATAAATTTTGAAATCAGAAAGTGGGAGGCCTCCAACATTGTTCCTTTTTCAAGGTTGTTTTGGCTATTCAGCATGTCTTACAATTTCTTTTTATTTTTTTAAAAGATTTTATTTATTTATTCATGAGAGACACAAAGAGAGAGAGAGAGAGAGGCAGAGACACAGGCAGAGGGAGAAGCAGGCTCCATGCAGGGAGCCCGACGCGGGACTTGATCCCAGGTCTCCAGGATCACACCCTGGGCTGAAGGCAGTGCTAAACCGTTGAGCCACCCAGGCTGCCCATGTCTTACAATTTCAGATCAATTTTAGGGTTGGCTTTTGTGTTTCTGCATAAAAGGCTATTGGAAGTTTGATAGGAATTGTATTGAATTTTGTAGATTGTTTTGTTTAGTATTGTCATTTTATTTATTTTTAAAGGTTTACTTATTTATTTTAAAGAGAAAGAGTGTGTGTGTGTGTGACTGTGTGTGTGTGTGTGTGTGTGTGTGTGTGTGAGTGGAGGTAGGGGCAGAAGGAGAGGGAGATAGAGAATCCCCAAGCAGACTTCCTGCTAAGTGCGGTGCCTGATGCAGGGCTCCATCCCAGGACCCCGAGATCATGACCTGGGCTGAGACCAAGAGTCAGCTGCTTAACCAACTAGGCCACTCAGGAGCTCCTAGTATTGCCATTTTAGCAATAAGTCTTTCAGCTTTTCTAGGTGTATTAAAATTTCTTTCAGTAATGTTTTGTAGTATTTATGTTCAAACTTTTGAGCCTCCTTGGCTAAATTTATTCCAGAGCATTTCATTCTTTTTGCTATTACTATAAATAGAATTATTTTGTTAATTTCCTTTTCAGATTATTCATTGCTCATATATAAGAATACAACTGATTTGTTGGAGTTCCTGGGTGGCTCAGTCACTTAAGCATCTGACTCTTGGTTTCAGCTCAGGTCATGATCTCACGGTTGTGAGATGGAGCCATATCTCAGGCTCCAAGTTCTGCAGGGAGTCTGCTTGGGATTCTCTCCCTCTGCCCATCCTCCCACTTGTGCTCTCTCTCTCTCTCTGTCTCTAGAATAGGATAGAATAAATAAATCTTAAGAAAAGAATACAATTGATTTTTGCACGTTGCTCTTTTATCCTGCAATTTTGATGAATTTGTTTATTAACTTTAGTGTTTTGTGTGTGAATTCTTTTGGATTTTCTATCTATAAGATCATGAAATCTATTAATATAGTTTTACTTTTTCCATTCCAATTTGAGGCTTTTTGGTTTGTTCATTTGTCTGATTGCTCTAGCTAGAACTTCCAGTATAATGTTGTCCATTTCATCTGGGTTACCTAATTTGTTGGTGTTCAGTTACACCACTTCCATTTCTGATTTTAGTGATTTGACTACTCTAGCTAAATGTCTGTCAACTTTGTTGGTCTTTTCAAATAACTACCTTTTTGTTTGGTGATTTCCTGTATTTTTTTTTTTCTGTATTATTTTTCTATTCTCTCTTTTCTTTATCTCCACTCTAATCTTTATTATTTTTTTCATTCTACTAGCTTTATATTTAGTTTTTCTTGGTTTCTTAAAGTATAATGTCAGGTTATTTATTTATTTCTTCTTTTTAAAATGTATATATTTACAGCTCTCAGTTTCTTTGAGCACGGTCTTTGCTACATCTCATAAATTTTTTATGTTGAGAGTTTTATTTCATATATTTCATTTCCTTTCTGGTTTCTTTTTTGACTCCATATTTTTAAGAGTGTGGTATTTAATTTCCACATATTTATTTTTCTAGTTTTCCTTCTGTTTTTGACTTACAGCTCCATTCTGTTGTGGTCAGAGAAGATATTTTGTGTCATTTCAATCATTTAAAATTTATTGAGACTTTTTTGGGAGGACTTGTAAATTAAGTTAAATTTAATTTAATTTTTTAAGATGATGAATATGAGATCTACCTTTTTAAAAATTGTGAAGTGTACAATACATTATTGTTGAATATATGTACAGTGTTGTACAATGGATCTCTAAAACTTACTCATCTTGCTTAACCGAAACTATGCCCATCAATTAGCAATTACCCATTTCCCCCTGCCCCCCAGCCCTGGCCAACCACCATTCCACTCTGATTCTATGAATTTGACTATTTTAGATACTTCATATAAATGAAATAACATGGTTGTTGTTTTTTTTTTCTCTGACTGCCTTATTTCATGTAGCAGAATGTCCTCAAGGTTCATCCATATTGTCACATTTTGCAGAATTTCCTTTTTTTATGTGGCGTTTCTTTAAAAATATGGAACAATTCACAAATTTGCATGCTGTCCTTGTGTAGGGGTCATGCTCTTCCCCTCCATAAAGAGCCAGTTTTAGTATATGTACTGTTGAAATGAGCATCCTTCTTTTTTTTAATGCTGAATACTCCGTTGCATGTATATACCACACTTTAAATTCATCTGTCAATGCACATTTAGGTTGTTTCCATATCCTGGCTACTGTGAATAGTACTTCTGTGTACATGGGAGTGCTAATACCTCTTTGAGACACTGACTTCAGTTATTGTGGATAAATACTCAGAAATAAGATTACTAGATCATATGGTATTTTATTTTTAATTTTTTGAGAAACCCCCATACTGTTTCCCATAATGACTGCACTATTTTTCATTCCCACCAACAATATACAAAGGTTCCAAATTCTTTACATCTTTGGCAACACTTGTTGTCTTCTTTTTTAAATAGCCTTCCTGACAAGTGTGATACGGTATCTCATTGTGGTTTTTATTTACAATCTCTGATGATTAGTAATTTAGATCATTTTTTTTCATATATATGTTGTTGCATTTGTATGTCTTTTTTGGAGAAATGTTTGTTCAAGTTCTTAGCTCATTTACTACAGAACACTGATGAATGAAATTAAAAAACCAAACGCATGGAAAGATATCCTATGTTCATGGATCAGAAGACTTAATATTTTTCAAATATCTATATTTCCCAAAGCAATCTATAGATTCAGTACAATCCTATCAAAATACTACTGGCTTTTTAAAAATAAATAGAAAAAAACAATTCTGAAATTCATATGGAACCATAAAAGACAATGAATAGCCAAGTCAATCTTGAGGAAAAAAAGTACAAAGCTGGAGGCATAATTCTTCCTTATTTCAAAATGTGTCACACAGCTACAGTAACCAAAACTATATGGTACTGGCATAAAAGTAGATATGTAGACCAGTGGGACAGAATAGAGAGCCTGGAAATAAATCCATGTATATATGGTCAACTGATTTTTGACAAGGGTGCTATGAATTCACTAGGGGTAAGTGATATTCTCTTCAACAAATGGTATTGGCAAAACTAGATATCCACATTGTAAAAGAATTAAATTGGACCCGTATCTTATACCTTACACAACAATCAAGTCAAAATGGACTCAAGACCTAAATATATGGCTTAAGATAAAACTCCTAGAAGAAAACATATTGAGAAAGCTCCATAATATTGGTCTTGGCAATGATTTCATAGATAATATACTAAAAGCACAGGCCACAAAAGCCAAAATAGACAAGTGGGACTATATCAAACTAAAAAGTTTCTGCATAGCAAAGGAAACAACAGAGTTAAAGGGAAACCTATAGAATGAGAGAAAAGTGTTTGTGAACCATAATCTGATGAGGGGTTAACATCCAAAATATATAAGGAACTCTTACAACTCAACAGCAAAAAAACCTAATAACTCAAAAAGTGGGCTATATACTTGTGACTTAACATATACTCTATCCTGAGAAGAGTCCATGTGAACATGAAAATGTATGTTCTACATTTTGGGGGTGGAATATACATGTATGTTAGGTCAAGTTGATTTATAGTGTTGTTCAAGTCCTCTATTTCATTATTGATCTGTCTGGGTGTTCTATCCATTACTAAAAGAGAGAAGTGAAATTTTTGACAATTGTAAAACTATTTCTCCCTTTGAATTTGTCAAATATTGTTTCATATATTTGGGGACTCTAGTAAGGTGTGCATATGTCTATAATTGTCTCCCTCTGCCTGTATCTCTGCCTCTCTCTCTGTGTGTGTCTCTCATGAATAAATAAATTAAATCTTTAAAAAAATTAAAATAAAGTGATTTTCTAAGGGTTTACCCTGGGACTACAATTAACATTTTAAACTTGAACAATGTAGTTAGATAATTTTTTTAAAAATATTTTATTTAGGGATCCCTGGGTGGCGCAGTGGTTTAGCGCCTGCCTTTGGCCCAGGGCGCGATCCTGGAGACCCGGGATCGAATCCCACGTCGGGCTCCCAGTGCATGGAGCCTGCTTCTCCCTCTGCCTATGTCTCTGCCTCTCTCTCTCTCTCTCTCTCTCTCTGTGACTATCATAAATTAAAAAAAAATATTTTATTTATTTATTCATGAGAAACACACAGAGAGAGGTACAGACATATGCAGAGGGAAGAACAGGCTCCCTCAGGGGGCCCAATGTGGGACTCAGTCCCAGGACCCCGGGATCACGCCCTGAGCCAAAGGCAGACACTCAACCACTTAGCTACCCAAGTGCCCCATAAGCATCTTTCTTGATGGCTTCAGCAAAAGCCATTTTATCATTTGGGTTGGGCTACATGCTGACTAAAGAGTGAGAAGGGTTTAAGATGATAAAGAGGTATTTTGATTGTTTAGGCCTCTGGTCATTCGTCTACTTTTGAGGTTGGAAAAAAGCATATGAGCCCCACCTGTGTCATGTGGGGGTGAGAAGGATATTAGGATGGGAAAGATTGGGATCCCTGGGTGGCGCAGTGGTTTGGCGCCTGCCTTTGGCCCAGGGCACGATCCTGGAGACCCGGGATCGAATCCCACGTCGGGCTCCTGGTGCATGGAGCCTGCTTCTCCCTCTGCCTGTGTCTCTGCCTCTCTCTCTCTCTCTCTCTCTCTCTCTGTGTGACTATCATAAATAAATAAAAATTAAAAAAAAAAAAGGATGGGAAAGATTTGGGTCATCTGAGTGGCTCATTGGTTGAACATCTGCCTTTGGCTTGGGTCCTGATCCCAAGGTCCTTAGATCGAGTCCTGCATCAAGCTCCCCTCAGGGAGCCTGCTTCTCCCTCTGCCTGTGTCTGTCTCTCTGTGTGTCTGTCATGAATAAATAAAATCTTTTTTTATTTTATTTATTTTATTTTTTAAAAATTTTTATTTATTTATTATAGGCACACACACACACACACAGAGGCAGAGACACAGGCAGAGGGAGAAGCAGGCTTCATGCACCAGGAGCCCGATGTGGGATTCGATCCCGGGTCTCCAGGATCGCACCCTGGGCCAAAGGCAGGTGCTAAACCACTGCGCCACCCAGGAATCCCTAAAATCTTTTTTTAAAAAAAGAGTTGACCATGGAGGAATGCTTTTGGAGCACAAAGGACATATTTAAAGCAAACTTGGAAGAAATAAAGTGTTTATAAAAGACATGATGATTTTTCAACTGAGTTTCAGAAAGTGGTGAAAAGGAGTTTACTAGATTTTATAAAAGGGAGACATTTAGAAAAAAAGAATAGTTCTTGGATGAAGCTAGATTTTCAAAATAGTATGTTAAGAAGTTTGATATATCTAGAAGTTAGATACATTTGTGGCTAAGTGGACAAAGATGAGGCTAGAGAAGTAGGCAGAGGCCAGATCAGGAAGTATCTTGTGTCCTAAACTAAGTCATTGGAACTTCATACTGAAAGCATTGGAGATCTCCTGAAGAATATTCAAAAAAGAATGTTTTCATAACTTCACCCTGTTCTACTCTGAAAAGCAGTGTACAGGATGGGTTGGAAGGGGCCAGACAGAGGTAAGCAAGTTAAGAGACTCGAGTAGAGACACACTCTTTGTCCAACATCATGGTCATCAAAATACCAACTTTCTCCCATCCTTTTTTTAAAGGATTTTATTTATTTATTCATGAGAGACACAGAGAGAGAGTCAGAGACATGGGCAGAGGGAGAATCAGGCTCCCTGTGGGAAGCGGATGCGGGACTCAATCTCAGGGCCCCGGGATCACGTCCTGAGCCAAAGGCGATGCTCAACCACCGAGCCACCCAGGTGTCCCCGTGGTCAACTCTTGAACAACACATTTTATAAGATGTTTGATTAATGTCTGCCTCCATTTTATTGTGTGTTCTCTCTCTCTGTTTTGTTTTTGTTGTTGTTGTTTATTTTTTTCGTTGTTTTTGAGAGAGAGAGAGCAGGGTAGGGAAAGAGGGGGAGGGAGGAGACTTTTTAATTTTTTTCATCTTTTTTTTAATACATTTATTTTTTTATTGGTGTTCAATTTGCCAACGTATAGAGTAACACCCAGTGCTCATCCCATCAAGTGCCCCCCTCAATGCCCGTCACCCAGTCACCCCCACCCCCTGCCCACTCCCTTTCTACCACCCCTAGTTCGTTTCCCAGAGTTAGGAGAGGAGACTTTTTTAAAAGCATTTATTTATTTTAGAGAGAGAGTGAGCAAACTGGGGGGGAGGGGCAAAGGGCGAGGGGAAACAGATTTTCTCCTGAGCATGGAGCCTGGAGGTGGGGCTCAGATCCCATGACCCTGAGTCATGACCTGACCCAAAACCAAGAGGCTCAACTGACTGAGCCACCCAGTCGCCCTGGAGAGAGAAAATATTTTTTTAAAGATTTTATTTATTCATGAGAGATACAGAGAGAGAGGCAGAGACACAGGCAGAGAAAAAAGCAGGCCCCATGCTGGAAGCCCGATGCAGAACTCAGTCCCAGGACTCCGGGATCATGCCCTCAGTCAAAGACAGATGCTCAACCACTGAGTCACCCAGGCGTCCCTGGAGAGAGAAAATCTTAAGGAGGTTCTACATGCAGTGTGGAGGCCTGATCTCATGATCCTGAGATCATGACTTGAGCCAAAATTAAAAGTTGGTCACTTAACTGACTGAGTCACTCAGGCATCCCTGTGTGCTCTTTTATAATAAGCAAAGGTGTTCTATTCAGTGTTTTCATCTTCAATAGTTAGCCCAGGACCTGGTACATAGTAGAAAGCCAGAAAATGCTTTAAAGAGCTAAAACGCCTAGCACTTGTCAGGCCCCCCACCATTAAACCCAAAAAACAAATTGTACCTTCTTTACTTTCAAAATTCTTTGTGGATACCAGCACTATTTTAATTTTATGAAACTTTTTGTTTGTTGCTACCTAATTCAAGGCGGATGATTCATACGTGGCTGTACTACTGATGTACTTAAGAAGCTGAATTCCACTGATTATTCGTTTCGTGGCTCCCTTCAGTCTATTCTGAGGCCCCAAGATGGCAAGGATCACATTTGATACATTGGTCCACAGCTAAGCCTGACTTACAAAAGGTGCTCATTGAATGTTTGCCAGGTAAACACACACCTCCATGTTTTCCCAAGTAAGCTCTCAATGATTTATAATTAGGCTGTGAATGTTTTCTTTTCTGTCATATACCATGTCTCCTTTTAGTCTCCTTAAAGCCCTAATTTTACATTTTTCCTCTTACTCTGCAACTATTTTTATGTTCTCCATGTAGCCAATAGGAGGTGAGTCGTATTCTTGCCCCTACTTCCTCTGAATCTAAATGAGAAGCAGAGACAGCTAAATGGGAGTCGGACACCAAGAGTCCTAATGCAAGAAAGTCATGGCCTCTGCATGTCTATCCGATGCAAGTAAGGACAACACAGACCTGCAGGCCTAGTGTAGGAGCTCTGGGAAGCCAGACCAGTATCAATTCGGTATGTGGCTATGACGTCATGAATCTCATGGAAACTTTCTGTTGTTGAAGCCCCCTGGTCTGGGACTGCTATGGCAGTCCTCACAAATCAATACACATGGGTATGTTAGGAAGCATTTGTATTCACTTCTTCCACTGAAGTGCTAAGGTGTGGTGTGACCAGTTGGAAAGGATTCTAGAATAAGAGTCCGAGGTCAGACGACTGGGTGTCCATGCTTTCTGTTGACTTGCAAGTCCTGGAGCAAGTCACATTTCTCTAATGATCCTTGGTTTCTGCCTCTCTGAAGTAATCGTACTTGCTTCATTCACTTTACTGAATGGCTTCTAGGATCACATTTATAGCTATGAAATCACACTATAATTACGAATCGGCTTACTCATATCCGAGGTTATTATTCCCACCATTCTCATTATGGGGTTGAGGAGTTTGCCTTCTCACCTACTTTCCAATTGTGCCAAGTGTAAGAAGGGAGCACAGGCTCTGTGATTTTCCTTCTTACTGAGAAGCAGAGGACAATGAGAAAGAGGGGAGAGGAAGGTGCAAACTGGAACCAGTGATGTTCAGTTTGCTTTTCTCATAATTTGACCTCATTTGGCTTAATTTTTCAGAGAAAACTCTCCTCACAGAAACCAACAATATGGGACATCCATCTGTGTAAGGAAAGGATCAGTCTGTGCAGAGTATCTATTGAGTACCTACTGTGTGTACCAGGCACTACATTACAGGGCAAGCAAAGCACATAGGCCTTTGACTTTACAAAGTGTACTGTGCAATGGAGAAGAAAGAACTACTGAATAATTACAGACATCTAATTTAACTACTTGTGAATTTCCAACTGCACAAACATTTCTGGAGGATTAGAGTGTATCTCCTTGGGACTCATCTGGGTCCTGTTACAGTGCTGGCTAGGGAGGGACAGAGACACCCATCATCCAGTCACGGCTACAGATGGACTTGGGAGAAGCAAAACGGAGGTGAGTTAGTTACTTCTCTAAATGGGCAATGATTCAGAAGGGCTGACTAGCATTTTATTTTCCTGGTATGATTTTTCAGGTTGCAGCTACGTTTACATATTAAAGGTCCTGAAAGAAAAGATGAGGCCAGAATTGCTGAGCCTTGCCTGATGAAGCCTAGGACACAGGAAGTGCTAAGTAGCCAAGAGCAGGATTGGTGACCCTGGAAGTGCAACGTGATTCAGGTGCCGAAGGATGGCCCTGCCTCTCAGGAGGAGGCGGAGAGCGCACTGCAGGCAGTTGAGAAGGCAACACCAAAGGATGTGGGCTGCACGTGTGCACATGCACGCACATGCAGTCATCCTTCTCTTTTTTGCACATCATATTAGGAGGATCAAGGCTATGAAACTTTGTTTGATGCCTGTTTCTTCGCAGTTCCTAAAACCAGCCCATCCTTTAGGAAGACAGAAAAGAAAACCATTCTGCTAGGACCGCACAGTTCAGGAAGGTATGGTGAATTTTAGGTTACAGCGTGCCTGGGCAATGGGGTGAACAGGCATTTAGCCAAACATTCCTTTGGATGTGTCTGAGGGCAGTTTTGGTTGAGATTAACATTTGAATCCGTAGAGGGAGTAAAGCACCTGGCCTTCCCCAACATGGGTGGGCCTGGCCCAAGCAGTTGAAGCCAACATAGACCAAAAGGCCATGTAAGAGGGAATTTCTGCCTGACTCCCTAAGCTTGGACAATTGGTCTGCTCTTTCCTGTGGACTGGAACTTACATCTTTGGTTCTCTTGGGTCTCCAGCTTGCTGACTGCAGATTTTGGGATTTCTCAGCCTCCATCATCTTGTTAGATGATTCCTATAATACATACATATGTATATACGTACAAACATACATATCAATTCAACCTTTATATCATCAGATAAATCCTTTGCAAAAGAATTATGCTTTTCCCCACCTTTGAAACAGATAAAAACAAGAGTTTATAGAGAGAATGTTAACAACTCTGGCCAATTATTTATATATATAATATCATAAACCAAATATTAACAAACTGTGCAATTCTATCACATTTTCTCTGAAATGTCATCCATCATAATAAAAATCCTGATTTCAGGTATGTTTCGTGAGGGGGAGAAAAGGTCAATTCATATCAGGATGAATCTTTTCATCGTTCAATGGGGAAAAGCCCTCCCTCTCCCCCAAAGTCCAGGGCAATGATACAGGAGTTGTATTTTATAAAGAAGTAAAAAAAAAGATATATTCCCAGCTAAGAGTGAGATAACTCTCTCCAGGAACCGATAGAGGATCCCAGACAGAAGAAAAAGGGAAAAATTAAAATTAAAAAAGAAGAAGAAAAAGAAGGGAGTGGAAACCATACACATAGCCTGTTAGGCTTCATGGCCAAAAGTAAATTGAATGACCAGAAATGCACATCCAGAGCTAGGGGTGGAAGACAGGGTAGGTCATCCTCAGGAGGCGGAGGAGGGAGGAAAGGCAGAAGCTGAAACAAGTTTTCTGTTGTTTCCCCTGCTGAAGACAGTCAAAACAGTTCTTTTCCAGGGGTACGCACGCTTGCCCCAGAGACACAGGCAGAGGGAGAGGCAGTCTCCCTGCATGGAGCCTGATGCAGAACTATATCCCAGGACCCTGGGATCAAGACCTGAGACAAAGGCAGACCTCAATCCACAGGTGCCCCTGTCTCTGCCTCTCTCTCTCTCTCTCTCTCTGTCTTTCATGAATAAATAAATAAAGTCTTTAAAAATAAAAATAAAATGCCCTTATTGGAGCCCAAGCTAGAGCCAATAACTGAGGGTGTCTGGGTGTGGTGAAGAAATCTAAATTTAAGAAGTCCAAAGTTTAAAAAGCTCTTGCAAGAACTTCCCCCTCCCCTCCTGTCAGCACAGGGGAAGGTAGAGAGTGCTGGGCCCCAGTTAAGGAGACAGTGGGGCCTCCATCCTGGCCTGTGCCTCTCTGCTTCCAGGCCATCATATGAGCTGGCACATGGGGGAGAACCCCGCTGGTCCCGCCCTGGTGCCACGAGGAGGACTCTCCCACCCTGCCTTAGTGGCTTCCATCAGGAGGCCGCCTGGCTACTACCCCCTGGCCCCCTGCAGCACTGTACCCAGTGCCAGAGAACCTGGAGGCCCTAAGTCCTGGAGCCAGAGGCATGGACTCCCTGATGGGAGTGGCAGGGTTCCCTTGGGTGGCTCAGATCACACAGCAACTGCCCAGGGAGGACACAGGTAGAAGAGACAGCACAAGGCCACTGTGCATCCCCAGGCCTGGGAAAGGAACCAGAGGCGGGTCCCTCCCGTGTCCCTGGGAGCAGGAATGCAAGGGGCAGTGCAAAGAAGGTCCCTGTGCCTCACCAGACAAAGGAAAGGAATGAAATGCAGGTCCTTGTGTGTCACCAGGTGCGGAAAGGAAAAGGGTGGCTCATGGTGGGCCCTGTGTGTACTAGAGATGCTAGCCTAGGGATCTGGGCCCCTTTTATCCCCCAAAGCCACGGGACCTGGTCACCTCCAGTCCTGGCCTGGGCTTTAACGCGAGTTGCAGCGACCCATTAGGTGCCTTTGTCCTTCCAAGGAGCTCAGGGAAAAGTGACTGGCGGCATGCCCCAGGCAGGCCTCTGGGGCACCAGGGAAAGTTGTTCGCCCCGACGCAGTACCTACCTGAGCCACCAGAGGGCAGGGACGCGAGCGGCCGAGCTCCAGTCCTGCTAGGCTATTTCAAAAGGTCACCGCCAGCGGCCTGTGGACAGAAAGAGGGCACGGGGATGAAGGAGGGGAGGCAGGCGCGTGGAAAGAGGACACGCGGCCTGCCTCTGTCCCGCCGGACTCCGTGACGCTGCTCCCCGTGACCTGGCCAGGCCTTTCCGAGGTTGTCTGGGGCGAGTAGTGCCCTTCGTTGGGGCACTGGGACATGCTGCTGGGGCCACTCCCGCGCCCGCTCCTGCACTCTCGCCAGCACCCTCGCCCCGCCCCAGGCAGCCGACTTGTCACTGGCTTTTAGACGCATCCCCTTCGCCATTCCGCCTTTCCCCGAGTGCCGGCTTTGTACAGAGCCTTGTTATCCTAGGGCTTAGCAAGTGCAGGCTCTCTCAGGCGGCTTTGGGGAGAAACTGCGGAGTGCAGTGAGGTTGCCCTGTGGGAGAGCAGATGGAGGGACAGCTGTACTATCAGGGCCCTGGTGAACGTGCTAGAGGGTTGGGACCCGTGTGGGGAGGGCTGACAGCTCTGAGGCCCAGCAGTTAGGGAGGGTCCACAGCCCAAGGCGGCCACTCCTGGATGCTTTGCAAGCACGAGGAGCAATCACCCTGCAGGAGCTCTTCCTCTAGGCCAGGGCAGGCAGCTGCCCTTGGCTTCCATGAACTTTCGATCGCAGCAGGAAAATTGAGGGAGCTGATGAATGGTACAAGGAGAGAGACTGGCTGTCCTTTCAGAAACATTCCCAGGGACGGGGGCGTGGCACATGGGGGCGGGGTGCCTGGGTGGCCAGTTGGTTGAGCTTGGGATTCTTGGGGTCAGCTCAGGTCCTCAACTCAGGGTCCTGAGGTCAGGCTCCCACTCAGCCGGAAGTGCGCTTGACAGTCTCTCCCTCCCTCTCCCTCTGCCACCCCGCCCTCCCTCAAGGACAGAAATCATTCTTTGTAAAAAGAAACTTGCCCAAGGATGGGATGGGAACAGTGTCATTTTCCATGATTGGCCAGGAAGAGCCATGAGTAGTTTTCTGCTTCACCCCATCCATGGAAGAGGCCGGGTACCTCAGGGGTGTGAGCAAAGAGAGGGAGACCATGTGGAGGATGGGGGGCTGGGATACAGGTCTTGACCCCTGTGTAGACATGCACATGACCACCTCTGTGTCCACCAGCGTCGCCATAGATGTTGCACTAAGAACCTTTGGATGTTGGTACACATGAGCATTGAAAGGGCTATCCACTCTAGCCCCATCACCATAACCCTCTGGCATATTCTGTGTGACCTGGGACAAGTTATTCAGTGCTCCTGAGCCACAAAACTCAGTCCCCTCCTCTGTACCCAGGGCATGATACTAGCTCCCATCTCCTAGCTTTGGGTGAAGGCCAGGGGACCTGACCTATGCAGGAGGCTTAGAACAGCACCTGGACACAGCAGGAGGAATGTGATTGGTGTCCTTTGTTCTTCACGCAGCCCAGGTGGCCGGTGGCCCGCCCTGTAGCGGTGTATTTTTCTTCCGAGGAAGCCTCGCATGCCCTAGCAGGAGGCCGGTCACGCTGATGCTGGCTGAAGTACACATGCCTTGAGTGGAGAAGAATGAAGGCTCATGGATTTGCAGCCTTTGGAGGCATGGCTGCAGCTAAGATGCCCATGGCTGAAGGTGACCAAGGGTCACTCAGAGCCACCTGGACCTTCAGGGTTGCTCAGCAGAGGTGTGAGTGCTGCCCCCCACTTCTTCTGTGGCCCATATATATCTATGGAAACAGAAGACAGCCCACAGTAGGCTGGCAGTGGGGTCTCACACTGGTACTTGTGTGGTGGGTTCTCCTTAAGGCAAGTATCCTTAGCATGCTGAAATTCAAGAGCCCAGCTGGTGGAAAGAACGTTTTACACTGATGGCCAGGGAGCACTGGAAATGTAGCTAGCACCAGAATTGGTATTTTCATCACTCGGGACTTAAATGTCTGTGTGTCTCTAGTGGCTCCCCATAGGACGACAGCACAGTTCTCGAGGGTCTGTGGATGGGCTGGGACATTTTACGTATCTTTTGGAACTTAGATGCAGAATGGGACTTGTATGTGTATTTTTCTAAGAAGTGAGTCCAGTCCATGGCCTTGCCATCAGCTTCTTAAAACCATAGAAAGGCCAGGGGCTGCTGCACCAGGGATGTAGTGGAAAGTCAGCAAGGTAGGGAAGGTGAGAATGGTCTCTGGTAACCACTGGTGTTCCTCCTTTCTGATTTTGGCCTCTCCTCAGCTGTGGGTGCCTCCACCCCATGCCTACAAAAAGAAACAGATCAGAATTGAGACTGGAGGCCCCAGAGCCACTGTACCTCACCAGAAGGGGGGTGGCTATGGCCCTGGGTTGTGCGATCCAGACCTCCCTGAAAATGGGCTTTGTGTTTCAGTACTATGATGCCCCCTGTGAAGCCTTCTGCCAGCGCTTCAGGCAGTGTAGTGCCCCAGCCGCCCCTCCCCCCAGGCTTTCAAAGGACTCTGGGAGCTTTGCTGCCAATGGTGAGGCCCAGCATGCACGCCAAGGACCAGCTCCTGGAGCTGCTAGTGTTGTTGCAGTTCGTAACCATCCTGCCCATGGAGACAGGGACCCGGGAGATGCCACTGGGGCTGCAGAACACAGGAAGAGTTGTAGCAGTGAGAGACGACTTCTGCACAGAAGCTGAGCTAGCGGAGCAGCGGGTGGGCATTGCCTTTGGTGTCTTGGTGACGAGACCCCGCTAAGGAGTAGAGGCAGCCGGCTCTGGGTCAGATGTTTGTCTCCATGTCCTTTTGGACCCCAGGATCCCGGGGAGGTCCTTTCTATCTCTGGATCAGTGTATGGCTCACTTCTCTGGGTATCAGACCCAGTCCCTTCCTACAACAAAGACTCTGTAGTGTCCCCTTAGATACACGGTTGTATATTCATAGGTTGGGGACGTACCCACATTCATCCTCCAGTAACATCAATATTGTGTGGTAGGCTGTGCCGGCCAGATCTGGCCACAGCCTGTGTTTGTATACCCGGGAGCTGCGGCAGTTTTAACCTGTTAAAGGGTTGCTTTTTAATTTTTAAGGTTTATTTATTTATTTGGGAGAGAGAATGAGCACTAGGGGGAGGAGCTGAGGGAGAGGATATCTCAGGCAGACTCCTGGCTGAGCGTAGAGCCTGATGGGGGACTCCAACTCACCACCCTGAGATCAGAACCTGAACCAAAACCAAGAGTCAGATGCTTAACTGACTGCAACAGCCATGTGACCAAAGGGTTGCTTTATTTTATTATTTTTTTAGGGTTGCTTTATAGAACAAATTAGGAGGATAGTAGGGGACAGGCTGATATGACCACGAAGCCTAAAATGTTTCTTATCTGGCTCCTTATAGGAACATGTTGCCAACATGAGTCAAGTGGAGCCCAGAAAGGATATAAAGGAAAGCGAACATAGTTTGTCATAATCGAATAAGCATATGAACACACATGCTGGGGCTTGACTGCACCGGAAAACCTCATGAGGTTGTCATGTGCCCCCATCCCCTCTATGTACAGTCTCAATATGAAGGCAACAGTCACCAACACTGCTGATGGTATAATTTTCGGAAGGGGCATCCCATGTTAGCAAATCTAAACAATAAGTGATAGCGTGGTTGTTTGGTTTCCAAAGTAGGGCTTTCCTAGAAGATTCAAGTCATGCTACAATATGCAAAAAATGTTTTGTGCTTATATGAGCAGCAGGATAAGGTCTTGACAAGATCTTTTACGTTTAGCGACAATGCTGAGTTTACTGAGACCCCACGTTTCTGGTGGTACCAGCTGGGATGAGGTGGTGGATTCCTCTCCCCCATGTAGTCTGTTCCAGTTGTGATTGTCTGACAAGGCTTCTCAGATTTCTAGTGCAGGCCAGGTCCACATGGTTAAGGTGCTAAGGTTCTTGAATAAAAAGTGTTACAAACATAAAATTTTTAAAAATATTTTATTTTTTTTAATTTTAGGGTGATAGAGCATGAGCAGGGGTAAGGGCAGAGGGAGAGAAAGAATCTCAAGCCAACTCAGAGCCGAGTGCAGAGTCCTATGCGGGGCTCAATATCACGACCCTGATATCACAAACTGAGCATAATCGAAGTCAGATGCTCTACTGACTTAGCCACCCAGACATCCCAAATATATTGATAATTTTAAAGATTTACCTCCATCTGTGTACCCAAGACAAGAATACCCAAGACAAGAATAGATGCTGACAGAGGAATCTGGGGGGGGGGGGAGGGCTTTCCCTCCCCTGCATGTCCCCAAAAGCTCTGTTGCATTCCTTCCTGAGTTCCTGTATGCTGAATCTCCCTGATCTGAAGGTGCATCTGATCTCATTTCCCACACATGCATGTATTTGAAGCCAAGTGGACAAGTCCTGTGGCTGTAGCTGGTAGTAGGACGAAGGCCACAGTTAACTTGCTCACCTTTGTATCCTGACACCCTGGTCCAGAGTCTGGCACTGAGAGGGGGTCTGAGGGGGCCTGGGTCAGGCATCACAGTGTTGGTGGGCCCCCATGAAAACTGAGAGGATGTTCTGGGGTGGACAGCGGTCCTGCTCTGAAGCATTCATCTCATGGCCACGCCCTGGGCTCAGGACCAAAGGGCCTTCCTGCCACGTGGTCATCAGAAGATCCCACAGGGAGGGGAAAGTATTGTCATGTCCACTTTACAGACCAGTCAGGGAGACACAACCAGGGGAAAGTGGGCACCTGGCTAGTGTCACCCGGATCTGGAGGCCCAGCAGCCATTCCCTGCCGTGTGTGCTCCTGCTTCAGCCTCTGGGGCAGCTCCTTCCACAAGATGAGTGCAGGGGGGTTCTGGGGCCAATTTTGAAAGGGTCTCCTCTGTAGTCAGTGTTGTCCTCCCAGCTGGGCCCGGCCTTCTTGGTGCCGTGATCACATGTCAGTTGATAAGGTGTGCTAGTGAGTTTGCATTACAGGGCCATCCAGTGGTTAGTGTTTCTCTTTGTGGGCATGTAGAAAGAGTGAATACTCTGTAGAGCATAGGCTATATCACTCATTGGTTCATTCCACAATTATTCCTGATTCCCTTTCATGTGCCAGGCACTGTTGTAGTCAATTGATTCATAGTCTTGAAACAAGAGGACAAAATTCCTGCCCTGATGGAACTTGCCTTCTGTTAATTCTCACTTGGCTTCCTGAGCCATGGAGTCACAGGAGAGAAAAGGGGCAATTGGGGCCAGTGTCGGCTCTGGGTCCCCATGAATGTCATCATGCTAAAGTGGCAGCACACCTGTGGTCACACAGGGAAGCCCACTGTTAGACTGAACAGATGCAGAGACTGTGGATTCTCCCACTGGGTTGATGTGGGGAACATGATTTTGAGACTGCCGGGAGCATGGCTCTGGTCTCCCAGGATGGATGATGTCATGGCACTAGGACCAGGGACCAGGAAGGATCTGTCTGGGCTGTGTTAGAAACAAGCTTTTTTTTTTTTTTTTTTTTTTAAATTTTTTTTTTTAATTTTTATTTATTTATGATAGTCACAGAGAGAGAGAGAGAGAGGCAGAGACACAGGCAGAGGGAGAAGCAGGCTCCATGCACCGGGAGCCTGACGTGGGATTCGATCCCGGGTCTCCAGGATCGCGCCCTGGGCCAAAGGCAGGCGCCAAACCACTGCGCCACCCAGGGATCCCAGAAACAAGCTTTTAATAAGTTACATGAAAACCCACAACATGGAACCCCAATTTTCTGGGGCTCCAGTGTTCTGTGGTGGAGTTTCTGAACTGATGTGCTGGGAATGAGTAGCAGATGTGCTGATGTACAGATCCCTCTCCACTCACTTAGGGTTCACTGCACTGAAGGA
This sequence comes from Canis lupus baileyi, assembly GCF_048164855.1. Lineage (NCBI taxonomy): Eukaryota > Metazoa > Chordata > Mammalia > Carnivora > Canidae > Canis > Canis lupus. The sequence continues at coordinate 17,759,584 of NC_132876.1, read as the reverse complement.
AAGGAAGTAAAATGGTCCTCTTGAGCATGGGTTGCAAGGTATGGCCCATGCTGCACTGCTGCCCAAGATAATTCTTAAACAATGACATTTCAGTAACGTACCTGGAACCTAATCTGTGTCTACAGTGGTGACTCTACTGTCCTCCTCATCATCACTGTGATTGTCGTGTCAATACAGGGACTTTGAGGTATCTCGTCATGACTGGTTTCATCCATTATTATTTGTGTTCCTAATTGCACTCAGTTCATTCCTCTGCTGAGGCTGCTCGCATGCGGCTTGAATGGTACATATCCCTGGTACCTGGGCTTTCTCAGCACCAACAGCCCTTCTTTGTCATGTTCAGTGTGTAGTTCTTTGGTTTGTTTTGTTGGAAATGGGAAATGCCATTTCTTCTGCCATTCCTCCAAAGTTCTGTGCCCCCTTTTACTAGATAACCTCAAGTTTAGAGGATCTTATTCCTATCTTCTGTTGCAAAGCATGAGATGACAGGCTTCGTGCAGTTTTCATCCAGAGCACAAAGGTCATCCCAGGATCCCATCTGTGTCCACCTGTCGTCCATGTTTGCCACTCGCTTCGCACATGGGGAGCTCTTTCACTGCATCCTAGGTTTCTTGGCTGCTTCCCACTGTCATGCTGTGGATCCTTTGATGCTGATGGGTAGCCTTTGTGGGATGCTGTAGTTCCCGCCTCCTGTAGGCCTCGAATTCCACCAGCCACCTTAACACCTTCTCTGGGCAGGCTTGCCAAAGGCTCCCCCTCTCATGGAGGAAGAGGAGAGAAAGGGGATCCGCTTTGCTTTTTAGATCCTTCACAAAGCTGGCTTATATTCTCCACTCTGTGTAACTGTCACTTCTGGTACTCGGACTTTAGCTCGGAATGAGCATCTCTTTTTTAAAAGATTTTATTTATTCATTTAAGAGAGAGAGAGAACACAAGTGAGGAGGGGCAGAGTGGGAGGGAGAAAGGATCTGAAGCAGATTCCACACTGAGCACAGAGCCAACACCGGGCTCACTCCCATAACCTTGAGATCATGACCTGAGCTGAAACCAAGAGTTGGATGCTTAAACAATTGAGCCACCCAGGTGCTCTGTGAACATCTTTCTAAATGCACTGACACCATGACTGGTGCTCTGGACATAATGTGAACTCTTGTGGTTGGTAAAGGGCTAAAGTTAATCACACATACATGAGAGGCAGAGACACAGGCAGAGAGAGACTAAGATGAGTTAGCACGACTGTTACCCTCACCTGGGAGTGGAGAGTTCTGTCTGCTGGGGTGGGAAAGTTGCACTTTGTGAGAGCACTGCCCCTGTTAAACATAAATTATGTTCATGAAAACACTTCATTCCCAACTGTTCTCTATAGCTCAGAGGTACTGTTTATGTCACTAGTGAAAAGTATAATGTTCTTGTTGAAACTACTCCAAAGGCATAAGTTATTTTGACAGAGGAAAGATCATACTTCGCAGAAGGTACATTGACCAATACTCCCTGATTTCTCCAAGAAAGATATGTACTAACTAAGGGCTGAAAAGAAGGGTAAGGATTAGAATTTTCCCACATCCATTAAATCATGATGTAAAACATGCCTAATGATATATGTCATCTAAAGTAATGTCATTGTAAGTTTACAGAAATGCTTGTCTAAACGATCCAATATCTGTTTCCAGAATAGTTTTTGTAAGGTACCTGGATGGCTCAGTTGGTTGACCATCTGCCTTCGGCTCGGGTCATGATACTGGGGCCTGGATCAAGCCACACATTGGGTACCCTACACAGTGCGGAGCCTGCTGCTATATCTCCATCTGCCCCTCCTCCAACTCATGCTCTCTCTCTCTCAAGAAATAAAATCCTGGGGGATCCCTGGGTGGCTCAGCGGTTTGAGGCCTGCCTTTGGGCAAGGGCGCAATCCTGGAGTCCTGGGATCGAGTCCCACGTCAGGCTCCCGGCATGGAGCCTGCTTCTCCCTCCTCCTGTCTCTCTCTCTCTCTCTCTCTCTCTCTCTCTCTCTCTATATATATATATATATATATATATATATATATGAATAAATAAATAATAAATATTTTTTTAAAAAAAGAAATAAAATCCTTTAAAAAAGAATAGTTTTAGGGAACTGGATGGCTCAGTTGGTTAAGCATCTGCCTTCGGCTCACATCATGATCTGGGGGTCCTGTGATTTTTTTCCTTTCTTCGTATATATTTCTTTTTTTTTAAGATTTATTGGGCAGCCCGCGAGGCTCAGTGGTTTAGCGCCGCCTTCAGCCCAGGGCGTGATCCTGGAGACGCGGATCAAGTCCCGCATCAGGCTCCCTGTATGGAGCCTGCTTCTACCTCTGCCTGTGTCTCTGCCTCTCTCTCTCTCTCTCTCTTTCTCTCTGTCTCTCATGAATAAATAAATAAATAAATAAATAAATAAATAAATAAATAAATAAAAGATTTATTTATTTATTCATGAGAGTGTGTACACACACACAGAGAGAGAGAGAGGCAGAAACACAGGAAGAGAGAGAAGCAGGCGTCGTGCAGGAAGCCCAACGTGGGACTCCATCCCGGGACTCCAAGAACATTCCCTGGGTGAAAGGCAGTCGCCAAACTGCTGAGCCACCCAGGGATCCCTGTATTTATTTCTTTCTTGAAGTACAATTTGCCAACATACAGCATAACACCCAGTGCTCATCCCGTCAAGTGCCCCCCCATCAGTGCCCATCACCCAGTCACTCCAACCCCCCCCCGCCCACCTTCCTTTCCACCACCCCTTGTTCGTTTCCCAGAGTTATGGGTCTCTCATGTTATGTCACCCTCACTGAATAGTTCCCACTCATTTTCTCTCCTTTCCCCTTTATTCCCTTTCACTATTTTTTATATTCCCCAAATGAATGGGACCATATAATGTTTGTCCTTCTCCAATTGACTTACTTCACTCAGCATAATACCCTCTAGTTCCATCCACGTTGAAGCAAATGGTGGGTATTTGTCGTTTCTAATGCCTGAAAATATTCCATTGTATATATAGATCACATCTTCTTTATCCATTCATCTTTTGATGGACATTGACACTCCTTCCACAGTTTGACTATTGTGGACATTGCTGCTATAAACATCGGGGTCCAGGTGTCCTGTCGTTTCACTGCATCGGTATCTTTGGGGTAAATTCCCAGGAGTGCAATTGCTGGGTCATAGGGAAGTTCCATTTTTAACTTTTTGAGAAACCTCCACATAGTTTTCCAGAGTGGCTGCACCAGTTCACATTCCCACCAACAGTGCCAGAGGGTTCCCCTTTCGCCACATCTCTCCAACATTTGTTGTTTCCTGTCTTGTTAATTTTCCCCATTCTCACTGGTGTGAGGTGGTATCTCATTGTGGTTTTGATTTGTATTTCCCTGATGGCCAGTGATGCGGAGCATTTTCTCATGTGCTTGTTGGCCATGTCTATATCTTCCTCTGTGAATTTTCTGTTAATGTCTTTTGCCCATTTCATGATTGGATTGTTTGTTTCTTTGCTGTTGAGTTTAATAAGTTCTTTATAGATCTTGGAAACTAGCCCTTTATCTGATATGTCATTTGCAAATATCTTCTCCCATTCTGTAGGTTGTCTTTTAGTTTTGTTGACTGTTTCTTTTGCTGTGCAGAAGCTTTTATCTTGATTAAGTCCCAATAATTCATTTTTGCTTTTGTTTCCCTTGCCTTCATAGATGTATCTTGTAAGAAGTTGCTGTGGCCAAGTTCAAAAAGGGTGTTGCCTGTGTTCTCCTCTAGGAGTTTGATGGATTCTTGTCTCACATTTAGATCTTTCATCCACTTTGAGTTTATCTTTGGGTATGGTGTAAGAGAATGGTCTAGTTTCATTCTTCTACATGTGGCTGTCTGATTTTCCCAGCACCATTTATTGAAGAGGCTGTCCTTTTACCAGTGGATAGCCTTTCCTGCTCTGTCGAATATTAGTTGACCGTAGAGTTGAGGGCCCATTTCTGGATTCTCTATTCTGTTCCATTGACCTAGGTGTCTGTTTTTGTGCCAGTAACACGCTGTCTTGATGATCACAGCTTTGTAGTACAACCTGAAATTCGGCATTGTGATGCCCCTGGCTCTGGTTTCCTTTTTCAATCTTCCCCTTCGGGGAAGAATTCGGGGTCTTCTCTGATTCCACACAAATCTTAAGATGATTTGTTGCAACTCTCTGAAGAAAGTCCATGGTATTTTGATAGGGATTCCATGAAATGTGTATGTTGCCCTTGGTAGCATTGACATTTTCACAATATTAATTCTTCCAATCCATGAGCATGGAATATTTTTCCATCTCTTTGTGTCTTCCTCAATGTCTTACAGAAGTGTTCTGTCGTTTTGAGGGTATAGATCCTTTACCTATTTGGTTAGGTTTATTCCTAGGTATCATACGCTTTGGGGTGCAATTGTAAGTGGGATTGACTCCTTAATTTCTCTTTCCTCAGTCTTATAGTTAGTGTATAGAAATGCCACTGATTTCTGGGCATTGATTTTGTATCCTGCCATACTGCCGAATTGCTGTATGAGTTCTAGCAATCTCGGGATGGAGTCTTTTGGGTTTTCTACGTACAGTATCATGTCACCTGCAAAGAGGGAGAGTTTGACTTCTTCTTTGCCAATTTGATTGCCTTTTATTTCTTTTTGTTGCCTGATTGCTGAGGCTAGGACTTCTAGTACTATGTTGAATAGCAGTGGTGAGAGGGGACATCCCTGTCGTGTTCCTGATCTTAGGGGAAAGGCTCTCAGTGTTTCCCCATTGAGAATGTTATTTGCTGTGGGCTTTTCGTAGATGGCTTTTAAGATGCTGAGGAATATTCCCTCTATTCCTATACTCTTAAGAGTTTTGATCATGAATGGATGCTGTCTTTTGTCAAATGCATTCTCTGCATCTATTGAGAGGATCATATGGTTCTTGTGTTTTCTCTTGTTGATATGATCTATCACGTTAATTGCTTTACGAGTGTTGAACCAGCCTTGCATCCCGGGGATAAATTCCACTTGGTCATGGTGAGTAATCTTCTTAATGTATTGTTGGATCCTATTGGCTAGTATCTTGTTGAGAATTTTTGCATTTGTGTTCATCAGGGATATTGGTCTATAATTCTCCTTTTTGGTGGGGCCTTTGTCTGCTTTTGGAATTAAGGTGATGGTGGCCTCATAGCATGAGTTTGGAAGTATTCCATCCCTTTCTATCTTTTGGAACAACTTTAGTAGAATAGCTATGGTTTCTTCTTTAAAAGTTTGATAGAATTCCCCAGGGAAGCCATCTGCTCCTAGACCTTTGTGTCTTGGGAGGTTTTTGATGACTGCTTCAATTTCCTCCCTGGTTATTGTTCAGGTTTTCTATTTCTTCCTCTTCCAGTTTTGCTGGTTTGTGGTTTTCCAGAAATGCGTCCATTTCTTCTAGATTGCCTAATTTATTGGCGTATAGCTGCTCATAATATGTTTCAAAAATCAGTGGTGTTTCCTGGGTATTGGTTGTGTCTCTCCTTCTTCATTTGTGATTTTATTAATTAGAGTCTTTTCTCTTTGGTTTTTAATAAGGCTGGCTAATGGCTTATCTATCTTATTAATTCTTTCAAGGAACCAACTCCTGGTTTTGTTGATCGGTTCTACAGTTCTTCTGGTCTCTATTTCATTGTGTTCTGCTCGAATCTCTATTAACTTCTTCTGCTTGGTGTAGGTTTTATTTGCTGTTCTTTCTCCAGTTCCTTTCGGTGCAAGGTTAGCTTGTGTATTTGAGTTTTTTCCAATTTTGTGAGGGATGCTTGAATTGTGATGTATTTCTCTCTCAGGACTGCTTTTGCTGTATCCCAAAGATTTTGAATGGTTGTATCTTCATTCTCATTAGTTTCCATGAATCTTTTAAATTCTTCTCTAATTTCCTGGTTGACCCTTTTCTTTTATTTAGCAAGATGCTCTTTAACCTCCACGTGCTTGAATTTCTTCCAAATTTCTTCTTGTGATTGAGTTCAAGTTTCAAAGCATTGTGGTCTGAAAATATGCAGGGGACAATCCCAATCTTTTGGTATTGGTTAAGACCTGATTTGTGACCCAGTATGTGGTCCATTCTGGAGAAAGTTCCATGTGCACTTGAGAAGAATGTGTATTCAGTTGCGTTTGGATGTAATTTCTGTAAATATCTGTGAAATCCATCTGGTCCAGTGTATCATTTAAAGCTCTTGTTTCTTTGGAGATCTTGTGCTTAGAAGATCTGTCATTTGCAGAAAGCGCCGCATTGAAGTCTCCGAGTAAAAGTGTATTATTATCTAAGTATGTGTTTACTTTGGTTATTAGTTGATTGATATACTTGGCAGCTCCCACATTAGGGGCATAAATATTCATGATTGTTAGGTCCTCTTGTTGGATAGATCCTTTAAGTGTGATATAGTGTTCCTCTTCATCTCTTACTACAGTCTTTGGGATAAACTTTAGTTTATCTGACATGAGGATTGCTATACCTGCTTTCTTTTGAGGACCATTTGAATGATAAATGGTTCTCCAACCTTTCATTTTCATGCTGTATGTGTCCTTAGGTCTAAAATGAGTCTCTTGTAGACAGCAAATAGATGGGTCTTGCTTTTTTATCCAGTCTGAAACCCTGCGTCTTTTGATGGGATCATTAAGCCATTCACGTTCAGAGTTACTATTAAAAGATATGAATTTAGTGTCATCATGATACCTATTCAGTCCCTGTTTTTGTGGATTAGTTCTTTGGGCATCCTCTTTCTTTTACAGAGTCCCCCTTAGTATTTCTTGCAGAGCTGGTTTGGTGGTCACATATTCTTTCAGTTTCTGCCTATCTTGGAAGCTCTTTATCTCTCCTTTTATTCTGAATGAGAGCCTTGCTGGATAAAGGATTCTTGGCTGCATGTCATTCTCATTTAAGACCCTGAATATATCCTGCCAGCCCTCTCTGGCCTTTCAGGTCTCTGTGGAGAGGTCTGCTGTTAATCTAATAGTTCTCTTCATATAAGTTAGGGATCTTTTGTCTCTTGCTGCTTTAAGGATTTTCTCTTTATGTTTGGAGTTTGCAAGTTTCACTATTACATGTCGAGGTTTTGAACTTTTTTTTTTGTTGTTGTTTTTGGTTTTAGGGGAGGAATCTCTCTATCTCCTGGATCTGAATGCCTGTTTCTCTCCCTAAATTAGGGAAGTTCTCACCTATGAGTTGTTCAAATATGCTTTCTGGTCCTTTGTCCTTCTAGGCGCCCTCTGGAACCCCAATTAAACATCAATTTTTCTTCTGAGGCTGTCATTTATTTCCCTTAAGCTTTCCTCATGGTCTTTTAATTGTTTTTCTCTTTTTCCTAAGCTTCCTTCCTTGCCATCAACTTGTTTTCTATACCACTCACTCTTTCTTTAACTTAATTAACCCTCATCATGGGGGCAAATCACATTTCATAATAGTCGATTTTGTCCCTCAAAAGAGTAGTGGACCTCCAGTTTTGATTGTATCTCATTTAATTGATTTTTAATTTCCACCTGATTAGATCTAAATTCTGCAGTCATGAAGTCTCTTGAATCCTTTATGCTTTTTTCTAGAGCCACCAGTAGGTTTATAATTATGATTCTGAATTGGTTTTCTGATATCAAATTGTAATCCAAATTCTGTAGCTCTGTGGCAGAGAGTACTGTTTTTGATTCTTTCTTTTGTGGTGACTTCTTCTTTCTAGTCATTTTGCTCAGTGCCTAGTGGCTAAAAACGAGCTGTATTTGTTAGAAGCAGAAACTCTTCTCTCTGTAGCATTCCAGCTGTTCTTTCTTTAAATGTCAGGTCAAATCGTATGTTTTCAGGATGATTTGAAAGTTATCTATGTAAGTTGGTGGGGACAGGTGACTTGGGGACTCTACTCTCTGCCATATGCCCCGCCCCCACCTCTCTTTCTCTTTCTCTGTCTTTCTGTTTCTCTCTGTCTCTTGCTCTCTCTTAAATAAATAAATAAATAAATAAATAAATAAATCTTTAAGCAGATGCATAGGTAGCAGCAGCAGCAAAAGCATATTTTTAAAGATTTTATTTATTTATTCATGAAACACACACACACACAGAGGCAGAGACACAGGCAGAGGGAGAAGCAAGCTCCATGCAGGGAGCCTGATGTGGGACTCCATCCTGGGTCTCCAGGGTCACACCCTTGGCTGAAGGCAATTAACTGCTGAGCCACCCAGGCTGCCCAGCAAAAGCATTTGGTAGGGTCCTCACAAGCCAAATATTTTTAAGAATGTGAAGTCATCATGCCACATAACAGCTCTTCATCCATATAAGCCCCTGCCTGATGGGTATATGTATTGCAGGGCATTATTCTTCCCATTGAGTGCTCTATAGAATTGCAGCCAAGGCCCAGTTAAGACACAAAACCAATGGGCACAAGGCAAGTGATATTGCCTGGGTCTAGCATCTGTCAGGCTTATATTGGACTTGAGACACACAATGCAATCTGGGAAACACAGATATATCCAGAAGGAGACAATGACTTAGGGTCATTTTAAGGAGGACCCCAATCTCATAATTCGACCCCTAAATGCTAACTGTTGAAATTTCCAAATTAGGAAAAATTTGGTTTGCATGTCAAGAAAGGAAATAGCACGCATGCTCCAAGAGTGTATTGATGGGTTTATCACACACACACTGAGGCTTTCTGGGATCAGGGCAGAATTCCCAAAATGGGAATTGAAATCTGTCAATAGTCAAACATTACAATGGAGTAAGATAGGGGAACCTGGGTAGCTCAGTGTTTGAGTCTCTGCCTTCAGTTCAGGTGACCCCAATACCTGGGGTCCTGGGATTGAGTCCCACATTAGGTTTGCTGCAGGGAGCCTGCCTATCCCTCTGCCTATGTCTCTGCCTTTCTTTCTGTGTTTCTCATGAATGAATAAATAAAGCCTTTTAAAAAATGGAGTAAGACACTTCATTTCAGATATTTTCTTGACAAACTCTGAAGTGGGAGTGCCTAGGGTTACACATTACAGATGAGAAAATAAGGCTTAGAGAAGTCAACACAGATGTTGTAAGTATCAACAATGGGATTTGGACACACATTTACTTTTTGTTAGTGACTGTGATATTGACTCATGCAAAGTAAAGTGGGGAACGTATGAACTAACATCAAGCTGATTTCCAAATTAAGGGAGCAGAGTATTCTTATCACGTCTGGATTCTTATAAATTAATGATGAATGCCACACCAATTATATGCAGTATATGATTACCCTTTAAATTTCAGGATGTTGCTGCTAGTATATTAACCCTGATTCCAATTGCACATAAATCTCACTTTTATGTCAGTGCCTCATATTGCATTAATAGTAATGTATGTTATTGCCTGAGGACTCACATGTACCTCTCTTCCACTGGAGATGAAGCAACACTGGAGATGAAGTCTGAAGTTTGGTGTGTATGTAAGCTATGGGATCTCGTAGTCTTGTACCTGACTCGGGGTAATGACTCCCTGGGCACCATCAGTTATCACTAGCATCAGTGCTTTAGGCTAGTGCTTCACCTGCCATACTGGTACCCATCTGGGTCACCGACAGACCTCAGGATTCCCACTCCTCATCACTGGAATTGAGCTCATGCATGGCTTCAAGGGTAGTTTCCTAGCATGCTGAGTTGTCCTGGCTAAGGTTCTCAATGGCAGATGTTGGAAGAACTTTCAGAATATTCTCTTGAGTGAACTCTAATAACTGTAGCCAAGGATGTGTCTGTTAGCCATGGTGTAGTGACCAGCTTGAGACCCAGGAGCCCTGTGTCTTTTGATACTGTGAGGATCATGAGCTTTGCCTTACCCCAAGACCTCTTCTTTGTAATTGGATGGAGAGGAATGGGACAGTGTCCTTAGGGAGTGAACTTTGCAGAAATTGAATATACATCCAACTGAGACTGCTTAAATCAGAGTTGACTGGGACATCTGGGTGGCTGTTGGTTGAATGTCCGACTCTTGATTTTGGCTAAGGTCATGATCTCAGGGTCCTGGGATTGAGTGCTGCATCTGGGTCCACACTCAGCAGGGAGTGTGCTAAGGCTTCCCTCTCCCCCTCTCCCTCTGCCCCTCCCCACGTATGTGTTCTCTCTCTGTAAATAAATAAATCTTTTTAAAAAATCAAAGAATTGACCAAGATGAATGCTGTAGACTGAACACTCCCTACATGCTGGACACTGTTCTGAGTGCTTTCATGTTACTTTGTTAATCTTCACAAATCCCTAATGGAGGAGGTCTGGTTGTCATCCACACTTTCAAAGGGGAAACTGTGGATCAGAGAAGCTAAAGGACTTGTCCAAGGTCACACAAACTTGGATTGGAAATCAAACTGCCTGTCCCCCGAGCTTATGCTCCTAACCACTTCATGTAGCAGCATTTTACTTCTGTGACCGAGCATCAATCCTTGCAACTATGACCCAGCAGGATTGGGGTCCATCAGGTCAATTTATTTTGTGACAGCAGATAAAGATGCGACATTAGCTAGCTGTGCTTGACTTAGACCACAGGAGCTATTCTGAGTAGCCACATTTCCTCCAGGAGTAACAATAGGTCTGGAAAAAAGAGCAAAGGAGAAAACAAAAATTTCCTTTCCTTTTGTCCTCCTCTTTTTTCTAAGTCCCAGAGCCTGATTGGTTAAGTGCCCAGAGGAGTCATGGTGACTCACAATGGTTCTCAGACTTTGTGACCACATGTAATGGCAAGATATGGGCACTGGTTACCACCACCTGGGTGACTTCTAGGTCAGGGCTAAATATGGTGTGTTGGAGAGAGGCACTGGAAGAGGTGGAAGCTGGTACAGATACTTGAGTACCATCTCCAGACCTGCTCTTTGCATGATCGACTGTCTTGTCCCAGACCTCTTCGTGAAATGATGCGAAATCTCTCCATTAGCACTTTCTCTGTGGGGTTCACCGAAATGTCCTAACAGTGTTCATTGCATTTCAACAGGTCTACTGGGCAATGGTCAGTGACTCTGACCTTGAGATCCAATCACCCAGTGAAAGCTGAAAAGGAACTCAGTCCCAGGTAGGATTCTCCACTCTTCCCCAAACTCTGGATCATGTTGTGGCTGTGACTCTTAGAGTTCTGCTTTCTTTATGTACCAGTTCACATAAAGGGCATGGATAATTGCAGGAATTTCATCTGAGTAGTCTGATGGCCGTATCATTTTGAAAAATATTTTATTTATTATTCACGAGAGAGAGAGAGAGAGGCAGAGACACAGGTAGAGGGAGAAGCAGGCTCCATGAAGGGAGCCTGATGTGGGACTCGATCCTGGGACTCAAGGATCATGCCCTGGGCCCAAGGCAGGGGCTAAAGTGCTGAGCCACCCAGGGATGCCCTGATGGCTGTATCATTGACATTAAAGTATGACCCACGTGGGTGCCATCTAGAGGTAGGATATGGATTTTCACAGGATATTGGAGGACTGATGGGGAAGATGTTTTGTTTGCTATGGCACTACTCTTTTGAGGGACAAAATAGACTATTATGAGATGTGATTTGTCCCCACATTGGCTGCTCCACTCAGTCTCACATAACAACTGAGGACACTGAGGCACAGATGCCTGGAAGATGGCGCCAGTCACACACTCCTTTTCTTGAGTGTCAGGGAATGCTCAGTCATCCAGATTTCTTCCCATCTCAGATAGAAACATGTAAAACCACAAAGGTACTGTGTTCTGTGATCAAAAGAGATAAACGGGTGAGAATTGTTTCCTTGGCTTTCACGAGGATCAAGCGGAATCATCCTGAAGGGGTGGAAGGATGGGGCTCTGAAGCCAGACAAGTTGGGTTCATATCATAGTTGTGTCACATGCTAGCTTATGTGACCTTGGGCCAGTGACATACCATCCCTGGGCCTCAGTTCCCTGCCCTGGATAAATGGGCATGACAGCGGCACCCACCATAGATGTGAGAAGTTAAACAAGCTGTTGTGTAGGAGACCAGAGAGTGGGTGTCAGCACGTCATCTCTCCCTCCTGAGTAAAGCTTCTTAAAGCTACAGACAAGGGTGGAGAATCTTTCCTGGCTAGGTAAGCTCTCTTACCTTGAACTGCATTTACAGGTTGGTTCCCTGTTCCTTTGATTTGGGGTTTGGTACTTTTCTTCTGAACTCCAGTGCCTTTCCCTTGGAGGAGACAGGCAGAGCAAATGAATGTGGGCCAACCTGCCTGGGTGTTGGCACCTCTCTCTGTCTCAAATGTATGCTTCTGAGGAATCTTGTTTTACTTAAAGTATTTTGCAGAATTCACTTACACATATTTTTGCATTCTTGTTGGAGAAAATACAAGAATTACATTTATAGAGATCAATTCATAAGGCCCTCAACATTAGCAGTTTGCTGTAAACTTTTCAGATCTTCTTTTTTTAAAAAAATATTTAAATTTCAATTAATTAACATTTATTATTGGTTTCAGAGGTAGAGATCAGTAATTCATCAGTTTTATATAATATCCAATGCTCGTCAAATCATATGCCCTCCTTAATGTTCAACACCCAGTTACCCCCTCCACCGACCCCCTCCCCTCTAGTGACCCTCAGTTTGTTTTTTATGATTAAGAGTCTCTTATGGTTTGCCTCCCTCTCTGATTTCATCTTTTTTATTTTTTCCTCTCTTTCTCTATGATCCTCTGTTTTGTTTCATAAATTCCACATATAAGTGAGATCATGTGATAATTATCTTTTTCTGATTGACTTATTTCACTTAGCATAATATTCTCTACTTCCATCCATGTTTCAAATGGCAAGATTTCATTTTTAAAGGCTGAGTAATATTTCATACATACACACACACACACACACACACACTTCTTTATCCATTTATCTGTTGATGGACATCTGGGCTCTTTCCATAGTTTGGCTATTGTGGACATTGCTGCTATAAACATTGGGATGCAAGTGCCCTTCGGATCACTACATTTGTATTTTTGGGGAAAATATCCAGTAGTGCAATTGCTGGGCTGTAGGGTAGCTCTATTTTCAACTTTTTGAGGAACCTCCATACAGTTTTCCAGAGTGGCTATACCAGCTTGCATTCTCACCAACAGTATAAAAGTGTTCCCCTTTCTCTGCATCCTCAGCAATATCTGTCGTTTCCTGACATGTTAATTTTAGCCATTCTGACTGTAGTGAGGTGGTTCCATACAAATTTTAGGATTTTTTGGTCCAACTCTGTCAAATACATTGATGGTATTTTGATGGGAATTGCGTTGAATGTATAGATCACTCTAGGTAACATAGACATTTTAACAATTTTGTTTTTTAAAGACTTTATTTATTTATGAGAGGCAGAGAGAGAAAGAGAGAGAGAGAGAGAGGCAGAGACACAGGCAGAGGGAGAAGCAGGCTCCATGCAGCGAGCCTGATGTGGGACTCGATCCTGGGTCTCCAGGATCACGCCGTGGGCTGAAGGCAGCACTAAACTGCTGAGCCACCTGGATGCCCAACAGTTTTGTTCTTATAAATCCATGAGCATGGAACTTTTTCCTATTTCTTTGTGTCTTCCTCAATTCCTTTCATGAGTGTTCTATAGTTTTCTGAGACAGAAACTTTGCCTCTTTGGTTAGGTTTACTCCTATGTATCTTAAGGTTTTGGGTGCAATTGTAAATGTGTTTGACTCCTCAATTTCTCTTTCTTTTGTCTCATTGTTAGTGTTAATGCAACTGATTTCTGTGCATTGATTTTATACCCTGCAACATTGCTGAATTCCTGTATGAGTTCTAGCACTTTGGGACTGGAGTATTTTGGATTTTCTATATAGAGTATCATGTCATCTGCAAAGAGTTTGACTTCTTTGCCAATTCAGATGCCTTTTATTTCTTTTTGTTGTCTGATTGGTGAGGCTAGGGCTGTGTTGAACAGCAGTGGTGATAGTGGACATTCCTGCTGTGTTCCTGACCTTAGGGGAAGCTCTCAGTTTTTCCCCATTGAAAATGATATCCGCTGTTGGCTTTTTGTAAATGGCTTTTCTGATACTAATGTATGTTCCCTCTATCCCTACACTATGAAGAGTTTCAATCAAGAAAGGATGTGATGCTTTGTCAAATGATTTTTCTGCATCTGTTTCAACTGCATCTGTTGAGAGGATCATATGATTCTTGTCCTTTCTTTTACTAATGTAGTGTATCACATTGATTTGTGGATGTTGAACTACGCTTATAGCCCAGGAATAAATCTCACCTGGTCGAGGTGAATAATCCATTTAATGTACTGTTGGATCCTATTAGCTAGTATTTTGGTGAGATTTTTGCATCTATGTTCATCAGGGATATTGGTCTGTAGTTCTTCTTTTTGGTGGGGTCTTTGATTTGATGATCAAGGTAATGCTGGCCTCATTGGAAGAGTTTGGAAGTTTTCCTTCCATTTCTGTTTTTTGAAATAGCTTCAGAAGAATAGGTATTAATTCTTTTTTAAATGGTAGAATTCTGGGAAGCCATCTGGCCCTGGGCTTTTGTTTGTTGGGAGATTTTTGATAACTGCTTCAATATCCTTGCTGGTTATGGGTCTGTTCAGGTTTTCTCTTTCTTCCTGTTTCAGTTTTGATAGCTTATATGTCTCTAGGAATTCATCCATTTCTTCCAGATTGCCTATTGTTGGCATATAGTTGCTCATGATATGTTCTTTTAATTGTATTTCTTCAATGTTGGTTGTGATCTCTCCTCTTTCATTCATGATTTTTTTTATTTGGGACTTTTCTCTTTTCTTTTTGATAAGTCTGGTCAGGGGTTTATCAATCTTATTAATTCTTTCAAAGAACCAGTGCTTAGTTTCATTCATCTTTTCTATTGTTCTTTTGGTTTCTATTTCATTGATTTCTGCTCCAATCATTATTTCTCTGCTCCTGCTGAGTTTAGGCTTTATTTGCTGTTCTTTTCCAGCTCCTTTAGGCATAAAGTTAGGTTGTGTATCTGAGACCTTTCTTGTTTCTTGAGAAAGCCTTGTAATGCTATAGGCTTCCCCCTTAGGACTGCCTTTGCTGCATCCCAAAGGTTTTGAATAGTTGTGTTTTCATTTTCATTTGTTTCCATGAATTTTTTTAAATTTTTTATTTGTTTATGATAGGCACACAGTGAGAGAGAGAGAGAGAGAGAGAGAGAGAGAGAGAGAGAGGCAGAGCACAGGCAGTGGGAGAAGCAGGCTCCATGCACCGGGAGCCCGACGTGGGATTCGATCCCGGGTCTCCAGGATTGCACCCTGGGCCAAAGGCAGGCGCCAAACCACTGCGCCACCCAGGGATCCCTGTTTCCATGAATTATTAAAATTCTTCTTTAATTTCCTGGTTGACCCACTAATTCTTTAGGAGGATGCTCTTTAGCCTCCATGTATTTGAGTTCTTTCCAAATTTCCTTTTGTGATTGAGTTCCAGTTTCAAAGCTTTGTGGTCCAAAAATATGCAGAGAATGATACCAATTTTTTGGTACTGGTTGAGACCTGATTTGTGACCCGCTATGTGATCTATTCTAGAGAACTTTCATGAGCACTTGAGAAGAATGTGTATTGTGTTTCTTTAGTATGGAATGTTCTGAATATGTCTGTGAAGTCCATCTGGTCCAGTGTCATTCAAAGCCCTTGTTTCCTTGTTGATATTCTGCTTAGTTGATCTGTCCATTGGAGTGAGTGGAGTGTTAAAGTCCCCTACTATTATTGTATTATTATTGATGTTTCTTTAATTTTGTTATTAATTGGTTTATATAATCAGCTGCTCCCAAGTTAGGAACACAAGTATTTGTAATTCTTAGATCTTCTTGTTGGAAAGATCCTTTAAGTATGATATAGTGTCCCTCTTCATCCTGTACTACAGTCTTTGGTTTAATATCTAATTTGTCTGGGATCCCTGGGTGGCGCAGTGGTTTAGCGCCTGCCTTTGGCCCAGGGCACGATCCTGGAGACCTGGGATCGAATCCCACGTCGGGCTCCCGGTGCATGAAGCCTGCTTCTCCCTCTGCCTATGTCTCTGCCTCTCTCTCTCTCTCTGTGTGACTATCATAAATAAATAAAAATTAAAAAAAAAGATTTAAAAAAATATCTAATTTGTCTAATATGTCTAATATGAGGATTGCTATTCCAATTTTCTTTTGAGGTCCATTAGCACAATAAATGGTTCTCCACCCCCTCACTTTCAATCTGGAGGTATCTTTGGGTCTAAAATGAGTTTGCAGACAGCATATTGATGAGTCTTGCTCTTTTATCCAATCTGATATGTTGTGTCTTTTGATTGGGGCATTTTGCCCATTTACATTCATGGTAACTATTGAAATATATGAATTTAGTGCCACTGTATTACCTATAAAGTCACTGTTTCTGTATATTGTCTCTTTTCCTTCTTGGCCTATGTTACTTTTGGGCTCTCTCTCCATTTAAAGGATCCCAGTTAATATTTCATGTAGGGTTGGTTTAGGGATCACAAATTTTTTTAGTTTCTGTTTGTCCTGGAAGCTTTTTAAAAAAGATTTTATTTATTCATTTGAGAGAGAAGGAGGGAGAGCAGAGGGAAGGGCAGAAGCAGAGGGATGAGCAGGCTCCCCCAATGAGCAGGGAGCCTGATGCATGGGTCTTAATCCCAGAACTCTGGGATCAAGACCTGAGCCTAAGGCAGATGCTTAATTGACTGAGCCATCCAGGCACTCCTGTCCTGGGAGCTTTTTTATCTCTCCTATTTTGAGTGACATCCTAGCTGGATAAAGTACTCTTCACTGCATATTTTTCTCACTTAGCACACTGTATATATCATGCCAGTCCTTTCTGGCCCACCAGGTCTCTGGGGTACGTCTCCTGCCAGTCTAATGTTTCTACCCTTGTAGGTTATGGATCCCTTGTCTAAGCTGTTTTCAAGATTTTCTATTTGTGTCTGAGATTTGCAAGTTTCACTAGTATATGTCGGGGTGTTGACCTATTTTTATTTATTTTTTAAAATTCTTTTATTTATTCATGAGAAACACACAGAGAGAGAAGCAGAGACACAGGCAGAAGGAGAAGCAGGCTCCATGCAGGGAGTCTGATGTGGGACTCAATCCCAGGACTCTGAGATCACATGCTGAGCCACAGGCAGATGCTCAACCACTGAGACACCCAAGCATCTCCTTTTTACTGATTTTGAATGAGGTTCTCTGCCTCCTGGACCTGGATGCCTGTTTCTTTCCCTGGATTAGGGAAGTTTTCTGCTATAATTTGCTCCAATATACCTTTTGCCCCTCCTCCTTCTTCTTCTTTAGGATCCCAATTATTCTAGTATTTTTTTACTTTATGGTATCACTTATCTCCCAAATTCTCCCCTTGTGAGCCAGTAGTTCTTTTTTTTTAAACTTTATTTTTGTTTATTTATTTATGATAGTCACACAGAGAGAGAGAGAGAGAGAGAGGCAGAGACATAGGCAGAGGGAGAAGCAGACTCCATGCACCAGGAGCCCGGCGTGGGATTCGATCCCGGGTCTCCAGGATCATGCCCTGGGCCAAAGGCAGGCGCCAAACCGCTGCGCCACCCAGGGATCCCGAGCCAGTAGTTCTTTATCTCTCTTTTTCTCAGCTTCTTTATACTCCATTGTTTTGTCTTCTATATCACTAATTCTCTCTTCTGCCTCATTTATCCTAGCAGTTAGTCTCCATTTTTTTAAAGATTTTATTCATTTATTCATGAAAGACAGAGACAGAGAGAGAGAGAGAGAGAGAGAGAGAGGCAGAGACACAGGCAGAGGGAGAAGCAGGCTCCATGCAGGGAGCCCAATGTGGGACTTGATCCCAGGACTCCAGGATCATGCCCTGGGCCAAAGGCAGGCACCAAACTGCTTAGCCACCAGGGATCCTTTTTATTGCATCTCATTAATAGCCTTTTGGTTTCAACTTGATTATATTTTAGTTCTTTAATTTCTCCAGAAAAGGATTCTCTAGTGTCTTCCATGTTTTTTCAAGACCACCTAATATTTCAGATCTTGTTCGTTGTTTTTACTTTTATCTGTATAGATGACCCTGTGAAGAAAAAACAGAGGGCATAAGATACATACTGTTTTTCAAGTTTCTTTCTTAAGTTACCACTTCTTGGAGATCATTTCCATGTTGGTGCATAGAGGATCCCTTTTACCCTTCTTTAAAAATTTTATTTATTTATTTGAGTGAGAAAGAGAGATAATGAGAAAGGGGGAGGGGCAAAAGGAGAAACAGACTCCCTGCTGAGTGGGAACCCAATGTGGGGCTCAATGTGGGGCTCGATTCCAGGATCCTGGGATCATGACCTGAGCTGAAGGCAGATGCCCAAGCGACTGAGCCATCCAGGGGCCTCCCTCTTACCCTTTTAAATAGCTGAATCTTATTTCATATTATTGAGATATAGAGCTTATTTACATAAGGAAATTTGAAAAATTGCCTGTGTCTTCTTAAGTCAATGTCTCTGGAATAGCCAAGTCATTCACTTAGATGTTTTACCAAAAACTAAGGTTAGATATGAATTAAAGACATAAAAAAAGATATTGCATACTTCTCCAAGAATAAAATATGAAATAATGGAAATAACATATCCAGTTCACACTGGCCACAAAACACATGTGAATTTCATATCTTATTTTAATTTTTTATATTATATATTTTTATTGGAGTTCAAATTTCATATTTTATTATTTAATTTTATATTTTAAGATTTTATTTATTGTGAGAGAGTATGTGTAGGAGGAGGGGCAAAGGGAGAGGGAGAGGGACAAGTAGACTCCCCACTGAGTGGGAGTCTGATGTGAGGCTCAATACTAGGACCCTGAGATCATAACCTAATCTGAAAACAGATGCTTAACTGACTGAGCCACCTAGGTGCCCCATTTTTTTTAATAGAGGGAAATATGCACGAAACTTTTTTATGAGTCAACTGTTTTGATGCTAAAAATACCATTTCTTGGGGATGCCTGGGTGGTTCGGTTGGTTGAGAGTCTGCCTCTTGGTTTCAGCTTGGGTTATGATCTCAGGGTCGTGGGATTGAGCCCAGCTTAGGGCTCTGCGCTCAGTGTGTCTGCTTGTCCCTCTCCCTCAGCTCTTCCTCCTGCTCTCTATCTCTCTCTCTCTCACTCTCTCAAAGAAATAAACAAAATATTTTTTAAAAATACCATTTCTTGCTGGAGTGGAACATTAATTACTGTGATCTTAAAATTTTTTTTTGCAAAACAAATCCATGAATTCAGTGCAAGCACAGTCATGAACTGTACTAGGTTTTATTTTGCCATGAAATAAAATGAGCTGATTAGTCAATTAAATGATGGAGAACATATGTGGGAGTAGCTGTTGATGGTGAGCTTGCCATAAAAGAGATGAAAATCAACACTATAAGCTTAGCAATTAAAATAGGAATTGAAAATATGGCAGTGGAGCAGAATAGATTCTGACAGAATGGGAGATATGACAAGGTTGGTATTTCCAAACAGATTGTGCCCCAAAGCAACATTCTCTGACCATGCTGGAAAATGTGTGTGGTGAGGAGGTGGCAGGGGGAAGAGGCCCTGGGCCCAACTGGATCAACTGGGTTTCATCATCTTTTTCAGACTTCCTTGGTTGTATTCCTTCCAAAGCCATCTGTAGCATCAGCCAGTCATGGAGAAAGGATGCTCTGAAGTCAGTCCCAGCACACCCATACCGAGCATCAAGAGGAAGGCAGATGAATACTTAAAATCCATTTTGTCCTCCAAAAACGTGCTGAGCTTTCTACTTGGTAGGCAACTAGGGAGCCACAAAAATGATCTGGATCTGTCAAAGTGGCTATGGATGCTGACACGAGCCACACCAGGGTGGAGGTGACCTTTGCCAAAAAACCACATAACTTACCTGCTTACGCCTGCCAGCAATTTTGGAAAATGCATAAAAAAGGCTTAGAATAACAAACTCTTGCCTTGCTTCAGCTGTTAAAATAAAAGCTGCATTTTCACTTCTATGGTTTGATACGTTTTTATGCCCAAGCAGCTTTCTTGGGTTAGTTAAACCAAACAGGGAATTCCATTCAATGGAATGCAATGGAACCAATGCTAGAATTGTATGCAGGAGCTCTCAGTCTGGGAGGCTGGAAGATCACACGGCAAGTCACAATTCTTCCACCTTTAGCCTGAAACAAAAGCAAGGGGGCAGTGATGTGGAATTGGTCCCCCACCCCCACCCCCCCGGAACCTAGACTCCTCTCCCTAGGCATTTGAGGAGACACCCACTGTGTCTCCCTGGAAAACCTAGCTGCTACCCTGGTGAAAGTTTAAGAACGGGCCTCAAGCAGTGTGGGAAGTTTAGGATACCCATATTTTTTATTCTGAGGCTCATGAGAATATCATTTAGAAATTACAGCGTTATGTCTTTGTTGGCTCTATTTCATATAAAAAAATCAGAGCACAAGGCATTTTAACATGGGAACGTCACACTTTAACAGCTCCAACCAGTCTTTAGGGTAAACTTGCTTTAAGCTTATGTGCTCCTTGCTTGCTGACCTAGGTCCTTTGGTCTGTAGTGGAACTAACCTACTTTCCTTGAGATTTGCAGAATACTGGCCTTGAGGACTGGAGTTCCGGACTTTCCCAGAAGATAAGGCCTAACCGCCTTTGAAAACTGCCCCCAACTGATGCCAGCAAGTCTGTTCAAGGACATGTCAACATGTGGCTAACCACCTGGGCACCTGCTTCTCCTGTGCCCCCTTTTCCTGAGCCCTGTCTTTTAAAACCCTCAGGCCGGGATCCCTGGGTGGCGCAGCGGTTTGGCGCCTGCCTTTGGCCCGGGGCGCGATCTTGGAGACCCAGGATTGAATCCCACGTCGGGCTCCCAGCATGGAGCTTGCTTCTCCCTCTGCCTGTGTCTCTGCCTCTCTGTCTCTCTCTGTGTGACTATCATGAATAAATAAATTAAAAAAAATAAATAAAACCCTCAGGCCCCTCCAGACGTGGAAGATGGTCTATGAAACCTATGCCCACCATTCTCCCAGGTTGGTGGCTTTATGAACAAAGCAACCTTTCCTTTCCTACTATCACTTGTCTCTTGAGTATTGATTTTTCACTGGTGAGCAGCTGAACCTGAGTTGGGAAGCAGTTCTCTGTCCAGGACCAATACCCGCAAAGCCTTCTGAAGGTAAGGGCCCTTCTCACTGCCCTCAAGCCCTTCTCATTGCCCTCAAGCCCTTCTCACTGCCCTCAAGCCATTGCTGGCCAGGTCTTCTTCGGCCGGGTGCACTTTGTGGTGGCTGGCAGCGGAGAACTTATGGGACTGAGGGCCCCAGCCCCTCTCGGCAGGACGGGAGGGGGGGCCAGCTCCCCAGGCAGAGCCCTCCAGGAGCCTGCGGAGCGCGACTATCCCTGGGGGAAGTGAGCACAGTAGCGAGGACATGGCGGGGGGGGCGTGGGGAAGCCGGGGAAGACACGACAAGGTTGAGCGGGGATTGTCCCCATGCCCCCCCCAACCCTCCGCCTGTCGGAGATGCTACCCTGCTACTTCCCTGCCCCTCCTGCCGGCACCTCAGGGCGCCGGCTCCTTCCTGCCCATCGGTTAGGTGGGACAAATCCGGCCCTCCGCATCCTATCCCCTGGTTCACGGGCCTGTCCCCTCGCTATGCTGGGGGCCATTGCAATGTGCCCTCTGGTGCTCGGCAGCATGGGCGTGCTACTGTGCACACAGGTCCCCAACCCGGCGCAGCAGCTGGCACCACCTACCGCTTATCTCCCAGGGGTGGCTGATGTCCATTGACACAAAAATTGTAAAACTGTTGATGAGGCACAATTTATCTATTTACTTTCTTTTGTTGGTTGTACTTTTGGAATTGTGCTTTTGTATGTAAAAAACCAGGACCAAATCTAAGGTCATAATTCACCTCTGTTTTTTTTTTTCTAAATGTTTTATAGTTTTAGGACCTACATTTAGGTCTTTGATCCTTTCTGAGTTAAGTTTTGTATATGATGTGAGGTAAGAGGCCCATTTTATCCTTTTGCATGTGCCTACCCAGTT
The DNA here is from genome assembly GCF_048164855.1 of Canis lupus baileyi. NCBI lineage: Eukaryota > Metazoa > Chordata > Mammalia > Carnivora > Canidae > Canis > Canis lupus. The sequence continues at coordinate 17,737,656 of NC_132876.1, read as the reverse complement.
GTCCCAGGATCATTTGTTAAAAAAAGATGTTCTTTTCTTCACTGAACTGTGTTGGTGTCTTTGGCTAAAATCAGTTGATTATTCAAAGATCCAGCATATGTAATGAACCCTTACAACTGAATAACAACAAGTCAATATCCCAACTTAAAAATTAGTGAGGGAGGGGCACCTGGGTGGCTCAGTGGTTGAGCTTCTGCCTTCTGCTCAGGTCGTGATCCCAGGATCCTAGGGTCGAGTCTGCATCTGCATCTGGCCCCCTGTAGAGAGCCTACTTCTCCCTCTGCCTATGTCTCTGCCTCTCTCTCTCTCTGTATCCCTCATGAATGGATGAATAATATCTTTTTTAAAAATAAAAATAAAAATTGATGAAGGACTTGTATAGAAATTTCTCAAAGGAAATATGCAAATTGCCAACAAGCACGTGAAAAGATGTTCAACATCATTAGTTACTAGGCAAATGCAAATCAAAACCACAATGAGGTACCATTTCACACTCACGAGGCTAACCAAAACCAAAACCAAAACCAAAACCAAAACCAAAATAAAACAAAACAAAAGAGTAATTAACACATGCTGGAGAGGATATGGAGAAACTGGAACCCTCACATGTTGCAGGAATGTAAAATGGTGTAGAACTTTGCAAAACATCCCAGCAGTTCCTCACAAAAGTAAACAGAATTACCAATGACCTATCATATACCCAAGAGAAATAAATACATATGTCTACACATACACTTGGAGACGAATGTGAATCTTACCTTTATTCATAATAGCCAAATCGAAGAAACAAACCATATGTCCAACAAATGATTATTGGATAAACAAATTGTATATCCATATAATGGAATATTTGGCCATGCAATTGGATGATGTAGCAATACATGCTACAACATGGATGAACCTCAAAAACATTGTGCTAAGTGAAATAAGCTAGAAACAAAAGGCCACATTTTATATGCTTCCATTTGTAGGATAGGAAAATCTATAAAATATCCTTGTCTTGTTTCTGATTATGGGGGGAAAGCATTTAGTCTTTCACCATCAAGTATATTAACTGTAGGCTTTTTATAGATAGTCTTTACCAGGTTGAGGAATGAATTGAGGATATTGATGTTTACTGGAAGATTTCTCAAATTTCTTTCTGGTGCCAAATGAATATTTTTCATTAGAAACCATTGTGCGATGCTGTTGAATTTACCTAAGCCATACTCTCTGCACATGGACTGTGTATCATCATCAGGCAAGGGGTAACCTTAACATTTTTCTCTGGCAGAAGAAATGTACATAATCCACTCTTAGTAAGAAATAATATTATCAGAAAGAAATGAGGCTTCCTTTCAAGAAAGGAAGGGAATTTTCATTAAAATCACTTGCAAGTTAGATTGAAGGCCAAAAAATGTTTCAAAATATATGCATTTTTCCCCGTTCAACTGTTCTTGCTATTCTTGAGCTCCTGACATTCAGTGTTAGGAATTCTTTTATTGCTAAGAAATTTGCTAGTAGGTCTTCCTGTAATATATGTTAAGACTTAGCTATTTCAACTGCCTGTGAAATGTTTGGATAAGTTGTAACCCTTAAACCAGTAGTGGTGATTTTGCACATTCTAAAATTGTATGTTGATAGAGTGATTCAACAGTAATTTTTCTAACCTCTTCTTAAAAGGCTGATGAATCTAAAACCTCAAATTTCTGATTATGATGTACAGAGATCCACACATTCCTTTACTACTGCAGTAAAATATTTTAGATAAAGTGACTTTCTGAAAAAAAATCAAACATTGCAGTGATTTTTGTTGTTATAAACTTCCACTTCCCTGACCTAGGTCTGGTACTAGGGCTTTGTTTTCATTGTCATATAAATGTGCTACTGATTCTCTCTACCTAGGAGCCTTCTGCCATCCTCTCCTGCTACTGGTGCCACAGGGAGGTGTGGCTCTCCCTCGGGGTCAACCCATGTATCACAGATACTCTTTTGTGGCCCTGGGATCTTTATTGTCCCCAGCATCAACCTCACTTTTCTATAAAACCAGTTGAAATCTGTTCTGGTTTCTTTTGTGGGACTATTAGAGCATAAAAGTATGTATATGATGTAAAAATAGTAATATAGAAAACTGAGCTGTGCCTTCAGGAAGGGGCTTGGACCTGCTGTTTGAAATACAGCTACAAGAGAATGGGAGGTCATCAGTCCTGCCTTCCTGTCGCAGGCTATATTCCCTGAAAGTCCTGCCAGTGTTAGCTCACACTGACCCCAGGGCCAGAGACTTAGAAGAAAGGAAATATGCTCACTTTATCTGTGCACCATCGGCACACATGCATGTATGCACCAGGCTCTGTGCTGAGTGCTTGACGGGTGATGTTCCGGGTAACGCTGCCATCTCATGCAAGCAGCAGAGGATAGGTCGGCCTGTGAAGGTTGCCAGCAGGGGCGCAAGATTGGAGGCTGGATGAAGAGTTCTCCCATAGGATATTTTCTAGTGCCTCTTGAGTATCTGGGCTCCTCACTGTTCTAGGCTCAAGGCACAATGCCTCAGGGAAAAACACCATGTGGTGATGACAGGGGAAGATCTGCCTGGGGGAGGTGACAGGGTGGAGGAGAGGTGACAACCGGAAGCGTGGGTCTAATACAATAAAAAAGAGCCTAACTTCTGATGTGTTGATAGCAAATAGAACTACGTGTGACTGGGAAACTCCAGATGGAGGAAAAAAGATGGGTAAGCAGAAACGGATCTGAGGTCCAGAGGAAAATGAGGTAAAAAAAATCAAAACCCCAACTGGTGTGTGCTCTGCTCCAAAGACAAGCAGCAAATCCTCCCTCCACCACCAGCAGACAGACTTCAGACAAGCCCAGCGCCAGTTAGTGGGTATCTGGATCCCTCTCCATATCTGGTGCTCTGTGAAGGGGCTGGGATTGACTTTGGGTACTCCAGTAGCTGAAGAGTGACCGTGGAAGGGTGCATGGGTGGCTCAGTCAGTGAAGTGTCTGCCTTTGGCTCAGGTCATGATCCCAGAGTCCCAGGATTGAGCCCTGTATCAGGCTCCGTGCTCAGTGGAGAGTCTGCTTTTCCTTCTTCGTCTGTTCCTACTCTCTATCTCAAACAAATAAAATCTTAACAAAAAAAGAAAGAAAAGTGATGTGATGTGGAGACAGTGGAGACCGTCCCAGTGAAAGGAAACAGAAGCTAACTGTGACCCCTTGCTGAATCAGTGGCAATATTTTCACAGTTGTGACTCACTTCCTGTACATGATGCATGAAAGCAAATGGAAGGGTTGTTCTTTCTTCCCTGTTTTGATGTAGTTCTGATTATAAGGTACATGGGTCTTGTTTCATGAGGTCTTTGGATCCCTGGGTGAGCATGAACCATGATTTTTTTAAAAAGTCTTTCCCCAACTTTGGACAGTGCACAGTGTATACTCTCCACCAAACTCCATTGATTATTCATTTGTCATAGTCGATTATGGCATCCCTTGAAGAGAAACAAATGGGTATTCTACAAAATTCTTACTTGAGCTTATTTTTTTAATATTTTATTTTTATTTATTCATGAAAGACACACAGAGAGGCAGAGAAATAAATAGAGGGAGAAGCAGGTTCCTCATGTATGGAGCCCGATGTGGGACTCGATCCCAGGACCTGGGTTCATGACCCAAACCAAAGGCAGATGCTCAACCACTGAGCCACCCAGGTGCCCCACTTGAGGTCTTTAAATGGAAGAGTTCCTGGTGGAGGGCATTCAAGTCTAATCTCAATCGATTGATAGCCCCTCAATTGACTCCCAGATGTGAGCCAGTTTATAGATCTGGAACCCCTTGAATGAAGGGGAGGCCGGGTCCCCTGAAGAAAAATTTCACTACACTGCCAGAGATATATACTCTTGATCTTTCTGTCAGCCTTCCCCCAAAGGGACTTATGGCCTATTATCAGGGTGACTTGCATTAGGGGAAAGGAAGTAACCAGCCTTTTGTGGGGGGAGAAACGAACACTGCTTCTGAGCTGACATGAATTCCAAGGGGCTCAAAGTATTGCTGTGGCTCACCAGTCAGAGTGAAGCTCATGGAGATCAGGTGATCAATGGAGTTGTAGCTCAGTACTGACTCACGGTGGGCCCTTTAAGTCCCCAAACTTACCCTATGGTTATTTCCCCAGTTCCAGACTATAACTAGAACACATATACTCAGGAACTGGCAGAATATCCACATTAGTTCCCTGACCTGTGGAGTGACAGCTATTATTGTAAGAAAGGCCAAGCGGAAACCACTAGAACTTTCTTTACTTAGGCCAATAGTAATCCGAAAGCAATGCTTCATTCATCCAGGAATTTCAGAGAGTAGTGCCACCATCAAGGACCTGAAACATGCAGGAGTGGTGATTCCTACTACACGACAACTCACCTGGCATATATTTTTTCTTTTTCAAATCTTTATTTCTTTATTTAAATTCTAGTTAGTCATCTTGGATATTTAACCTGTGTAGAACACAAATACATCTCAGGGCTCTTGAGTGGTGCAGTTATTTAAGTGCTCCACTCTTGGTTCAGGCTTGGGTGGTGACCTCAGGGTCGTGATCTCAAGGTCAAGAGATCAAGCCCCCCTTGGAGCTCTGTGATGGGCTCAGTGCTCAGCGTGGAGACTTCTTGAGATTCTCTCTCCTCTCTCTCTCTCTCTCTCTCTCTCTCTCTCTCTCTCTCTCAAACTACATAAATAAATATTTAAAAAAAGAAAAGCAGATATATCTTGGAGGACAACAGTGCTTTATTGTAAACTTAAGGAGGTCGGGATTCAGGTTACACCCACTGTTTCAGATGTGATGTCATTGCTTGAGTGAATTAGCACAGCCTGTGGTAGCTGGTATGCAGCTCTTGATCTGGCAAATGTCTTTTCCTCCCACTCAATAACTGTTAGTAAAGACTACCAGAAGCCTTTGATGTCACCAGGCAAGGCCAGCAATACATCTTCATTGTCCTACCTCAGGGATTTCTCAACTGTCTAATCCTGTGTCCTAATTTAATTCCTGGAAACTTGATAGACTTTCCCTTCCACAGGATTATCACAAAGGACTATTACATTGATGATGCTAGGATGATTGGACCTAGTAAGCAAGAAGTAGCAACTACTCTAGACTTCAGGGCTTCCCTGAGTGATCACTGGCTCCAGCTAGAAGATCAGGGACCTTCATGCTGTTCCCTAAGGGAAAGTTTCCTTCAGAAGCATTTCTGTTCCTAGCCCATTGTTTCTGACCATAAGTCAACCTGCCATCACTTATCATCATAAAAGGGCCCAATAGCAAGAGAGATTATTACAGGAATCTGAGGGCCAACTTTCAATAGAGGAACACAGTTTGGAGGGCACCTGGATGGCTCAATCAATTAAGCTTCCGCCTTCCACAGGTCATGATCCTGGAGTCCTGGGATCAGGCCCTGCATCAGGCTCCCTGCTCAGTGGGAAGTCTGCTTCTTCCTCCCCCTCTGCTCCTTCCTGCTGCTTCTTCTCTCTCTCTCTCAAATAAAAAAAAATTTAAAAAAATAAACTACAGGGGTTTTTGAGTGTGAGTCTGTGATTGTGGAGGGGGTGGGGAAACCTCCTTCCCACTGCCACCTTTTCACATAGATCCTCCCAAGTACTGCATTCCCACTTATCCTCTCCACCTCTTTGGGGTGCTCCCCTTCTTCACTGCAACTTAAGCAAACCTAGGAGTGGGGTCCAGGGAGTGTGGCCTCAAAGTCTCAGTGCTGAGTTTGGGACAGATAGGGCTAGGCAGGGAAAGATAAGGAGAGGCCCCAGAGTCAGGCTCCTATAAATCCCAAGGACACTGAGATGCAACAAAAACAGAAGATAATTAAGAAGATCTGGCCATCTGGCCCTAAATGTTAGGGAACATCGTCCTTTGATGGCTACAAAGTAATCACAGAGACCCAGCAGACCCAAAACCAGCCATCTGCCATTCATTAGAGATGGCACAAGAAATCACAAGGCCATAAACTCCCTAGAAGGCCTCTCTATAAAAGGCCAAACAAAAAACCTTCAGTCCCAACTCTGTCCCTACCCCTCTCACTTCTGAGAACTTTCTCTGTATCTTTGCTTAAAAAAACTTCTATCACTTTACTCACTCTTCTTTGTCCACGAGATTCATTCTTCACTCCGAGAGACAAAAACCAAACATTCCTGCAACAGTGCCAAAATGTTTCCCTGAGCTCAGTGTTAAGTGAGACCGAGCTCTGCGGATAGGACGAGATCGCTGACCCCAAGGTAACAACCGCAAACCTTGAGTGTGTTTGCTCAGAGACCAGGTCTCCCTGTGTTGCCCAGGCTGGAGTACAAAGGCTCTGGACAGGCACGAACCCACTTCTGGTGCCCAGGCCAATTCTGACCTGCTCCATTTGCAACCTGGGCACAAGTCCACCTCTCCTCAGGCAGCCTGGAGGTCTCCTGCTTCGGGGAGGTTAGCCCAAGTGAAGGCGAACTTGGGAACGAACGTAGCCCGCACAGCCGACCAGCAGAGCGCACGCCAGCCCAGAACTCCTGGGCTAGGGCAGTCCTCCCGCCTCCGCCCCTGGCATCTCTGCATCTCTGCCGAGCAGCTGGGACCAGAGGCGCGGCCGCCACACCAGGAACGCTCAGCTGGAAGCACTAACTATCCACCACCAGCAGTGTCATCACACGGATGTGCTGATCCTCTTTGAGTCCTCCAAACCACCCCAGGAGCCGGTAGGCCCAAGGGGGAACAGTAACTTGCGCAGAGTTACACCATTAGTGGGCAGCCAGCAGAGCCAGCATGCAAACCCTTGGGATCCCAGTGGAGCGCACCCTGACGACCTCAGCAGGAACAGCGCCTCCCCGCGGAGACAGGTGCGCCCGGGGAAAACCTGCAGGATCCAAGTGGCAAAGGAAACCACAAAAGGTCACTTGCCCAAGTCAGGTCTCCCGGGACAATCAAGAATGTGAATGGGCAAGTAAGAGTCCATGGGCTCTCAGTCTTTCAGGCAACCCAGACCAGATAGGAGCCCGCGCTCACTCTCTCTCTGACCTAGTCCCTCGCCCCCAAGCTCTGCCTAGACTCTGCGAGAGGCACAGCTTCCTCGCAGCTCTGCAGAAGCAGCTTCTGCATGCGGCTGTGGATCTCCTGGGCCAGGAGGGCCAGGAACTGCTCGGACGCCAAGGGACCTAGGACCCGTTCCAGGGTGCGCATCTCAGGCCGAAGCCTTTGACCGCTGGAAAAGCTCCAGGAGCTGCCTGATGGTTTCCTGGGGCCCAGTGGCAGAAGCCACAAGGGCAGGCGAGAGGCCACCAGGCTGCGCCTTCAGGGTGGGGTGGGCTGTGGTGGGCTGTGGTGGGGTAGGGTCAGCTCCTGGCGGCAGGCACAGCAACTCCGGGGCTGTTACACTCAGGAGGCTTTGGCTCCTAGGAGCCCGGGCTGGACGCCAGGGTCAGGTTCCTAGGCCTTGTGACCCTGAAACCAGCTGTGACCACCATCCAAGGTGCCGGACGCCCCGGGTGGACGACATTAAACAGCAGGTGCATGACCGCCGTGCCCCGGGCTCCCAGTCCATCAGCCTGAGTCCAGCCCCAGCAGAACTGTGTCCAGGGCTGTGGCCTCTGTGGATTCTGGGTGGTGGGGTTCCTGCACACTCTCCACCTGCTTCTGTGCGGGGTTGGGAGGCACAATCGCAGGTGGCTGTCTCCTCTCTGTCCGGGACCCACGCATGACTTGGTCCTGTTCCCACCACAGACATAGCAGCAGGCCTAAAGTCTGGCATCCGAACACCAAGGGTGCCAGCTGGGGAGCAAGGTTTGCATGATGTGGCCTCAGTGACAGCATCGCCTCTGGCCTGGCGCCAGCTCAGCCAGGGAGGAAAATGTGACCCCATTGGAGGGCTTGGCCCGTGAGGGATCATTTGGAAGACAAGAGGCAAGGCGGGGGGGAGAACCCCAACACCCCCCAACACCCAGGAGCCCTCTTCTAGTGGCCAGGGCTGAGAGAAGCACACTGGGTAGGGAGATCAAAGCTCAGGTGTTGAACGGAAAAAACTAGAAAGGTACCTGAAGGTCACTGGTACCCGCCAGACCGAGACCAGAGTCATAAGCCCAGGAAAGCTTATGAAAATGCGAATTGTCCAGCTCAGGCGAGATGCTGTGCATCGGGGTGTCAGGGTGTCGGCAAGGGGCCCAGAGATGTGCAGTGTTACGTGCAGGGCCTCCCAGGAAATTCTCTCTGCACTGAGAGGTTTGAGATTCAGTGACCCAGTTGAAGGGGATCCCCACCCCTCCGGTTCCTCTGGGGTGGATGAGAGAGAAGCCTCGGTAGGATCAGGAACAAGGGACGTCCCACCCAAGCCCCTGGGCTTTGGAAGCGCTTCTGACCGGAAAAGGGAAAGCTTCCAAAGTGGCAGGAGGCCCCTAGGAGGCCAAGGAAGTGGCGGCCACTCCCACGTCAGCATGCTCTGCGGCCCAGACAGCGGGACGGGAGTTTCTGGGCCTGCCGGGAAATGTAGTCTACAGGGCGGGCGCGCGCCTGCGTTCTGCGCAGCTGCCCCGGGGAGCCTGGGAGAGCCGTGGGCGCCGAGGCGGTGAGTCCCTGAGCGGCCAGAGGGCGTGGCCGTCCCTGGGGCGCGGGCGCGGGCGCGGGCGGCGGGGCTCCCATCCCGCTAGGGCTACGCCAACTGGCCGCCACCAGCCCTGACCTGGCGGCGGGCGCGTGGACGAAGGACACGCGGCGGGCCCCTGTCCGGCCCGGGTCGCCGCCGCTGCTCCCTGCGACCCGGTCGGGCCTTCCCGCGGTTGTCCGGGGTCCTGAGCGCCCGTCAGGACGCTGGGACATCCTGGTGGGGAGTGCGCTGGGGCCGCACCCACACCCCAGGCAGCCGATTTGTAACCGGCTTTTAGAAGTTCCCGCGACGTGTCGCCCTAGCCTTTCTGCAAGTGCCCGCTTTGCATGCACCCTGGTTATCCGTGGGCCGTGAGAGCGCGGGCTCGCTCAGGCGGCTTTGGAGAGAAGCTGTGAGCGCAGGGGTGCAGTGAGGTTGCTCTGCGGGAGGGCGGATGGAGGGACCACGGGACAATCAGGGCCCTAGTGGACGTGCTGGAGGGTTGGGGCCCGTGTGTGGAGGGCTGCCAGCTCTGAGGCCCAGCACAGTCAGGGCGGGTCCACAGCCCAAGGCAGCCCGCTTCCTGGATGCCTTCCAGCGGGGAGGGTTCAGTGCCTGGGGGTAGGGGGGACGGGGGAAGCTTTCTAGGAATGAGTCTTTGGGAGCAATAAATTGGCTTGAGCGGTTCTCCTGTGCCAGGCCACGCAGCTGCAGTTCACTTCCATGCAGTTGAATCTACTACTACAGGAAAGCTTTATGAAATCAATTCTATGATTATTTCCCTGTTACAGACAGAAGCACTGGATGTCAGGGTCACAAAGCCAGCAGGTTATCACATGTGGATGGATCTGCTGCTAAAGTACAGGTTAGCATGGAGTTAAAGTATATAGGGTCACAATGTACATTTGGGATGACTAAGTAGGAAGATCATGAGTATTTCTTGTGCTACTGCAGGGAAGAGTACAGGTACATGAGGCATCTGGGCAAATATGTAGAGAGAGGATCCATAGCATAGGGTGAGTAGTGGTATTGAGATCTGCATTTGACCTCATCTGTGACCTCAGAGATTGCACTAAGAACATTTTGATAGTTTTAGACATGACCGTTGCAGAGATCTGTTCATTTTAGCCTCGTCACCATAACCCTCTGGCATATACTGTGTGACCTGGGACAAGTTATTCAGTGCTTCTGAGCCACAAATCTCAGTCCCCTCCTCTGTACTCAGGGCATAATACTAGCCCCCACCTCCTAGATTTGGGTGACGGCTATGGGACCTGACCTATGCAGGAGGCTTAGAGCAGTACCTGGACACAGCAGGAGGAACATGAAGTGTCCTTCATTCTTCACCCAGAAAAGATGGCCGGTAGCCCACGCTGTTGTGGTGTATTTTTCTCCAGAGGAAGCCCCGCGTGCCCTACCAGGAGGAGGTTCAGGCTGATGCTGGCTGAAGTACACACCCCTTGAGTAGAGAGGAATGAAGGCTTGTGGATTTGCAGCCTTTGGAGGCATGGCTGCAGCTAATATATCTGCATCTGAAGGTGACCGAGGGTCACTCAGAGCCACTTGGACTTTTAGGGTTGTTAGCCAGTGCTCCTTCCCCCATTTCTTTTGTGGCCTGTGTATATTCAGAAACACAAGACAGCTTGTATTAGACTGGGGCTGGGGTTATAGGCCAGCACATCTGTGGATCAATGGAATTCTGGAGCCAAACTGTCCAGTAGAACTGTCTACAATGAAATCTATGCAGCACTTGAAATGTGCTCCATAGATTTGAATGAGAAACTGAATGTGTAATTGCAATGAATTTAAACTGAAACTGCCACATGGGACTTCTTGCTACCATATTGTGTAGCAGAATTTTAGAGGGTCCATATTTGGTCTAGAACATTTTGTAAATTTTTGGAAAATAGATGCGGATTTAGGTGTGTATGTGTATTTTTCTAGGAAGTGATTCCATGGCCTTCATTAAATTCTCAAAATCACCAAAGAAGATTAAGTTCTGCTGCTTTAGGGCTTGGTGGAAAGTAAGCAAGTTAGGGGAAGTAAGTATATCCTCTGGTAACAACTGCTGTTCCTTCTTTCTTGCTTTGCCCTGTCCTTAGCTGTGGGTAGCTCCCCTTGACGCCTGCACAAAGAAACCTATTGGAATCTGAGACTTCTAGCCCCAGAGAAATTGCACACCGCCAGAACAGGGCGATGGCTGTGGCCCTGGGTTGTGCAATCCAGGCCTCCTTGAATCAGGGCTCCGTGTTTCAAGACTATGATGCTGACTGTGAAGTCTTCCGCCAGCGCTTCAGGCAGTTCCAGTACAAAGAAGCAGCCGGGCCTCATGAAGCTTTCAACAAACTCTGGGAGCTTTGTTGTCAATGGCTGAAGCCAAAGATGCGTTCTAAGGAGCAAATATTGGAGCTGCTAGTGTTGGAGCAGTTCCTAACCATCCTGCCCACGGAGATAGAGACCTGGGTGAGGGAACATTGTCCAGAGAATAGAGAAAGAGTTGTGTCACTGATAGAAGACTTACAGAGAGAACTTGAGATACCAGAGCAGCAGGTGAGAAAAGAGTTTGGGATCATGGTAATTAGACAAAGAGAAATAGCAGAGACATCTGATCCTAGATCAGACATTTCATTTTGAGCCCCATGCTTTCCTAGAAGTGGTTTTCATTTTTCTCTTCTGCTGTAATTAGCATATATGGCTCAGTGATTCTCAACTATTAAACCCAACTCGTATTCTATAACAAATATTTGGTACTGCCTCTTCTATCCTGAAATGAAATTTATGTGTAATATAACCAATTTACATATACAAAATAAAAAACATTACTGTAAGGGTTCTGTGATCCATGGGCCAAATGCAGCTTATGGCCTGTTTTATGCAGCCATTATCTAATAATGCTTATTTATTATCTTTGTAAAGAGTTGTTAATACAAGAACTGTATGCAGTAGACCAACATGCCCCACAAAGCGTAAATTATTTATTATCTGACTTCCTATAAGAAAATGTTGCCAATCCGAGTCAAGTGGAGCCTAGAAAGGATATAAAGGAAAGTGAACGTAGTTTGTCATAATCAAATAAGCATATGAACACACACGTTGGGGCTTGACTACACTGGAAAACCTCATGAGGTTGTTGATGCCCCCATCTATGCACAGACTTACTGTGAAGGCAACAGCCACCAGCACTGCTGGTCCTGTAATTTTCCCAAATGGCAACAAGTTAGTAAATCTGAACAATAAGTGATAGAGTGGTTGTTTGGTTTCCAAACTAGGGCTTTCCTGGGAGATTTAAATCATGCTAAATTATGCAAAAATATTTTGTGCTTATCTGTACAACAGAGTGAGGTGCTTGACAGGTTCTTTTTACCTAGATGGAAGTTTGAGGGGCAAGTACAAAGTTGGTAGGGACTTGAAACATTTTAGCACTATGAATGATTGATACATACTCCCATCTCCACCTGCTAACTTCTTTCTTTTTTTAGAAGATTTTATTTATTTATTTGAGAGAGAGAGAGGGAGAGAGAACTCGAGCAGGGAGAAGAGAGAGAAGCAGGCTCCCCATTGAGCGGGGAGCGTGACGTCGGGCTCAATCCCAGGGCTCCAGGACCATGACCTGAGCCGAAGGCAGATGCTTAATAGACTGAGCCACCCAGGCGCCTCTTCACCTGCTGAATTCTGATAGCTGCCTGTCATCATGCCACATCACCCTTTGGTGGCAGCGCACCGCCTCCTGCTCAGAGGCACCTGGCACAGGGCAGAACCTTTGGCAAAAGGGAGAAAGGGCTTCTAGTTGGGCCTTAGGAACCCAGGATTGCGTGTTGATGCGTCTGTGCAGTTAGCCTGCCGGATCTAGAGTTTTCCCAATTTCCCTGCCTCCCCTTCCCAGGATAGAATGACTTTATGGTTTTCCCTTCCTTTCTCTGTCTTCTGGGTTTGGCTTGCTATATAAGATTTTACCTGCCTGTAGCCCAATTGTGCACTGCCCAGTGTGGTGTGTGGTAGCCACCAGCCAAGTGTGGCTCTTGGGCACTAGAAATGTAGCTAGTCCAAATTGAGATGTGCTGTAAGTATAAAACAGTCATCACATTCAGAAGACTGAGTATGAACGATGAAGTAGGCGAAATATCTCATTAATACTTATTTATATTGATTACACTCTAAAATTGTGGTGCTTTAGCTATATTGGGTGAAATAGTGCATGTCATTAAGATTGACTTAACCTATTCTTTTTCTGTATGGGTACTGGAAACTTAACATGACATGGCTGGCTCACATTGTTGCTACTGGGCAGTGCTGGTCTAGACTCGAGATTGATGGGTTCTGCCGTTTTCCCCAGATCGATAGGCAGGAAATGCTCTTGGAGGAGCTGGCACCAGTGGGAACGGCACATGTAGCGCCCAACATCCACCTGGAGTCACCCTCACTGCAAGTGATGGGACCTGCCCCAGAAGCCCCAGTGGCAGAGGCCTGGATCCCACAGGCGGGGCTGCAGGAGTTGGACTATGGTGCCGCTGAGGATTGCCAGCCCTTCCTGGACCCTGGTAAGGCAAGGGTATGAGTTCCCTTTTGTGGTTTGTATGTTGAGAGCTCCAGAGCATCCTGGGTTTGGGGTCGTGTTAGAAACGTTGGTCACTGGATGGAAAGGAGTGCTGTGGTGAAGAGCAGGAGGAGGGATACCTTTCTGGGAACAGTTAGGAACAAAGCTCGGGACAGCAGATGGGATTCAGAACCCCTTAAGCTATGACCCTGCTCAGGAAGCCTATTTTCCTCTTTTCATTTTTTTTATTTTTGTAAAATACACATAACATGAGGTTTAGAATTTAATCATTTTTAAAAAGATTTTATTTATTTATTTATTAGAGAGAGAGCATAAGCAGGGGAGGAGCAGAGGGAGAAGCCGACTCTTCACTGTGCAGGGAGCCCAAAGCAAGGCTCGATCTTGGGACTCCAGGATCATGACCTTAGCTGAAGGCAGACTCTTCATTGACTGAGCCCCCCAGGTGCCCCAACATCTTAATCATTTTGACCTGTATAGTTCAATGGCATTGACTACATTCATAATGTGACACCATTCCTACCATCCATTTCCATATCTATTTTCATTTTGTAAACTGAAACCCCATGCTCATTTAAACAAGAACTTTCCATCTCCCTAGCCCCTGGAGACTACCATTCAACTTTCTGTCTCTATAAATTGGACTCCTCTATGTACCTCATGTAAATGGAATCATACAGTATTTGTTGTTTTGTGACTGGCTTATTACACTTAGGAGAATGTCCTTAAGGTTTTTCCATTTGTAGTGTGTGTCAGTATTCCTATCCAACTAAAGGCTAACTAATATGCCAACGTATGTATTACCAAATTTGGCTTATCTGTTTTACCTAAACATATGCTTGGTTTGCTTCTATGTTTTAGTGATTGTAAGTAATATTTGTATGAACACAGAGGTGCAGATATCTTTTTGAGACCCCACTTTTACTTTTTTTGGGCCATATAAGCAGAGGTGGAATTGCTGAATCATATGGTAATTCTATTTTTTTAATTGAGGAACAGCCACGCTGGTTTCCACAGGAACTGTACCATTTTACATGCCCACCAACAATGTATAACTTTTCCAGTTTCTCCACATTCACTAACACTTGTTACTTTCTCTTTTGTGATAGTAGCATTCCTAATAGGCGTGAGGTGGCATCTCACAGTAGTTTGGATTTGCATTTCCCAAATGATTAAGGATATTGAACATGTGCTTATTGGCCTTTTGGATATCATCTTTGGAGAATGTCTGTTTACATCCTTTACACATTTCAAAATTCATGTTGCTTTTTGTCTTTGGATTTTAGAGTTCTCTATATATGATTGGCAAATATTTTCCCATTTGTGGGTTGCCTTTTTACTCTCTTTAAGCTGCCTTTTAATGGATAAATTTTAAATTTTTTTCATGAAGTACTCTGTATCCATTTTTTTGTTGTTGTTGCCTATACTTTAGGTGTCACATCCAAGAAATCATTGACAAATCCAATGTCAAGATGCTTTTCCTCTGAGAGTTTTTTTTAAGATTTTATTTATTTATTCATGAGAGACATAGAGAGAGAGAGGCAAAGACATAGGCAGAGGGAGAAGCACGCTCCCTGCAAGGAGCGTGTTGTGGGACTTGATCCCAGACCTGGGAGCATGCCCTGAGCAGAAGGCAGATGCTAAACCGCTGAGTCACCCAGACATCCCTCCTCTGAGAGTTTTATAATTTTAGGTCTTTGATCCATTCTGTGTTAATTTTTGCATGCACTGTGATGTAAGGTTCTAACTTCATTCATTTGCATATGCATAATCCACTTTTTCCAGCACCATTTGTTGAAAAGAGTATTGTTTTTCCATTGAATGACCTTGGTATCATGGTTAACAATCATTTCACTATATATATGAAAGTTTACTTATGGGCTATGTATTCTATGCCATTGGTCTATATATACCTATCTTTATGCCAGTACCGAACTATTTTGATTACTGTTACTTTTTAGTAAGTTTTATTTTATTTATTTATTTTTTTTTTAAATTTTTATTTATTTATGGTAGTCACACAGAGAGAGAGAGAGAGAGAGGCAGAGACACAGGCAGAGGGAGAAGCAGGCTCCATGCACCGGGAGCCTGACGTGGGACTCGATCCCGGGTCTCCAGGATCGCGCCCTGGGCCAAAGGCAGGCGCCAAACCGCTGCGCCACCCAGGGTTCCCTTTTTTAGTAAGTTTTAAAATCAGGAAGTGTGAGACCTCTAGCTTTTCTCTTCCTTTCCAAGATTTTTTTTTTTTTTTTGTCTATTTGGGTAACCCTGGAGATTATATATGAATTTTAGGTATGGATTTTTCTATTAATTTTTTTTAGAGAGCAAGCAAGTGTTGGGGGCAGAGGGAGAAGGAGAGAGAATTATAGGCAGGCTCCATGCCCAGAGCAGAGCCTGATGTGGGGCTTGATCTCACAACCTTGAGATCATGACCTGAGCAGAAATTAAGAGTTGGACACTTAACTGACTGAGCCAGCTGGTTGCCCCAGGGATTTTCTGTTCATGAAAAAAGTATCATTGGGGTTTTGACAGAGATTGTATTGAATCTGTAGATCACTTTTGGTAGTATTGACATCTTAACAATATCAAGTCTTCTAATCCATGAACATGGGATGTGTATTCCTATATTTATATCTTCTTTAATTTCTTTTGCCGATGTCTTGTAATTTTTATTTTAAGTCTTTCACGTACTTATTTAATTCCTAATTATTTTATTTTTTTCAATGTTATTGTAAGTGGAATTGTTTTCATAGTTTCCAGAATTGTTCATTGTTAGTGTATAGAAATGGAACTAAGTTTTGCATGTTCACTTTGCATCCTGGTACTTTGCTGAATTCATTTATGAATTCTATCAGTTTGTTAGCGGAGTCTTCAAGGTTTCTACATATTAGGTCATCTAATCTGCTAATAGAGATCACTTTACTTCATCCTTTTCAATTTGGATGCCATTTATTTCTTTTTCTTGCCTAATCGCTCTGACTAGGACTTCCAGTACTGTGTTGAATAGAGTGGGCAAATAGGCATCCTTGCCTTCTACCTAACCTTAGAGGAAAAGCTTTCAGTCTTTCACCGTTGAGTATGAAGTTCCCTCTGAGTTTTTCATATATGGCTTTTGTTATGTGGAGGTAATTTCCTTCTGTTCTATTTTGTTGAGTGTTCTTTTATCATGAAAATGTGTTGAATTTTGCTTTTTCCACATCATTTGAGATTATACTGTTTTTTTTTCCCTCATTCTGTTAATGTGGCATATTACATTGACTGATTTTCATATGTTGAAAAATCTTTGCATTCCAGGATCATATATCACATGACTAGGGGTGGTAGAAGGGGAGGAGGGCGGAGGGGTGGGAGTGAATGGGTGACGGGCACTGGGGGTTATTCTGTATGTTGGTAAATTGAACACCAATAAAAAATAAATTAAAAAAATATCACATGATCATGGTGTATTATCCATTTAATATGCTGCTGAATTCAATTTGCCAATATCTTGTTCAAGTTTATTTTTCTATCAGTGTTCATAAGGGAATTGGTATGTAGTTTTTCTTATAATGTCTTTTCTGGCTTTGGTATCAGGGTAATGTTGGCCTCAGAGAATGAGTTAGGAAGTGTCTCCTTCCCTTCATTTTTTTTTTTTTTTGGAAAAGTTTGAGAATGATTTGTATTAGTTCTTCTTTATATGTTTGATAGAATCTACCAGTGAAGCCATCAGGCTTTTCTTTGTCAGGAGATTTTTGATTGCTGCTTCAATCTCCTTACTGGTTAGAGGGCTATTCAGGTTTTTCTATTTCTTTATGTTTTAGTCTTGGTAAGTTTTATGTTTCTGGAAATTTATCTCTTTCATCTAGGTTATCCAATTTGTTTGTGTACAATTGTTCATAGTACTTTTAAAATTATTTTATCTATGTAGACGCATTGATAATATCACCACTTTAATTTTTTAAAATCTTTATTTAAATTCAATGCAGATAATAACATATACTGTATTATTAGTTTCAGAAGTAGATTTTAATGATTCATCAGTTGTAAATAACACTCGGTGCTCATTTCATCATGTGCCCTCCTTCATATGTCACCAAGTTGTCCCTACCCCCTCCCCTGCTCCCCTCCACCAACACTCTGTTTCTTAGAGTTCAATGTCTCTTATGGTTTGCCTCCCTCTCGATTTTCATCTTATTTGTCCTCTTTAATTTTAACAATTTGAGCCTTCTTTCTCTTTTTCTTAGTTCATCTATTTAAAGGTTTGTCAAGTTGATTAATTAAAAAAAAACAATTTTTGGTTTCACTGATTTTTCCCTATTATCTTTCTAGTCTTTATTTTGTTTATCTCTGCCTATTCTTTTTTGTTTCCTCCCTTCTACTAGCTTTGGGTTTAGTTTTTCTTCTTTTCTCATTTATTAAATTGTAAAGTTTTGTTATTGTTTTGGGATTATTTTTGTTTACTAATGGAAGTGCTTATAGCTATAAATTATCTACTTAGCACTGCATTCATTGTATCTCTAAGTTTTGGTGTTGTGTTTTCATTTTTGTTTATATCTAAGTATTTTGTAACTTTCTTTGTGATTTGTTCTTGCCATCCATTGGTTATTTAAGAGGTTTTATTCAATTTTCACAAATTTGTCAGTTTTCCAGTTTTCCTTCTCTTGTTTCTAACTTCATCCCACCATGGTTGGAATAAGTACTTTGAATGATATATATGTTTTTAAATATATTGGAACTAACTTGTGGCCTAACATATGGTCTGTATCCCATAGACTGTCTCATGTACACTTGAGAAGAATCTGATATTTTTATTCTTAGTGGGTGTTAAGTGGTATCTAATGGAAGTTTTCATTTACATTTCTTTAAAGACTAATGGTGTTAGTCTTTATTTAGTCAATAAGCCAATCTTTTCATTGGCTTATTGGTCATTTGTATATCTTCATACAATGATATGGAGAAATGCCTATTTAGGTTTTTTCCTATTTTAAAATTGGATTATATGTATTACTATTATTGAGTTGTGGATGATCTTGGTATATTCTAGATAAAAATTTGTTACTAGATATATGACTTGTAAAAATACTTTCATGTTCTGTGGTTTGTCTTTTCACTTCCTTTTTTTTTAAAGATTTTATTTATTTGAGAGAGAGTGAGGGAAGGAAAGCACAAGCAGGGGTAGAGGGAGAAGGAGAAGCAGATTTCCTTGCTGACTGAGCAGAGAGCTCGGTCTGGGGCTCGATCCCCAAACCCTAGGATCATAACCTGAGTCAAAGGCAGAACTTTAACCAACTGAGCTACTCAGGCACTCCTAGATACCTTTTCTTTCTTTCTTTCTTTCTTTCTTTCTTTCTTTCTTTCTTTCTTTCTTTCTTTCTTTCTTTCTTCTTCTTCTTCTTCTTTCTTTCTTTCTTTCTTTCTTTCTTTCTTCTTTCCTTTCTTTCATTTCTTTCCTTTTTTTCCTTCCTCTCTCTCTCTCTCTCTCTCTCTCTTTATGTCTTGCTAATATTGCTAATATTATTTTAGTAAGGCTAATATTTAAGAAAATAATGTGACCCTTTAAATAGCATCCTACATTTAGATTTAAAATCAGCAATTTCCATCCCACACTTTACTGAAGACCACTATACTTTGCTAGAGCTGAGGAAAGCTAGGAGGGGTCGTGGAAAGAGAATGCATGCCACACCAGCTCTCAGTGGAGAGAGGGATGGTAGGACACAGGGGATAGTAGTGAAGAATCTTGTCTAGTTGTTCTTTGTTTTTTAGAGAGGGAGAGAAAGAATCTTAACCAAGCTCCACACTCAGTGCAGAGTGCAATGTGGGGCTCGATCTCACACCTGAGGTCATGACCTGACTGAAATCAAGAGTCGAGTGCTTGACCAGCTGAGCCCCCTGTGCACCCCGTTGTCCTGGTTGTTCTTAGATTGACAATGAGAAACACTTTGAGAGTTTGGGTTAATTTCAAGAGAGTCCACTTCTAGATTTGGCTTGAAACAAACACTGCTTTTGCTTGTTGCCAATTTCATCATTTTCCATTTTAATGTGAAAATCTCAATGGAAATTATTCTAGTATACAGTTTCATAACCCATGCTTTTAGCTCTCTCTTCATTTGGTGCTCAGTAGCAGCATTTCTCAGTTAATATGCCAAAACTTTATGAAGATTTACTTCCTATTTTGGCTCTAACCTGAATAATCAAACATTGAAATAGATACAGAGATCATTTAGTGCATTGATTTCTTTTTTTTAAGATTTTATTTACTTATTCATGAGAGACACAGAGAGAGAGGCAGAGACATAGGCAGAGGCAGAAGCAGGCTCCCTGAGGGGAGTCTGATGTGGGACTCAGTCCCAGGACCCCAAGATCATGACCTGAGCAGAAGGGAGAGGCTCAGTCACTCAGCCACCCAGGTGCCCCTAGTGCATTGATTTCAACACAGAATAGATTCACTCTCCTTCCATAGATTCAAGGAGAGTATCCTTGAATTTCATGTTTTATTCTTATCTTTAAAAAATAGACTCTCGTAAGAGGTCCGGGTGGAGTAGTTCTGATTAGGGAGGAAGTAGATATTAGGCAGCCACATGTCCAATATATCATCAGGGAAAAACCTTGATGATGTCATCTATTCTTCTCATCTTTCTTGTGGCTAGGATATCCAATACCAAAGCTTGACGTGAGCTTTCCATTGGAGCCTCGGGAAGAGGTGTGGGTGAAGGAACTACAAGATTCCAAAGAAATGAAGCAGTTACTTGATTCCAAGATTGGTAAGTAATTGTTTACTGATACCACAGAGAAAAGAAAAGAAAAATTCAACCTGATCAGGATAAAGAGTTTGGGATTCTCCTTGGGAATTTCTGTATTCCTACTGGTGCCTAAATACAACTCTTCACTTTAGCTCATGGTTTTTTCTTTTTTTTTTTTTAATGTGGGACACAGTGATAGCAGCCATTTCTGTTTCTTCCCTCAGGTTTTGAGATTGGGATAGAAAACGAAGAAGATACTTCAAAACAGAAAAAACTGGAGAACATGTATCCATTCATTGTCACTCTAGAGGGGAATGCTCTCCACGGTCCCATTTTGCAAAAGGACTATGTACAGTTAGAAAATCAATGGGAGAGCCCCCCAGAGGATTTGCAGGCAGATTTAACAAAACTGATAGATCCCCAGAACCCCCCTGCTGGAGAGAAGCCTGAGAATCCCAACGTGGAAGAACCTCTCAACCCCAGGCCCCAGAAGAAAAAGAGTCCAGGAGAAAAACCTCACCGATGCCCTCAGTGTGGAAAATGTTTCGCTCGGAAGTCACAACTTACAGGGCACCAGAGAATTCATTCAGGGGAGGAACCTCATAAGTGTCCCGAGTGTGGAAAAAGATTCCTTCGTAGTTCAGACCTTTATAGACACCAACGGCTGCACACAGGGGAGAGGCCCTATGAATGCACTGTGTGTAAGAAGCGATTCACTCGGCGCTCACACCTCATAGGGCACCAGAGAACCCATTCTGAAGAAGAGACTTACAAATGCCTTGAGTGTGGGAAAAGCTTTTGTCATGGATCAAGTCTCAAAAGACATCTGAAAACTCATTCTGGGGAAAAACCTCACCGATGTCACAGTTGTGGTAAAAGTTTTAGTAGACTGACAGCTCTGACTTTACATCAGAGAACTCACACAGAAGAGAGACCTTTTAAATGCAATTATTGTGGGAAAAGCTTTAGACAGAGACCAAGCCTTGTTATTCATTTAAGAATTCATACAGGGGAAAAGCCATACAAGTGCAGTCATTGTTCTAAAAGCTTCAGGCAGAGGGCAGGCCTTATTATGCACCAAGTCACTCACTTTAGAGGACTTCTTTAAGGATTATCCAAGGAAACAGGCTTCTGCAGAAATTGATGCTAACTAAAAAAACAAAAAATCTTAACCTACAGCAGCCTGTTTGTCTTCGCAGAATCTTTTCATTTGAACTTATGAGAACAGGTTTTAAAAACGATTTTAAAACCCTATCTTCCAAAGTATATGAATTCTAGAGTGTCTGTCTACTCTTGCAATGTTCTCAGATTTGATCTTTTCCTGTCTCTGATATTTTTCTCATTACAGTGAAATGTTTTGTGTCCCAGGCCAAACCTATCATAGATATAAAGCATATCATTGATGACAATCCTTTTCAGGGTAGGGTTAATATGATGAATAATCATGTCTATCAACATATCCACTATAGCAGCACTGTAATTATTCTGCTGTCATTATTAAAAGTGATTATATTAGTTCAAAGCTTTGTGTCCTACGTAGCAAGGAAGGAGACAGTGTATTTTGTCAAATAATAAAAATGTGTCAGGAACACATTTGCCTGGTAAGAACTGGGTTATTTCCACTGAAAGTTTTTTATGTTTAAGGAAATTAAGATTTTAACCTTTACTAATGAATTGTATGGAGTTTGTTAGTCTGTGTAGTTGGTGGTCTAGGCTGATGCTGCTTAGATCTGAGTACTAATTTGATGATTTATTTTGTTCACAGAACAAGTAAGCTCTTTGTGGAAGAATCCATTTGACAGTTGATGTCATACAAGTAGAATCAGATTTAATTTAGATTGACTGAGGAACCAGCATCTGTTGCTTTTTACTCTCCTTTGGTTTTCATCCCTGTGTCTCTCAGTGCTTTTAAGACTTTCCCCATTCTTTACTTCAGTGTCCCCCTAACTATGTGTTGTAGAGCCCTTAGTTCTACAAGAAATTTTACAAATGACTTAGGGAATCCTTGCTGTCTTCACTTTCTAGATTCAGAGTGCACATCAGCATGTAAGAATCTCTGAGAGACCCTCCAGTAAAGGTGGAAAAAAAGCACCTCTTTTGGCTCAATGTTTTGCCTACCTAGTTGACCCCAGAACCCTTTCTCATGTACACTCACTAATAACCCACGGAAGTGGTATTCTGCAAATATTCCTTGGAATACCTTATCTTTAACAAATGTATCTATAGCTATCAATATAATCTTCTTGCTCCCAAGCCTAGTTATCTCCAGTTGTTTCAAGGGTGTTATGAAAAATTTTCTACATATATACCTTTTTTATTTAATACACAGACACATCAATCTGTGGAGATGAGCATCACTAATTGAGATAATTTATATGTCACTCGGTGATTCTCAGCCTCTTTGAATTTTACTTATAATCACACACACTTATTGCTACTTATATAAACATTCTCATGTAATCGTGGTCATGACTCAAAGTCCCATAGCAAGGGAAGAACTCTGTCAGTTATAACTGTTAACACCTGAAAATATTCATTCAGCCTAGTTCCTTGTTATAAAATACAAGAGGTAGGACATTCAAGCATTTTCCCTTTATGAAGATACCAGTCATTCTTTCCCCAAACTAGAATTAGGAAGATTATATATATATATATATATATATATATATATATATATATATATATATATATATATATTATATAATATATATATTTTCTATTCCATTGAAGTTCTTGTAAGTGATGTTGAATATAAATATTTCGAGGGCAACTATGTGCCCACCTTGTCCTGTTCTAGGCTTAATGGAAATCAGTAAAGACATTAATCCATGAGTCAGGTTCATAAGGAGTTTATAATATTGTTAGTTAAACAAGAGTTGGGAAACACATGGAGAACCATGCAAGAGAGTTTGGAATTAGTGCCAAATCATATCAAGTGCTAGAGCCAGGGTGTGTCCTTAATTCTCGTCATCCGGGTCCCTGTATGATGCTGCTATAAGTGTGGGGTTAAAGTTGAGATCCCAGTAGCAATAAACATGTAACATGGGAGGAGTCTGAATGTAGAGATGAACAATACAGAATGTAATGGCTTCTCTTTTCTCTCTTGTGGACTTGCATATAAACCAGGACAGTGCCTTAGAATGAATGTGCCCAACTGCTCTGTATCTATGCAATATTTTAATAAAGTGGAAATGTGTATGTTCTTCCTGCTTCAGTCACATTAATAATGGTTTGCACAACTCAGAACCACTTCTTTGAGCTGTGGCAACAAGCACCACAATTGACTCCTGCTCCCACCCAAAGTTGCAATCACTTTACTCTCTGCACCCATGGTACTGGATTTATTCATCATTTTGATAATTTAATACAGTCAGTTTTAGCTGGCAGGCTCAGTTGCCATCATAATATGAGCCACATCCTCCCTCTCATCTATAGCATAAATGTACAACTGAATTTTGCAGGATATTATCCATTTCTTTGTTCTGGTATCCTGTATATAGCAGGCACTAAGAAATATTTGTGGCATTGAATCAAGAAATATGTGAAATAGTTCTTGGAAACATATACTGGTGGATGTCCCTAGTGGATCCTAGTGGATGTGCCTAGTTATATTTCTGAATGTTTCCAAAAGGTAATGGCAAAATACAGTACCTACCTCCTAAAGCACTTATGAAGGGCAAAGCCCCAGCATCCACCTCGTAAGTGCTGTGAAGGTTAAATGAAATGTGTTGTTCCGGCCTTACACAGTGTAAACTTTCAATAAATATTCAGGATATTGCCTCTTCATTCTCTGCTTTTTAATGATAAAAAGCATTTAAGTTATGGATTTTCCTCTAAATATGGTTTTAGTCACCTTCTATAGTTGTATATATAATGTCTCTATTAGGCTTTTCTGGAGAAACAGAACTAATGGTGTGTGTGTGTGTGTGTGTGTGTGTGTGTGTGTGTAGAGAGAGAGAGAGAGAGAGAGAGAGAGAATGATTACAGGAAGTGGCTCATACAGTTGCGAAGATAAGTAGCATAACCTGCTGTCTGCTAGCTGGAGAGCCAGGATAGCTGGTGGTATATAATTCAGTTCTAGTTGGAACACAGAACTCAAGCCTGATGGCATAACTCCCAGTTCAACGTGGAAGACTTGAGAATTGAGGTAGGGGGGTTGCATGTATAAGTCCCAGAGTCTTAAAATCAGAGAACCAGGAGCTTTAATGTTCAAGATCAGGAAAGGATGGACATCCTAGCTCAAGAAGAGAGCAAGGGAGTTTGCTCTTCCACCTTTTTGTTCTATTCAGGCCCTCAAGATTGGATGCTGCCCACTCCACCTGGTGAGAGCAGATTGCTTTGCTTAGTCACTGAGTCAAATGCTAGTGATCTTTTTTAACACCCTTCTGACAAGCCCAGGAATAATGTTTTACCAGCTATCTGGGCATCTCCTAGTGCAGTCAATTGGCACATTAAATTAACTACCACAGTGTTATTACTGATGATTTCAAAATTACTTGTTTTGCAGTTTTTGTTATAATTCCTCTTTGATCCAAAGCAATATGATATTGCCATTTTCTTTTTACTTTTCATTTTGCCACAATGTGATTAGAAAATAGCTTCATTCTATTTCTGCTTTCAAAGTTCATTTAGGGTGCTCCGCATCACTTGCCATCAAGGAAATACAAATCAACACCACAATGAGATACCACTTCACACCAGCAAGAATGGTGAAAATTAACAAGACAGGAAATAACAAATGTTGGAGAGGATGTGGAGAAAGGGGAACCCTCTTGCACTGTTGGTGGGAATGTGAACTGGGCATAGCCATTCTGGAAAACTGTGTGGAGGTTCCTCAAAGAGTTAAAGATAGAACTGCCCTATGACCCAGCAATTGCGCTGCTGGAGATTTACCCCAAAGATACAGATGCAGTGAAAGACTGAGACACCTGCACCCCGATGTTTAGAGAAGCAATGTCCACAATAGCCAAACTATAGAAGGAGCCTCGGTGTCCGTTGAAAGATGAATGGCTAAAGAAGATGTGGTCTATCTATACAATGGAATATTAGCCATTAGAAATGACAAATACCCACCACTTGCTTCGACGTGGATGGAACTGGAGGGTATTATGCTGAGTGAAGTCAATCAGAGATGGACAAACATTATATGGTCTCATTTATTCGGGGAATATAAAAAATAGTGAAGGGGATTAAAGGGGAAAGGAGAGAAAATGAGTGGGAGATATTAGACAGGGTGACAGAACATGAGAAACTCCTAACTCTGGGAAACGAACAAGGGGTGGTGGAATGGGAGGTGGGTGGAGGGTGGGGGTGAGTGGGTGACAGGTACTGAGGTGGGCACTTGATGGGATGAGCACTGGGTATTATACTATATGTTGCAAATCAAACTCCAACAAAAAAATATACCAAAGAAAGGCAAGGCAAAAAATAAGTAAAATAAAATAAAATAAAATAAAATAAAATAAAATAAAATAAAATAAAATAAATAAAGTTCATTTAGGGGAAAAATAAAGTTCATTTAGGTTATTTAAAAAAATACTTATTTGAGAGAGATTGTGCATGCATGCAAGGGGTAGGAAGGGCAGAGGGAGAGGAGAAGCAGATTCTCCGCTGAGTGTGGAGCTATATGTGGGGGCTCCATCCCATGACCCTGAGATCATGACCTGAGCTGAAACCAAGAGTCAGATGCCTTAACTGACTGAGCCACCCAGGTGCCCTCATTAAGGTTTTTTTTTTCCCAAGAGTTATAGGTGATAAGATTTGTTAAGTATTCTAAAGCCCTAGAAAATAAGGATTCTAGATGTAAGGTACACACTTAGAATAGTGTCTTGGGCCTCTCAATTACTTCGATGTCTTCAGGGGTGTCCTTGGTGCTTGCGAAGGGGCAGTGACAGAAGAGATTGGGTTGCTACCCATTCTGCCTCCCAGCATTTTGTACTCCCTGTTCTCTTGGTAAGAGGATTTTTTGGGAATCCACTCTGGGTGTTATATAGCAATAGTTAACAGCTGTCCATCTATCAAAGGTGGCAGTAAAAACAGGAGGCCAAAGGACCTAGGAGAGACCCAGCCTCTCCACTCCAAGCTGACAGAGCTGTCCCCTGGATTCTGTAGTGGTCTGTCCCCCCGAAAGTAGAAAGAACCTGCACTGGGTGCCTTGAGGTGAGAATCCAGGCAATAAGGAAACATGTAGGTGAATCAGCCCTGGGCAGCTCACCAGCAGGTCAGGGAGGGGAGACATTGCACTTGGCCCTCTTGCACTTGCCATCACATGACATTTGGAAGAGAAGCAGTGGTGGCCGCCTCCAGAAAGTTGCAGGAGCTTTCTTCCTAAAATCTCCTGTCACTTCTAGCCTACGGATATGGGCTGGATAATCTCATAAATCACCAAAGCTCACACATAAGCCCTGAGCAGCCTGTGCTTCTTTTCTAGTCTTCTGTAACAGATATGCAATGGATGGGAAGACAGCTCATCTCCTTGTCTCTCTGTAACATTAATAATCAATGTACTCAGTTCCCCAGTTCTGGAATTTTAACTATTGAGATTGAAGGGTGGTGGTGGACTCTTTTCTCGCCATAATGATGGATAAGTTAGTCTCTATCTAGCCTTTTCCATCTAGCTTGACCTGAGGATCCAAAGATATTAAAATATGATTTCTCTTTCCTCTCAATGAATGAAACTCATCACAATCCCCAATATACAGGAAACACTGATATGTAAAATCGAAATTTTATCTCCAAGGATTACCTGGAAACCTGATTCATCTATTAGAGAACCAGTTTACATTAGAAAGATACATAAACTACTGAGTCACTAAAGAATCCCTCTAGATTTTTGTTCGAACTAAAAAATATGAGTAGTCCATGTTGATTTTATGCAATTCAGCATTACACCCGGAATTTCCCTTAGACAGAGCAATAGTGGATTCCATCCACAGCCCTCCCTCTCCTGGACACTCCTAGTACCTCTTCATCTTTCAACATAGCCCACATTTTTTAAAAATAACTTTTTAAAAAGATTTTATTTATTTATTTATTTATTTATTTATTTATTTATTTGAGAGAGAGAGAGAGAGAGAGAGAGAGAGAGAGAGAGATTGATTGGTGGGGGGTGGAGGAGCAGAGAGAGGGACAAGCAGACTCTGAGCCCCGATGGGAGGATGAGATCAAGACCTGAGTCGAAATCAAGAGCCAGACGTTCAACCAACTGAGCCCTCCAGGCACCTCAACATGGCCTGCGTTTGAAGGGCTGTGTGCCAGAGAAGAATGTCTAGAATGAATAATACTCTGTCCCTCATACCAGACTTTTTTACAGCCCTTAAACTACTCACTTCATCATAATCCCTTTCAAAACAAAATTCCTTTTCTCTCAGGTTTACTGAAGGCCCTGTTCTGATTCCTACCTCAACTGACCCACATTTTACGCATCTAGAGAAGTCAAAAGTGTGAAACAGAGAAACCAAACCACTCCTCTGAATGCAACTTCCACCTTATCCTTCCACCACTCCAGCTGCTAAAGAGCTATAAGAAGTTAAATGAATCTGTTGTGTCCACAACACCTTCCTGGAGAGTGATGAAGTCAAGCCAGGGCACTCCTTCCATCCACTTTGGTGATCTTCGAGTTCCTTTCAGACCTCCTTCTCAATGCACTGCATTATGATAATGGAATCTCCAAACTTTGGAGTCTGATTTTCACCTCAGAGGGCTTGTATTAACTTCCTCATGCCCCTATGCCTCTCTAAAGGCCCCTGAGGTTACAAGCATCAGTGAGCCATTCGGTTAATTGAGCTATTGTACCAAGACCATACCTTGTACACAAGGGGAGAGGTCACCCATATTTGTACAGGTGGCCCTGAAAATTCAATTCTTCTGTGTGATGCCAGAAAGCCTCCTAGTACAAGTAATTTGCTCGTAGTAAATGTGCATATTGCTCCAGGAGGTAGTCCTTAGTACGGAGAACTTCATTTGCCCTCAAGAAAATGGCTCACTTGCTTTTTCTCCTCTGCTAAAAGCCATTAGCATTGAGCTGTTGGTAGTCTGAACCTATTTGTCATGTTGGTCTTCTCAGAGGGGCACTTGCATTGCCTCAGAGGGGTATTGCTTACCAGAACTTTATCTGGGAAGCTTTAGCCCTCTGCATTTCACTTTACAAAACTCATTCAAGGTTTCGCTTTCCTTGCCTGCACCTGATAATGTGATGATATTGTTCCCCCAAGGAGTAAACAATACATGGTTTCAAGTGGGGTTAGAGGATTTGAGTGTCTTTTTTTTTTAGAAGGGGAGAGAGAGAGAGGCAGAGGGAGAGGGAGACAGAATCTTAAGCAGGTTCCCCACCCAGCATGAGACCCAACACAGGGTTCAATCTCAGGACCCTGAGATCATGACCTGAGCTGAAATCAAGAGTTGGGTGCTTAGCCGACTGAGCCACCCAGGCAACATGTCTTACTTTTTAAATTTTTTTAATTTAAATTTTAGTTATCATACAGTGCAATATTGATTTCTGGAGTATCTCAGTTTTGATTTGAAACCACATAACATAAACTTGTACAGAGGTGGCCTGCTTCTTGATCATGGCCCAAAGGTTCCTGGGATAGTTATACTGGATTGGAGCCCTGTGTGATTCAGGAGATTTAATAATTCTGCTGATATCAAGTGTGTGCCATCTGTAGCCTCTTCCTGACTTTGAGGCTACCTATAGGTATGTATGCTGGTGGACACTGAGGAATAGCAGGGTCCCTTAGCCAGCCTGGACACCTGGCCTGGGACAGCACTGGCCACCCAGTTTTTACTGCAGGAGCCCATTAAGATTCCAGCCTGGAAAAGGGTAAGGTTCACTATAAGTCGCAGCACTAAGCTAGCTGACCTTGGGATAAGTTTAAGTTAAAAGTGACATACAAGGACACCTGGACACCTGGGTGGCTCAGCGGTTGAGTGTCTGCCTTCCGCTCAGGGCACTATCCCAGGGTTTCGGGATCGGGTCCCACATAGGGCTCTCTGCATGGGGCCTCCTTCTCCCTCTGCCTATGTCTCTGCCTTCTCTCTGTGTCTCTCATGAATAAATAAATAAAATCTTTTTTAAAAAGTGACATACATACAATGATGTTTGGTGGAGTAAGCTTAAGTTTTACTGTGAGACGACAATAAGAATGATGATACTTCCTGGAGCTGCTACTGGTCAGGAGACAAGGAACATTAAGACCAAGACTCAATTAATGGGGATGTCCAATGTGTGACAATAGCATAAGAACGACTGCTACAGGTCCAGGCCTTGGTGAGGTGGGGGCGGGAGGAGTGCGCCTGCGCATTAGAGCTGCCTGGGGAGGCGGGGTTGGGGAGTGGAGTCCTGCTCCCACGGGTAGGTGGGCTGGTCTCATCTCCACCTCCTCTGTCTGTACTCAGTGACCAGGTCCCCTATACAGAAATCACATCGCACTGGATAATTGAATGAAACGGGGACAAGTAAAGCATTGATTACAAATGTCTTAACGATGAGCAAAAGTGGCAGGAAAAATTATATTAAGACAAGTGATACTGGAAGCAATTGAATCTCAGAAGGATGGAACATTCTGTGCAACAGATTCTAGTGGCAGAGAGTGAATTTGCACATATGCAGAATTCAGAATGATCAAAATTCAAGCCCTACTTCAGCTTGCATTTCTGCAGCTGGATCAGGCACTGGACAAGTCTCCCCAGTTGTAAGTCTAGTGCGTGCAGTTACCTTCAGGCCCAACTGTAGGTGACCAGGGAGCCACTGAGACACCACAGCATTTGGTTATTCCATCTACAAATACAAACTGTTCAGGTGGTAGGCAGAGACAGAGGAGTCTTCAGAATCGGAAGTTGTAACCAAGCCCCATAAATGTAGAGAAATCCTTTCCCAAAGACCCTTTATATATAGAAAAAGACTGAATTAACTTTTCTCTGATGTGCCTAGTGTTCCCAAGATTGAAGAAGAAAATCAGAGGAATGAAGAATTCCACTTAACATTGCTATCATGGCAATAGTGGCTATCATGTGTCAGGCTAGCACAGGGTACTGGGGCAGGTGCACAGTCCTGTATGATGCAGTACTAGCTTTGAGTCTTCTTGGCTCTCATGGAAGCAACATGGGTTTGGCATGAAATTATTCCATTTAAAAATGTATCATGAATACTTAACCTGTGTATCAACATGAAATGTGAATGTTAAAATGAGAAATTCATACTGAGAGCTGTCAATAGACTTTTGAAAAGTAAAAATTTTTATTACTGACTATAGAAGAAAATCTGGGGTAAAAATAAACAAGGGAAAGTTTTTCCTATTTATATGTATTTTTAATATTGAAGTATAGACATAAAATGTGATATTAGTTTCAGGTGTACAATGTAGTAAATTGACAGTTCTATACATGACTCAATGCTCTCTATAAGTGTGGTCACCAAACAATGTTATTACAATATTATTGACTATATTCCTTATGCTGTACTTTTCATTCCCCTGCCTTATTTATTTTATAACTGGAAGTTTGTGTCTCTTATTCCCTTTCATCTATTTTACCCATTCCCCCCACCCTCCTCTCCTCTGGCAACCACCAGTATGCTCTCTGTATTTAAGAGGCTGTTTTCATTTGTTTGTTTTGTTTCAGATTCCACATGTAAGCAAAATCATATGGTATTTGTCTTTCTCTGTCTGATGCATTTCATTTAGCATAATATCCTTTAGGTTCATCCATGTTGTCACAAATGGCAACATCTCATTCTTTTTTATGGTTGAGTAATATTCCATTTTGTGTGTTTGCATATGTGTGTGTGTGTACCATATCTTTATCCATTCATCTCTTCGTAGATATTTGATTTTCTTCTATACTTTGGCTACTGTAAATAATGCTGCAATAAACATAGGGAGGCATGTACCTTTCAAATTAGTGGGGATTTTTAAAAGATTTATTTATTTATTCATGAGACACACACACACATACAGAGAGAGAGAGAGAGAGAGAGAGAGAGAGGCAGAGACATAGGCAGAGGGAGAAGCAGGCTTTTCTCAGGAGCCCAATGTGGGACTCGATCCTGAATCCCGGGATCACGACTTGAGCCGAAGGCAGCTGCCCAACCGCTGAGCCACCCAGGCATCCCATCAAATTTGTGTTTTTGTTTTCTTTGGGTAAATGACCAGTAGTGGAAGTACTAGATCACATGATATTTCTATTTTTAGTTTTTTGAGGAACCTCCATACTGTTTTCTACAGTGGCAGCACCAATCTACATTCCCACCAACAGTGCAAAAGGATTCTCTTTTCTCTAAGATTCTCGCCAACACTTATTATTGCTTGTCTTTTTGATACTGATCATTCTGACAAGTGTGAGGTGATATCTCATCATGGTTTTGATTTACATTTCTCTGATGATGAGTGATGTTGAGCCTCTTTTCATGTGTCCATTGGCCATCTGTTTGTCTTCTTTGGAAAAAAATCTCTATTCACTCCCTCTGCCCATTTTTTTACATTTTTTAATTTAAATTCAATTTGCTAACACATAGTATAACATCTGTCCATTTTTTAATTAGGCTGGTTTTTTGAAGTTGAGTTGTATAAGTTCCTTATATATTTTGGATATTAACCCCTTATCAGATGCATCATTTGCAAATATCTTCTCCCATTCAGTAGGTTGCCTTGTTGTTTTGTTGATGGCTTCCTTTGCTGGGCAAAAGCTTCTTATTTTAGTGTAGTCTTCGTAGTTTATGTTTGCTCTGATTCCTTTGCTCGAGAGAGAGATCCATAAATATGTTGCTAAGGCTAATGTTCAAGAGGTGACTACCTGATTTCTTTTAGGGGTCTTATGGTTTCAGGTGTCACATTTAGGTCTTCAATCCATTTTGAGATTATTTTTGTTTATGATGTAAGAAAGTAGTCTATTTATATGTTTATATCTATCTCCTGTAAAAATTTAAAACATGTTTTTATTGTCTTTATGATGCATGCAAGCATGATAAGATACAAATGTTTGTATTTTATTCTTGTTGGGTTTTGCTACCAACAACTACATATTATACTTACTAACCTAATATAAGTACATTTGTTTTCTAAATATATTTTAAAGATTTAATCTTATTTATTTATTTGAGAGAGAGAGAGAGAAAGAGAGAGAGAAAGGTAGTGGAGGGGCAGAGGAAGAGGGGAAAAAGGATCCTAAGCAGACTCCACTCTGAGCACAGAGCCCAACACAGGGCTCGATTTCACGACCCTGAGATCACAGCCCAAGCTGAAACCAAGAGTAGGACGCTTAACCGCCTGCACAACCCAAGTGTCCTATTTTCTAAATATATTTTAAATGTTATTCTGTTTTCACTACTTTCTACTGAATTAATCTGTGTTGCAGGATTTTTTTTTTCTAAGAGAGAATGGAAATTTTTATTTTTAAACCATGGCAATTTAGTAGACTATTTTATTTTAAATATTAAGCACCAAACAGTCACAATTACTTTTTAAAATGACTTCCATGAATTAGATTAATGTTCAGAGTGAGACAGCTACTTGGAATGAAGTGAGGGTTCAGTGTTTGATAACAGGCTTATCGGCCTGACTGGTGGAATAATCGTAAGGTGCAGTATTACCACTGCAAGTGACCACTGGAGTGAAATTAAGATTCAGGTCGAAAGCAGAAGCATGAAGATGACTTGTTCCTTATATGACAAAAGCAGGCAACTTTCACTGGGATAAAGGTTACGGTTCAGTGTGAGATATCAAGCAGGAAGATGAACACTGGAAAAAAAAGTATGTCCTCAGTGTGAAGAATCCTGATGATGTCTGCGGGAATGTTAAGACTCATTGGGCAACAAAACCAATTAGATGGCTGCTCAAGAAAGGATTGTTTCAATTTAACACAAGGCTAATGGCAAATGCAAGAGTGAATTTACTCCTCAATGTGAGACAAAAAGCAGCAAGCTGATTGCTGGGTGAGGTTAGGTTTGGTGTGCAACGGCAAGAAAGAAGATCACTGGGGGAATAAAGTTTAGTGGAACACAACAACCATGAACTTGATGGCTGGAGTAAGGCAAAAACTTTGAACATGACCACAAGCTAGAAGGTCACTGCACAGATAGGATAACGTTCAGTGTGACCCAACAACCAAGAAGATGGCTGATGGATTACAGTTATTGTTCAGTGGGAGTCCACAAACCCAAAGATGACCACTGTGGTAAGGGTTAAGGTAAGTGTCATAAGATCAGACACTTTCAGGATCATGATTGCTTGAATAAGGTTACAGTTGAGCAAGACACAACAGTGTAATGATGGCCACAGGCATTAGATTAAAGCTCCTCCTGAGATAGCCAGCATGATAGGGACTGCCAGAGCAAAGTTAAGATGCAGTATGACACCAGAATATGTGAAGATGACCAGTGGAAGAATGTTTTGCCTCACAAGAGATACCAAGCATTCAGTTGACTGCTGGAGTAAAGTGAATATAAAGTCTGCAATAAGAGCATGAAGAGGACATTGAAATAAGTTTGAGGTTCAGTGACTGGCAACAAGAATGAAGATGAGTGCTGGAGTACAGTTAAAATTCACCAAGCCAACACAAACAAGGAGAGTACTGATGGGGACAGGCTAAAGTTCAATGTGACCCAACAAACATTAACGTTAATAGAATAAGGTTAGGTTTAAAGTGCATCAACAACCTAGAATATTAGTGATGGAATAGGTTAAGATTCAGTGGGCACAGGGGAGCCTGGGTGGTGCAGTCAGTTAAGCATCTGACGCTTGGTTTTGGCTTGGGTCGTAATCTCAGGGTTGTGGGATTGAGACCCTCATTGGGCTCGTGCTCAGTGCAGAGTCTCCTTAGGACTTTATCTCTCTCTCTTCCTCTCCCTCTCTCCCTGCTCTCTCTTTCTCTCCCTCAAATAAAAAGAAATAAATCTTTTTTTTTTTTAAAGACAACTTAAAAAAAAAAACCAGCTACAAAGTAGATGCCTGTTGGAATAAGGGCAACATTCAGCTGAGACAACCTGCATGAAGATGAAGAGGATTGCAGGGGTAGTATCAGCGTTCAGTGTCAGATAATAACTAGGACGATAACCAGCAGAATAAGTTGAAGTTGTGTGTGTCTGTGATCACAGCATGTTGATGAAGGCTGAAATAAGGCAATTTATTCAGTTTGAGACAACAGGCCTGAAGACAACTACTTCAGAGTGTCACATTCCCTGGGGGCCAAGAACAAAGATGACCATCGCAATAAGGTTAAGTTTCAGTGGGAGACAAACAGCATAGTGTTGACTCCTGAATAACAAGCTTCAGTGTGAAATAGCAAAAGTGATGGGAAGGGATGCCGTAAGGAGAAGTTTCAGGGTAATGTGACAGGCACGAAGATGGCTGCTGGAATAATCATCTTCTCTGTGAAAAGGGAGATAAAAGTAGTTGCATATCCCTTGAGGTTTTGAGAAGATTGAGACAGATGAAGAACTGAGTACAGGTGTTGGTCCTAGTTAGGCTTTGAGTCATCGGGGTACCAGCTGTTTGCTGGTTACCATCACCTCTGCTGCCAGCGGCACTGTCACCACCATCAAAATGGTCATTTCCAGCATGTTAGTATCTTTTTCTTTTTTAAAAAAATATTTTTTCTTTCTTTTTTTTTTTTTTTTAGATTTTTTTTTGAGAGAAAGAGAGAGAGCATGTGCGAGTGTGGGGAGGGGTAGAGGTAGAGAGAGAATCTGAAGCAGGGTCCATGCTCAGCACAGAACCCAACACGGGGCTCGATCCCAGGACCCTGAGATCATGACCTGAGCTGAAATTAAGAGTCAGAGGCCTAACCTACTGAGCCATCCAGAAGCCAGTAGTGCCTCTTTCAAAAGGACCATTGCTGCATGGGTTCCGATATTGGCTGGTTTAACAGGAGCCTTTTTGTTTTCGGGAAAGAATACACACAGCTACATTTTCCCGCAAGGCTGATGTCTCCCATCTGTGGTTGGAATCTAGGCTCCAGAAAACCAACCCAGTCACTAGGAAGATTGAAGGTGGCACTCAAGGTGGCAAGCACAGGCCTGAAATTTCCAGCAGGGGTCAGAGGAGAGAAGTGCCTTTCCCTCACCTATATTTTTTTTTAAACAGGGCTTGTTTTCTGTTGTTGGCATATAGCCTCACTTCACGAGGATCCTGAGAAAGGCAGCCACTCAGCAGCCAAGGGGGAATAGTGAAAACAAGAGATTGGGCTTGTTGGGTCAATAGTTCATTCATTCATTCATTCATTCATTGGGATCCACACCCAACATGGAGCTCGAACTCTCGACCCTAAGATCAAGAGTCACACGCTCCACCTATTGGGCAAGCCAGGTGCCCCATAGATGATACATTTAGAGAATGGATAAAGTTACTCTCCAAGTAGGAGGCCACAGAACAGTTCCTCTGTGTGCTGGGAACAGTCCTGTTCTCTCTGCCACTTTCCAACCAGGCTTCCAGCTGGCATCTCTTACTCTGCCCCCTCTAGTAAAGTCCTTGCCCACACATCAATTACTCTGTCATCAGATGGAGAAGGGTTCAAGCAAGGTATCACTCTGTGAGGAGAGCTCTAGCAGAAATCCACAGGTCTTCTCTTTAGTAATCTGTCAGTTACTAGACTCCTCTGTGCCACTTTATGCAATAGCACAGTAGAGACTTTCTACCCTCTCTAGCTATGGAGTTAGGGAAGCTTAACTACAAATATACTAAATTGCTAACAGTGGATATAATTCCAGGTAGGTGGACTTTTGGTTATTTTATTTTATTTATTTTTACTTTTTTAAAAGTATACTCCACACCCAGCATGAATCCCAAAGCAGGGATCCCTGGGTGGCGCAGCGGTTTAGCGCCTGCCTTTGGCCCAGGGCGCGATCCTGGAGACCCGGGATCTAATCCCATGTCGGGCTCCCGGTGCATGGAGCCTGCTTCTCCCTCTGCCTGTGTCTCTGCCTCTCTCTCTCTCTCTCTCTCTCTCTATGTGTGACTATCATAAATAAATAAAAAATTAAAAAAAAAAGAATCCCAAAGCAGAGCTCGAACTCACAACTGTGAGATTAAGACCTTCGCCAAGATCAAGAGTTGGACACTTAACCCACTCAGCCACCCAGGTGCCCTGATTGTTGGTGATTTAAAATCCCATTATACACTTCTGAAATCTCTACACCTTCCACATAAGCACATAATACATCTATTGTTTGAAAACTCATTTCAAAAAGAACAAAAATGGAGTGCGTCCAGCCTTTTTGGGCATCGTGCTTTCTCATCACTTACTAGCAAAAATGCCTCCTACACAGGTAGTCCACAGGGTATAAGTAAATGGCCTTGCCTTAAAGTTTCAGTGAACTGGTGCGGCCACTCTGGAAAACTGTGTGGAGGTTCCTCAAAGACTTAAAAATAGATCTGCCCTATGACCCAGCAATTGCACTGCTGGGGATTTACCCCAAAGATACAGATGCAGTGAAACACCGGAACACCTGCACTCCAATGTTTATAGCAGCAAGGTCCACAATAGCCAAACTGTGGAAGGAGCCTTGGTGCCCACCAAAAGATGAATGCATAAAGAAGATGTGGTCTATGTATACAGTGGAATATTCCTCAGCGATTAGAAATGACAAATACCCACCATTTGCTTCGACGTGGACGGAATTGGAGGGTATTATGCTGAGTGAAATAAGTCAGTCAGAGAAGGACAAACATTATATGGTCTCATTCATTTGGGGAATATAAAAATTAATGAAAGGGAATAAAGGGAAAGGAGAGAAGATGAGTGAAAGTATCAGTGAGGGTGACAAAACATGAGAGACACCTAACTCTGGGAAACGAACAAGGGGTAGTGGAAAGGGAGGTGGGTGGGGGGTTGGGGTGACTTGGTGATGGGCACTGAGGGGGGCACTTGATGGGATGAACACTGGGTTTTATGCTATATGTTGGCAAACTGAACTCCAATGAAAAAAGAAAAATTATGTAAAATGATGAGCTTAGATTAATAACCTTTAATGTCCTTCAGCCCCAAATTTCTAAGATTTTTTTTAAGTTTTATTTTTTTAATTATTTTTTAATTTATTTTTTATTGGTGTTCAATTTGCCAACATATAGAATAATTTCTAAGATTTTATCATGGGCTGATGCCTTGGATTATGAAAACATTGTCTTCTGCCATGATAAAAAATACTTAAATGCTTCTAGAACTATGGTGGATACTCATACTGCCCTATCGTTGTTTTGTTCTTTATAAAAGTAACTTTCTTCTTTATTAATAAAAGTAGGTTGTGGAAAGGAATGTGTGGGGGGATGGGGTAACTGAGTGAAGGGCTTAAGAAGGGCACTTGATATGATGAGAACTGGATGTTATGCTATATGTTGGCAAATTGAATTTAAACAAAAACAATTTAAAAAAAACAAAAGTATACTGCATAATTTCCAAAAAAAAGTTTCAGTGATAATTCATTCTCTTGTGATTAAGGATAATAACAAGAAGAAAGACAACACACTTAATCCAGTACTTTGCTGTGGAATATATCACCCCTAATTTATAGCAAATAATCTCACCAATGAGGAAACATCCACTGAACAGAATTCACATGAGAGAAAATACAAAAGCTTTCATAGGAGTCAACTGCTCAAGAATGATCTAAGAAGCCATACTTCACCATATATTTGGAAGAGAGTAAACTTCCCTTTCCCTGGGGGAGTGGTTTTCCCAATTTTGGAGATTTCCACCAATTAGAGTTCCCCTTCCTGGACTCCTTTGCCCTTTTTTACTTTATTTATTTTTTAAATAATGTATTTACTTATTTTAGAGAGAGAGCACGAGCAAGAGCACATGGGAGCTGGAGGAGGAGCAGAGGGAGAGGGACAAGCAGACTCGACTCCTCACTAAGCATGGAGCCTGACACCAGGCTTGATTTCACAACCCTGAGGTCATGATCTGAGCCAAAATCAAGAGTCGGACACTCCACCGGCTGAACCATCCAGGCACCCCTGCCCTCAATTAAATGTCAATTCTCAGTGGAATTGCTCATTAAACCAAATAACTCAGAGAGGCCTTCCCCCAGCATACAATAAAGGCACTCAAGATGACTGGGTTTCTTTTTTTTTTTTAAGATTTATTTATTTATTTATGAGAGAGAGGGAGAGAGAAAGAGGCAGAGACACAGGAGGAGGGAGAAGCCGGGAGCCTGATGCGGGTCTCAATCCCGGGACTCCAGGATCGCGCCCTGGGTCAAAGGCAGGCGCTAAACTGCTGAGCCACCCAGGGATACCCGATGACTGGGTTTCTAAGGAGAAAGAGGTTTTATAGATATGTTTCTACAGCACCTGGGTGGCACAGTCAGTTAAACATTTGCCTTCAGCTTCGGTCATGATCTCAGGGTCTTGGGATGGAGCCCTGAGTAGGGCTTCCTGCTCAGCAAGGAGTCTGCTTCTCTCCCTCTGTTCTTTCTCTCTCTCTCTCAAATAAATAAAATCTTTATAAGTAAATAAAACTCTTTTTAAAAATAGGTAACCATTTATTTTTTAAAAAAGATATATTTCTCTTTTTCAGCTTTCTTGCTCTAGCAAATAAGCATCTGGTCAAGAAGCAATTATAAATCTGGGTGGTGACTGGCCCTTGGTCACCATCAAGTCACCTGGTAAAAGAACTTGGCCGCCATGGTTCAAATAAGTGGTTTAGGGTTTAACTTCTAAATATGTAAGGCCTCAGCTTTTCACAGGTAGAAAATAACAATGATCCCCACCTTCCTAGGTTTTCACATTATTTAATCACTTATGGTAATAAATCTAAAGGCTTTTCAGTGTCAGCAGGTTCTACAAAAGTGAGGTTGGGTGTTAGATTTCTAATCAAACAGAAATTTCGAAATTTGAATCTTAGGTGTGGGGCTGGCCTCATGAATATGCATCCCGTGCATTCAAACAAAGCCCTGGGGCTTGGTTGGAAGCTTTGCTATTGGTACCTTGAAATTCCTAATAATTTTTGAACAAGATACTTCTCATTTTCATTTTGCACTAAGGCCCTGCAAATTATGTAGCTTTTCCTGACATGAGATGCATGATGCCACTCTGGTAACCAAACCTGTTCATATAGAAAAACAGAGTAACTAGAGATTTCTGCTGAGAATAAAAGTAAAAAATCTCTTTGAGAACATTTTCTAATAGGTCATATTTATATTTGGCCATCTCCGCCCCCCACACTTCAGTCTCAAATTGTCTTTACCTGATCTTCATTGATTTAATCACTGCCCAGAAAAGAAGGGACCTTGTATAAGAAGGGAAAGAGCAGAAAGCTTTCTGCCACTGCCAGTTAACAGGCACCATGGCCTCCAGTGTTCCCATCCTGGATAGTCCTCCAAGGTGCTGGGTGCTGAGCCACATCAGCCTCCATATAAAGGGGCTGAGTCGACCAGGACAGAATGTGGCTCAGAGCAAGGAAAAGCCCAGGGTCTTGGACCACCTCTTGTTTCAGAGCAAGATTATAGAAACATGGTTTCCAAAGGGAAGTCCATTTAATCCCTGAGGAAACTTGCTGGCCCTGGGAAAAGAAACAAACAATGAAAGGACATGATGACCAAGTCTAAAGAGCTTGGATTGGGAGTGGGGGTGGGAAGGGAGATGGGGGGAGGAAGGAGGAGAGTGGAAGAAGATCGGAGTAGGAAGAAATGCTCAACCAGGCACCATTCATGTGTTGCCCCCCAAATATGGATTAAGGACAGGGGTTACTGATTCCTTGACTATCTCCTGCGAGCTGGGGCACTTTACAAAGATAATCATACTTGGTCCTCACAACATTCCTCACAGCAAAGTGTGATTCCCATTTTATGGCTGAGGAAATTCTCGCATGAAACTGAGGTTTGCTGAGAATGAGCCATGGGGTTTCCAGACTCAGACCCTGGGAGACTTGTGAATAAGACACGGTTTATGGTTCTGGCAATGTCCACAAAGCAAAAAAAATGATATATCAAAAGTGAAGATTTGAGTGATACTAATGTACTTATTATTTTGATGGTTGGCTTATGTCTCTGTGACCCCCAGCACATGCCTACACCACACCACTTCTGCAGGGAGAGACTGGGTAGACTGCTGCTCCCTGCTCTCCACTTGGTCCACAGGCCCCATCTTTTCTCTTTTTCCTGGATGGAGCTGGCTTTAAAGAACATTCAGATCCACATTCTCACCTGCAATAAAGGCACTTGAACAGCACTCCCACAATCCTATGCAGCCCACCTTCCTGCTGCTTCCTGCTATGGCAAAGCTTTCTGAAAAAGGGAGAAAAATCAAGATAAACACTTGGGTGTTTAAAAGGTGACATTTAGGTTTATTTTTAAATGAAAACCACTTAATAAAGTCAAGATATCTATGACAGAGTAACCCACAGTGCACAGAAGAAGACAAATAAGGACTGGAAAAAGATGTCACCACCAAGTCAAAGAGCAGGTTGTAGAAATGCCCAGTAGTGACTCTACCACTGCTGGTAGTTCCTCTGTCTAGAGACTCAGAGAAGGAATATCAACACCATCTTTAATGATGGCACAGGGGACAGCAGAGGGAGGCAGCCCTCTGCCCAACACCCCTCACTTCCCACTACATAGAGATGTACTTACTTGTCTGGCTGGTCTTGACAGTTCTGGTTCCACTCTCCTGACCTTACAATCCCCTAGGCTGACAAGTGCTGGACTTTTTCCATCAACTGTTCCTGAAAAAGTTGATCATCGGACATACTATGTTCATAGGACTATCTCCATACGCTGTATGCCCAGGAAGGCTGCCAGTCCCAGACTGCATTACCCTCCTTCACCCTCGAGCTGGTAGTTGGGTTGGGCCAATGGTAAGCAACTTCATGAAATCCAAGGATAGGAGGAGACAGGCCAAAGTATTTTTATTCCCTACCACAACTCTGACTAGTCATTTTGTCTCTGGCAGTTGGCGATGTCCATCCACAATTGTAGCTTCTGGCAAGTGGCCCTTCCTCCTATGAATCTATTGTGGCAGAAACAACACCGGTGGTTGCTTAGGTGCGGGAGATAGGAAAGCATTAGAAGAAGAAATTACAAAGGAACACAAGGAGACTCGAGGGTGATGGATGCATTCACTTGAGCACAGTGATGGTTTCAAGAGGATATATATATATATGACAAAACTGATTAAATTAAGTATTTTAAATATGCTCCATATATTGTATGTCAGTTATACCTCAATAATGGTGTCTGGTAAATGAAATGAACATTGTCTCTTATCTCATGCCATACACAAAACTTATTACTTTTTTTAAGCCAGAGCAGGAAAGTTCTCTGCCTGTGCACAGACACTTCTGGCAGCTCCACCCTCCCACTTTCTGTGAGCCAGAAATACCCAGCCACCACTCCAGCTGAATGGAGGAAGACCAAAAATTATTCTAAAATGGTAATAGATCGGGCTGCCTGGGGGGTCAGTTAAGCGACCCACTCGGTTTTTGCTGAGGTCATGATCTCGGGATCGTGAGATAGAGTCCCACATTGGGCTCTGCACTCAGCAT
The DNA here is from genome assembly GCF_048164855.1 of Canis lupus baileyi. Taxonomy (NCBI): domain Eukaryota; kingdom Metazoa; phylum Chordata; class Mammalia; order Carnivora; family Canidae; genus Canis; species Canis lupus. Next base: position 17,696,335 of record NC_132876.1, on the reverse strand, counting down.
GGAGTCTATTCGAGATTCTCTCTCCCTCTCCCTCTGCCTCCACTCATGCTCTCTCTCTCTCTCAAATAAATATATTTAATAAAATAATAAAGTAGGTAATAGATCAAAGTGAAACACCAAGACTATAAAACTTCTAAAGTCAAGGATAGGGGAAGATCTCTGTAACTTTGGGATGACCACAGATTTCTTACACAGGACCAAAACCCATGAACCCAAAAGAAAACACTGATAAATTAAATTTTATCAAAATGTAAAACTCCTGGTATTTGTAGAGAGTAAGATGGAGTCACTCCTGTCAAGCAGGGGCCTATGCCAAGCAATGATGTGGCAGCTAAGACAAGGTATCACCGAGACCAGCATCAGCTGATGATACACTCATAACTGACAACCAACAGCAGCAGAGGAGGTCTGTGGGGGCCCAAGACTGGTCACATCCCTTTAAAAAGAGAGGATTTGGGCAGCAAACTGTCAGACTCCTCAGACCCTGACCCCTCTACATCTGACCACTTCGAAAACACAGCTGCCACTGAAGGCTCTGCCTGATTGATCTGGGAACAGACCTGAGATCATTCACTCCTGGAACATCAGAAGGAGTAAGTGCTGAGAGCTGACCCAGCCCGAACCAAGGCCTTAACTGCACACCCATAGACTGACTTCTCTTTGGGTTCCTTAACTTCCTACTCTCTGTTCTATCCTGTTTGTCATGTGCTTTGCCTTGTGCTTTGCTTTGTATGCTGTGTAAGAAGCCAAGTTAAACACGTGATGAAATGTCATTGGGTTTGAGATCCTAAACCAGTTTTATTTATTTATTGATTTTATTTTATTTATTTATTCATGAGAGACACACACAGAGAGGCAGAGACATAGCCAGACAGAGAAGCAGGCTCCCTACAGGGAGCCCAATGCAGGACTCAACCCCAGTACCATGGGATCATGACCTGACCCAAAGGCAGACATTCAATCACTGAGCAACCCAGGCATCCCTCTAAACCTTTTTTATGATTATGTTGATGTTGCTCAAATACTGAATAAAGGGAACACTGTGGAAAGACACAAGCCATGTGTGTGCCTCCATAGCATGCGCAGGACAGAAATACCTTGCAAAAATTAAAAGGCTGGCTGCAGCCTGGGACAAAATACTTGCAAAACATATATCCCAGAAAGGCCTGGTGTCTAAAATATATAAAGGCCTCTCACAACTCCATAATAGACAACCTAACTTTTAAAAGAGGGTAAAAGATTTGGACGGATGCTTTATAAGAAAATAGATATTGAATAGCAAACAAGCATGTGAAAAGATACTGAGCATCATTGGTCATAAGGGAAACACACAAGAAAACCACAGTGAAATATCAGTACGTACTCATGAGGATGGCTAAAATTAAAAAGACTCACACTAGCAAGTGTTGCTAATGAATGTAAGTCAATCAGTCCAGCCCACATTCAAGGCTGTGGGTGGCCCAAGGGAGTGAATACCAAAAGTGTGTGATGACAGAACACAGGCCAGGGATGGCCTGGGCATGGGTGTGGAGAGAAGGAGTGTCTGGGAACAGCACAAGGGAACTTTCTGTTGTGTTGGAATGTTCTTTTTCTTAAGATTTTATTTATTGGGGGATCCCTGGGTGGCGCAGTGGTTTAGCGCCTGCCTTTGGCCCAGGGCGCGATCCTGGAGACCCGGGATCGAATCCCACGTCGGGCTCCTGGTGCATGGAGCCTGCTTCTCCCTCTGCCTGTGTCTCTGCCTCTCTCTCTCTCTCTCTCTGTGACTATCATAAATAAATAAAAATTAAAAAAAAAAAGATTTTATTTATTGGGATGCCTGGGTGGCTCAGCAGCTAAGCATCTGCCTTCAGCTCAGGGCATGATCCTGGAATCCTGGGATCAAATCTCACATCAGGCTCCCTGTGTGGAGCCTGATTCCCCCTCTGCCTGTGTCTCTGCCTCTCTCTGTGCGTCTCACATGAATAAGTAAATAAAATATTAAAAAAAAAAGGCAGACGCTCAACCGGTGAGCCACTCAGGTGCCCTGTGATCTATATCTTGATTGTAGTGATGACTGCACAGATGTATAACTTGAACAGAACTCCTCAAAATAATAGATTTGCATTTCATTGTATGTTGATGGCACCTCAAACATAGAAAAACTGAAAGGTGGAAGTAGGGCTGCCTGAGAACCTTGGAACTTGAGGAATGACATGGCAGTGAGTTCCCCGGATTGCCCCTTGCCTGCCACATATGTCTCATGAGGTGCTGGAGTTTCCTGCAATCCAGAACCTCCAACAAATAAAAATTGCAAGAAAAGCTTGCTCCCCCATGCCCAAGGCTGGGAAAAGGGTGGCCTAACAGAATAGGATAACTTTTTTTAAAAAATATTTTATTTATTTATTTGAGAGAGTACGAGAATAGGGAGGGGAGGGAGAAGCAGACTCCCACTGAACGGAAAGCCTGACGTGGAACTTGATCCCAAGACCCCGGATCATGACCTGAGTTGAAGACGAATGCTTAACAGACTGAGTCACCTAGCACCCCAATATGGCACCTTTTGGACAACACTCATCTTCCTCTTTGCAATTTCAGCAGGGTGGGTGAGGAGCTGACCTTCATTCCCCACATCGCGACCCCCCTCCTAAGAGAAGAGAGAAGAGAAGAGAGGAGAGTCCCCTAAAATCAGAAAGGAAATGATAACACAAGGAGGATGGGACTCCAGGCCAGAAGAGAGGCCAGTGGAGTGAGAAAACGTCGTAGTAAATAGAGTAGAATCACAATCTCCTCTTGAGTTTTTAAGATCTTGCTTTACAGGGATCCCTGGGTGGCGCAGCGGTTTGGCGCCTGCCTTTGGCCCAGGGCGCGATCCTGGAGACCCGGAATCGAATCCCACGTCGGGCTCCCGGTGCAAGGAGTCTGCTTCTCCCTCTGCCTATGTCTCTGCCTCTCTCTCTGTGTGTGACTATCATAAATAAATAAATTAAAAAAAAAAAGATCTTGCTTTACAGGGACGCCTGGTTGGCTCAGTGGTTGAGCGCCCACCTTCAGCTCAGGGTATGATCCTGGGTCCTGGGCATCAAGTCCCACGTTGAGCTCCCCGTGGGGGGTCTGCTTCTCCCTCTGTCTATGTCTTTGCCTCTCTCTCTGTCTCTCATGAATAAATAAATAATATCTTTAAAAAAAGATCCTGTTTTATAGTTAAAGCAAAAGCTCTAACATCATCTGATGTGGGTTCCATGTACATAATGGAAATAGTTAAGCTATTTCTTTTTTTAAAGGAGTAGAATAAAGGGACCTAAATGGAAAAAAAGTTTCTCTACTTCACTCCATGGGTTTAAGTGCTGATACCAGTAAACTGTGACAGGTACACATGTATATTGCATTGAAAAACTATAAAATAAACAGTAAAACTATAAAATAAATTTTTAAAACTGATACAAAGTTATACAGAGAGATATACTAAAACCACAATAAATAAATAAAATTCCTAAATTCCTCAAACATGCTCAAGTATCCTACAGGAAGATAAGAAAAGACAAAGAGGAATGAAAAACAAAATGAACAAGCAGAAAACAATATGGTAGACTAAGCTCTAACATATCAATAATTACTTTAAATATAAATGGCTTAAGAAGGATAATCAAAAGAAAATAAGTTGATTTTGCAAACATCACCCAACTCTGTGCTGTCTACAAGAACATCACTTCAAATTTTACATTAGATTTATTCATTTTAAGCATAATTTTATGCTTCTTATAAAAAATATATTTCCAAATAAACTCCAAAATAAAATTACTTAATTTTATAATGAACATAAACATGAGTGAACCTAGAAGCAAATGAGCCTGGAATTGTAAAGGATTATTCAGTGACACCCGGGTGACTCGTGGTTGAGTGTCTGTCTTTGGTCCAGGTGATCCCTGGGTCCTGGGATCGAGTCCCATCTTGGACTCCCATGTGGGGAGCCTGCTTCTCCCTCTGCCTATGTATCTGATTCTCTCTGTGTCTCTCATGAATGAATAAATAAAATCTTTTAAGAAAAAAGGATCGTTCAGGCCACTGAAGCTTAATGGTTCCATCAAGGAAAACTTAATTTAATAATGTTTCTGACCAAAAATTTATTTCCAGGTGGTTCTAGGACACTTAAAATAACAGGAGCCTCATTACTTCTCAAGGCTGTCCATTTCTTATGTTGGCCAAGAACAGTTTCAGCTGATTGGCCTAAATTCTAAACCATGGAATAGTAAAGCAGTACTTTAATCCCTTTTGAACATGGCAGATCTTCAAATATTTTTTCAAAAGATTTTATTTTTAAGTAATCTCTACACCCAACGTGGGACTCCAACTTACAACTCCTGAGATCAAGAGTTGCCTGCTCTACCGACTGAGCCAGCCAGGTGCCCTGACTTTCAAGTTTTTAAAAGAGCTGTCACATCTCCTTTATAAGTCTTTGTTCTCTAAACTATGAACGTTTCTTTCAATAATTCATCACAAGACATGGATCTAGTTCTTTTATCACCCACACTGGCTTCCTCTGGAGACATGGCAGAGTAATGCTCTTCTTAAAATCATAAAATAAATCCAAAAAGATTTAAAAGAATTGAAAGCATACAGAGTTTGATTTCTGATCACAATGGTATCAAACTAGAATTTAATCACAAAAAATTAACCAGAAAATATCCAAACCAGAAAATATCCAAACATGTGGAAAATAAACAGCACAATTCTAATGAATTCCACAAAATTTCTATGTAATAATCAGGAGCATGTGGAAACTGAAATTAAAAACAAAGTATCAAAAAACCCACAAAATATCATTTATAATTGCTTCAAAAAAAGGGAATATGGGATGCCTGAGTGGCTCAGTTTGTTAAGCATCTGCCTTTGGCTCAGGTCATGATCCCGGGGTCCTGGGATGGAGCCCCACGTGGGCTCCCTGCTCAGTGGGGAGCCTGCTTCTCCCTCTGCCCCTTCCCCACAATACTCGTGTGCTCTCTCTCTCTCTCTCTCTCTCAAATGGATAAGTAAAATCTTAAAAAAAAAGAAAAGGAATACTTAGGAATCCATTTATTAAACACATATCGGATCAAACACAGAAAACTACAAATTTGATGAAAAGAATAAAACATTTAAATAAATAAATAAAGAGACACACTGTGTTCATGGATTGGAATACTAAAAACAGAAATGATGTCAATTCTCCCAGAAAGTGGTCTTTGAGCTTAACACTATTTCTAGCATAGGTTTTCTAAGCCAATAGACAAATATATATGGAGAAACACAAGCCCTAGAATTGCTAAAGAAATTTTGAAAAAGAAAAAGGAAGTGGGGGAAATCACTCTACCTGATTATTAACACAAACTAAAGAGATACCACAATCCAGACAGTATAGTAGAAAGGAAAGGATAGACACATAGACCAATGCACCAGAATTGGATGCAATCCACAGAGATGTGCTCAACTGATTTTTGACAAGTTGTGAAAGAAATTCACTGAAGGAAGGATAGCCTTCCCGACAAATTGTGCTCTAGCAATTTGACATTCTTGTCAAAAAATGGAACCTGGACCTACACCTCCAAACCTGACACAAAAATTAACTCAAAACGGACCACAGATTTAAATGGGAAATAAAAGTTTGAAATTTTAAAAAGAGGGGCACCTGGGTGACTCAGCCGTTGAGCATCTGCCTTTGGCTCAGGTTGTGATCCCTGGGTCCTGGGATCGAGTCCCACATCAGGATCCCTGCAGAGAACCTGTTTCTTCCTATGCTTGTCTCTACCTCTCTCTATGTGTCTCTCATGAATAAATAAATAAAATCTTTTAAAAAAAAATTAAAAAGAAAACACAGGAGAAAATCTATGGGACCTAAAGCCTGGTAAAAAAGAGTTTTTATATCTGCATAAATCATTTGAAACTCATCAAAATTTTAATATTTAGCTCTGAGAAAGCAGAATGAAAAGACAACCTGAAGACTGGGAGGAAAATATTTGCAAACCATGTGTTTGACAAAGGGCTCATATGTAGAATATATAAAGAACTCACAAAACTTAAAAAACAAACAGCTCAATTAGAAAATGACAAAAGACATCTCACTGAAGAGGATATACAGATAGAAAATAAGTACATTAAAAGATTTTCAACATCATTAGCCATTAGGGAAATACAAATTAAAACTACAATGAAAGGGTGCCTCGGTGACTTCGTCTGTTAAGTGTTTACCTTCGGCTCAGGCCATGATCTCAGAGTTCTGGGATTGAGCCCCACATCAGGCTCCCTGCTCAGCAGAGAGTCTACTTCTCTCTCTCCCTCTCTGCCTCTGCCCCCAACTTATGCTCGCTCTCCCTTTTAAATAAATAAATAACATCTTTAAAAAACTACAATGAAATATCACTCCATCAGAATGGCAAAAATAAAAGTACAATGATAACTAACACCTGGTGCTGACGAAGATGCAGAAAAACTGGATATATTCATAAATTGCTGATGGGAATGTAAAACATTATAGCCACTCTGGAAAAAAAGTTTAGCAGAGTCACAAAACTAAACGTGCCCTACAACCCAGAAATTGAATTTTGGAGAATTTATCCAGATAAAAGATTTTGTTCGCATAAAAACCTATAAACAAATACTCATGGTAGCTTTATTCATGATAGCAAAAACTGGAAACAACCTTGATGTCCTTCATGGGTGAATGGCACACAAACTATGATGCCATCATACCAAAGAATACTACTTGGCAATAAAAAGAAATAAACTATAGGGGCTCCTGTGTGCCTCAGTCAGTTGAGCACTGGACTCTTGGTTTTAGCTCAGGTCATGATCTCATGCATGCTCCAAGAAGGGCTCTGCACTCAGCTGGAAGTCTGCCTGAGATTCTCTCCCTCTGCCCCTTCCTCTGTACATGCACCCACGTTCTCTCTCTCAAATAAATAAATAAATCCTTAAACTATAACTTTTTATTTAAAAAAAAAGAAATGAACCATATGCTATATATATATATATGCTATAGTTCCACTGTGGCGGTGGATGCATGGACCTACATATCTGATAAAGTTGCATAGAGCGAAACATACACATGCACACACGTGCACACATGCACAAGTAAATTGGGGGAAATTTGAACAAGAGAGATAGATGCATCAATATCCTGATTTTGATACTGTACCACAGGTTTGAAAGATATGTGAAACTAGGTTAAAAGTACATGGGATCTCTGTACTTTTTCTTAGAACTGCATGTAAATCTATGATTATCTCAAAAAAAAAAACCCCTAAAAGTTCAGTTGCAGTTCTATTTATCAACAATGAACATGTGAAAACCAAAATAAAACACCTACCATCACTTATAATCACTCCAAATAAAATGAAATAGATATAACTCTAGCAAAATATGTATAAGTGGCTGAGTGAGTTCGAAGAGGTAGCACTAAGGAGTTCTTTTGTGCTGATAGAATATGTTTTTATCTTGATTTTTAGTGGTGATTATAGGAATCCTGATATGAAATGAAATAGCTACAGTGATACACACACACACACACACACACACACACACAAATTAATGCAGGTAAGGAAAATGGGGAAAACTGAATTAAGCCTGTAGTCTACTTAACAAGCAATGTACCCATGTCAATTTCCTGGTTTTGATAAATTGCATCTGTAGAAAATGTAACCATTGAGGAAGCTGGGTAAATGTGCAAGGTTTTTTTGTACTATTTTTGCAACTTCCTGTGAGTCTTTAATTATTTCAAAATAAAATGTTAAAAATAAATGAGATGAGGCCAAGGAGGGGTTTCAGAAATGGTTAGAGAAAATAAGCTATTCAAAAGAATGAGGCTGGATCCAGTCTGGAACAAAGTACTGAGATTTGTCCTTTATGGACAAAGCCTGTATGTGGCTTAAGCCTGTATTTCTGTGGCTCTTTCTTTTTCAAGTGATTAATTTTTTCTTGGCACTACACAAATATATATATATATATATATATATATATATGCAAATGGACATACATATACATACAGAGAGTAAAAAGTACATCTTCCTTCCTATGTCCTTAACCAGAGGTAAACAATGTTGAGTAATTTGATATATCTGCCGATATTTTTTCTGCATTCACACCCATGTATGGTTATGCTGTGGATAAAGTCATGATGCCACACAATAACACAGTGGTTATGAAATTCTCTGTTTGGGGGCAGCTGGGTGGCTCAGTTGGTTACCTGGGCAACTCTTGATTTTGGCTCAGATCATGATCTTAAGGTTCTGGGATCAGCCCCTTGTGGGACTCCACGCTCAATGGGGAGCTTGCTTCTCCCTCTCCCTCTGCCCCTCCCCCTGCTTGTGCTCTCTGGCTCTCTCTGTGTCAAATAAATAAATATAATCTTTTTAAAAAGATTTTTTATTTTAAAATAAAAGACTGATTTATTTATTTTAGAGAGAAAGAGGCTCCCCGCAGAGCCGGGAACCCAAGGCAGGGCTCAATCCCAGAACCCTGGGACCATGACCTGAAAGGAAGGCAGGCAAGCGACTGAGCCACCTAGGTACTCTTAAATAAATGAATCTTTAAAAAATGAAATCTTTTTTTTCCACGACCATGTAAATATGACAATTGCTCAATCAGTGTACATAACTCTGCTGAGTTCCTCTGTTACAGAGATGACACACATGTTCAAGTGTGATGATGATTAGGCATTTTTAGAGAGCATAAATACTCAGACTAGCCTTCCTTGTGAAAACTGGGATGAGGTCTAGGTGAATCTACTCACAGACAGCTTTTAGAAAGTCATGACTCTAATGAAGCTTGATCATTTCAATAGTTTTGAAAAAGTGGTCGAGCTTGCGTCCGATTTGGTTTAGAATAAAGGTAAGATGAAACCACGAAAGGGCTTTTAAGCCCACCAGCAAGGAAAACAGCCATGAACAAGGGCAAAAGAAAACCTGAGAAGGCCTTGTGCGGTATCCGGGGCAAACAGACACTTAAGAGGAGAAGATGTGGTTTATGTATACAATGGGATATTACTCAGCCATTAGAAATGACAAATACCCACCATTTGCTTCCACGTGGTTGGAACTGGAGGGTATTATGCTGAGTGAAGTAAGTCAATCGGAGAAGGACAAACATGTTCTCATTCATTTGGGGAATATAAATAATAGTGAAAGGGAATCGAAGGGAAGGGAGAAGAAATGGGTAGGAAATATCAGAAAGGGAGACAGAACATGAAGACTCCTAACTCTGGGAAACGAACTAGGGGTGGTGGAAAGGGAGGAGGGCCGGGGTGGGGGTGAATGGGTGACGGGCACTGAGGGGGGCACTTGACGGGATGAGCACTGGGTGTTATTCTGTATGTTGGCAAATTGAACATCAATAAAAAATAAATTTATTATTATAAATAAATAAATAAATAAATAAATAAATAAATACAACTGAAAAAAAAGAGGAGTACTTAGAAATAACTATGGAGGGAAAGGTAAAGGCAACGCGGGTAACGGGGTAATTCACCAATAGAGAAATACACATGACCAGCAAATATACCAAGAAGAAAAAAAATGCGCCTGTGGGTTTGGTGAACCTCTACAGTGCTGAGTTAGCAGAGAAATTAAAGGTACAATGGATTGCCTGGCCAGATTTTCTGTGTAGACAGTGCGGAAGGGGGATAAAGTAAACAGGCGGAGCCTTCCCAGTGGGCTTTCGGCACGTCATCAGTATAGCTTTCTAGACCCTCTGGCCGTCCGCCGCGCTCAAGGACACGCCCCAGAAGCGATCCCTGGGGAACGTCACCTTCCAATCTCTTCCCGCCCTCGGGCTCTGCCCTTGGGAGCCCAGGAGAAGGCGGGGCTTGCTGGCGGGGCGGTCCCGCGGGCCGTCGCTCTGTGGCGCCCGGGAGGGGGCGTGGCCAAGCCAGGGGCGGGGTTCCGCTGGCGGCGGCTGCCCTGGCAGCCGGCGAGGGGCGGAGTTCTCCGTGGGCGGAGCTCCCCATAGGCTGCTGGAGAGGGGCGGTGGCGGAGGCGGAGGCGACAGCAGCTGAGGCTGCATCCCCGGCCCGGCCAGGGAACGGGTGACCGAAGGCGGGCCGGGGCGCTTCAAGCCTCGCGTCCCCCTGCCCGGCAGCTCGGGCTCCCCTGGGTCGGCGGGCCCGCGCCGGCCCGGGCCCATGGCGGCGTCGGCGGCTCTGTCGGCGGCGGCGGCCGCGGCGGCCCTGTCGGGCCTGGCGGTGCGGCTGTCGCGCTCGGCGGCGGCCCGCGGCTCGTATGGCGCCTTCTGCAAGGGGCTCACGCGCACTCTGATCACCTTCTTCGACCTGGCCTGGCGGCTGCGCATGAACTTCCCTTACTTCTACGTGGTGGCCTCGGTGATGCTCAACGTCCGCCTGCAGGTGCGGATCGAGTGAGCGCGCGCCGCCGCAGCCCCGGCCAGAGGGTCCCGCGGGCCGGGCCGCCGCGGGCAGGGGCGCGGGCATGGACGACGGCCGCCGGGACGCGGCGCGGGCAGGGGGCGGGGCGGCCCGGGCCCCGGGGCCCTAGACCCCCGCAGGAGGACGCCGGCCACCCGGCCGCGGGGCCACCCTGCCCGGCCCTGGCCGCGACCCCCCCGCCCGCAGCATGGCCGGTGACCGATTGCACAGAAACTCCACAAACGGGCCCTTTCCGTCGAGCTCGAAAGAAAAAAAAAAAAAAACGATTTAAGTGCCGCCGACCTGTTGCCTCACGTTGGCCAGAGGCGGGGAAGCAGCAAGGAAAAATTCTGCAGCAGGGACTTGACTGGCCTCAGTCTTCAAGGTAGGAGGCCCGAGGCTCCATGGAGGACCCATGGGCTGGCGGCGGCGCTTGCCATGACATCTTGGTGGCAGGGGGAACTGTGGACGGGACGCCGGGAAGCTAGCCCCGGAGCTGCCCAGGCAGGGGGCCGCAGGCACCCCAAACTCCCTGGTCCTCATTCCCAGACGAGGGTGAGGGGCAGCGGCGGCCTGGGCATCTGGGAGGTCAGCCCATCCCCGCCCCGCTTTGCCCAGAGGCCTGGCGTTGCCACCTGAACCCCAGGGAATGGAGGGGAATGAGCTGGGGGAGGCCCCAGGGAAGACTGTAGAAGGAAAAGATGCTGCCACCCTTTGCCCCCTTGGGGGACCAGACAGGAAAGCTGGTTGTGTTCTTGGCCAAAGCCCTGGTCAGGCCTCTTCCCATCCCTCAGGCCCCTGGGGTCTGGGCAGCTCACGCCCAGCGCTTGGCAGAATTGCATCTGCCCCGTGTTGGTGTCCAGGGGACTGCTCTGGGCCTGATTCTGCTGTGCCTGCTGCTCGCCTACCCCCAGGGGCATCCTCTGGCGCTGGGCATTTGGACATTTGGAGACCTAGAGTGGAAAGGTCGCCCCGCCCTATCCCTGCCCCCACAGTCTCTCTCTTGCGCCATCACAGCCACCCTCCCTCCAGCCTCTACCTCTGCCCTCCCGATGCTACTGAGTGCCGCCTCCAGCAGCCTCTGTGCACCCAGAGCATCCGGGGAAATGGGGATCTCCTTGAGCAGACGGCAGGCAGTTCTCAGGCTCGCGTGGCAAAAGCAGGTGGAGGAGGGGCTTGGGAGGAGACAGCACTTGGGGAAGCCGTCACCACTCTTCGTGGGGAGGCCACTGTGAAATCTCCATCTCTTTCTGTCTTTCAGGAGCCAGTGTTTGTAAGTGGTGACCCACCCCTTCTCTGGCCTTGTCAAGAGACTCCAATCCCTGCCCATGGGGTGCCCCTGGCCCCACAGCCGCCTGGGGAGCAGCTGGGCAAAAGGCCTGGGCCAGGAGGAGAGAAAGGACCTTTCAGGCAGAGGCACTGAGGGGTGGGGTACCCAGTGGTCCAGTTGTTGCATGGGGAAGGACTCGACCCTGTCATCTCAGCACTAGATCTCCTAGCAACACTTTGAAGGAGTTCTGTTCTCCCCACCTGATGATTGGAAAGACTAGTTCTGGGACAGGGAGAGATTGTCCTTGTCATACAGATAAGAAGTGGTGGGGCTGAATCTGATCTGCCCCCAGACTTTGGGAAAACCTGGCATGGTAGAGGGTGGATGTGGGAGGGAACTCAGGGCCCCTCTGAGGGACCTAAGGGGAAAGAGAGAGGTCCAGGGTAGGGAATGTGGGGGATTGGCTTTTCTTGGAGTGCTATGGGAGGTCACAGGGGAGACAGCGAGAGCTGAGGTGGACTCAGGAGAGTCCTAGAACCCCTTGCGGAGCTGACGTCTACCCACACGGCCTGGCCTCCCCAGCACCCCACCCCAGGCTTGACCAAGGGCTCCTCAGCAGTTGAGTGGCAGGAGCCTCTTAGTTTGGGTGGCAGGGTGGGGGTGGGTGGTGGCATGGCTCCTGGGGACATGACGGAATCAGGAGGGTGAAGGGATAAACCTAAGATGAGCCTGGGACCCGTGTGTGACTCCGTCTCTCTGTCCCCAGGCTCAGGGCCCCAAGCCCAGGATCACTCAGAGAACCTTCTCTGGATGGGCTTGGATTGGTCCCGGAGGACCCAGGTGTACTGCTACCTGGTGCACCAGGATGGCCAGGCATGGCCCCAAGGGGAGCCAGGAAAGACCCCTGTCCCACAGCTGCTCTGCCACTGGTTGCTCTTGGTCCCCACGCTCTGAATTCCTGGACCTGAAAACCAAAGCAATCTGGTCAGCCCCAGGGACAGAGTGGCCCAGTGTCACACCTCCTGCTTTCCTCAGCTGCCAAGCTGGAAGCCTGATCCTGATTGAAGAGCTCTGCCTGCCTCACCCCGGGGACTGAGGCCAGACGAAGCCACCATGTGTCCCCTGCAGCTCCCCACAGGGTGTGATGGCTTCCTTCCTTGTGCCTAGTGCCCTGGGGTCCCTGATCCGGGTGGAACCTCCCATACCCCAACCCTTTCCACCGAGGTCCAGTTCGGGGAGCCTGCCAGCCTGCTGACTCCATCTACAGATGTCTGGGGACAGCCTTCAACAGCCACCTGAGGCTGTCTGAGAGGAGAGGACGAGGGGCCTCCTTAGGGCTGATCCACTGATGTGCCCCTTTCAAGACCCCCGTCTCACCCTCGAGCGACCGGCTCCCCAGCTGCAGCCTTGTGGCTCAGGTGGAGCTGCCTGGGGCCTGTGACATCTCTTACCGGCTGGGAGAGGGTTGGGGGGAGCCTCAGGGCCCCTGGCCCGCGGCCCCTCCCCTGCAGAAAGCTCCATCCTGTGCCACCCCCTCCCCCAGGGTACAGGGTGTCCCTGCGCAGCCCTCAAGGGTCAGGGGAGGGGCAGGGGAGGGGATGCACGTCTTTCGCCCCGTGTTCCTGCCACTGCTTTCCTGACCGGTTTGGCCTTGAGTACTTAGCGCGCTTCTTCCCCACCCCTTCCCTCTCCCGCACTGGGCCCTGGCTGCCTGACAGGCTCTCCATGCACTTTATTTATTTGCAGTCTGTGTTCCAGGCGGCAGAGCTTCTACAGCATCAGAGCCACGGGCTGAATATGATGACTGTCACTTTCCCGTGTGTGATTAACTGCTGGTCAGCGCCCTCTGCTCAGAGGAATGGGCTCGTTTCTGCTGTCAAATCCTGTCACTCTAAGTTAAAAAGAAAACCTTCCCTAAGTTCAATAAAATGAAATACAAGTGGAGGCCATCCTTCTGGTGTGGCGCAGTAGCCTTCGAGGAGGGGGCCAGCGGTGATATCACGCTGCAGGGCTGCGGGGTGGGGGTGGCGGTAGGGGTGGAGGCCTGCTCCGGAGGTGTGGGGAGATGGGCTGGCCTGGGCCACTGCTCCTTGAGGAGAAGGCAGCAGTGGGGCCTGGCCCGAGGAGTGGGAATTTGTCCTACTCACAACCTTTATCTGAATGACCAAGCACCTCGGTCTTTTCTCCATTTTCGAGCTGGGCTTCAGAAAGCACTTAACACCTGGAGGCTTGAGGATGGGCTGGGGGAGGTGGGGTGAAGTGGGCTCTCTGCACATCTTTTTGGGGCCCCCAAAAGCCACAGCAGGTGGCGAGGACCCCTTGTCTCCCTGCTAGTCCGGTGGGTGCCCAGATTTGGGAAAGGTAAAGCATGGGGACTGGGAGCCTGCTGCCCTTCCCCCCAGCTTAGGCCCCACCTGTCCCTTCAGAGCCCCAGCCTGGTGACTCCTCAGAGAGGCCTGGCCATGGGCTCCACGGGCTGCAGAGCTGAGGGTGGGTACGCAGGCAGAGGCCTGGTGGAGGGGGTCTGGGGAGCACAGTGGCCCAGGTAGAAAAAGGAAGGCTCTTGGTCCCCAGGGGGCAGGCGGCTGAGGAAGCAGGGCAATGGTCACAAGGAGGAGCACAGCCTGGGGCAAGGGCCTTGGGTATATTCCCCTTGCTGGGAATTTCTGGGGGTCCAAGCACCCTGACAGGAGAGAGACCCTCCTGACATCTGCCACCACGGGAGAGATGGACCTCAGTCCCTGCCAGTGCCCGGAACCCGCCCTTCACTCATCCTGTGGAAGGAGGTGCCCCAGAGGCTGGAGGGGGGGGCACACCCAGCAGGGAATGGCTGCTGGGCCTCTGGGTCTGGATAATACCAGTCGGGTGCCCACTTTCCCCTGGTCATGTCTCCCTGACCTGGCTGTAAAGTGGACATGACAATAAAACCCCCTCCTTGTGGGGTCTTCTGGCCCTGTGCCCAGGGCTTGGCCCAGACAAATGCTCGGCTCATGAGATGAACATTTCAGAATACTAGCAACAGAAATTTAAAAATTGGAATAAAGAAAATATTTTATTTCATTCACAATAGCCTAAAAAGAGTAGAACACTTAGGGATAAAGCAGATAAAATATGTACCAACCTTGCATACTAAAAATGAGAAAACATTGCTGGGGTATGCCTGGGTGGTTCAGCAGTTGGGCTTCTGCCTTCTGCTCAGGGTGTGATACTGGAGTCACGGGATCAACTCCTGCAACGGGCTCCCTGCATGGAACCTGCTTCTCCCTCTGCCTATGTCTCTGTCTCTCTCTGTGTCTGTCATGAATAAATAACTAAAATCTTTAAAAAAAGAAAACATTGCTGGGAAAATTTAAAGAAGCTCTGGATAGAGGGGTGCCTGGGTGGCTCAGTTGTTTAAGCGGCAGGCTCTTGATTTTGGCTCGGATCATGATCTCAGGGTCCTAGGATGAGCCCTGCGTGGGTTCTGTGCTCAGAAGTGAGTCTGCTTGAAGATTATCTCCCCCACAATCCTGCTCCAGCTCACTGTCTCTCCAGCTCACTGTCTCTCTCTCTCTCTCTCTCTCTCTCTCTCTCTCTCTCATATGTATATATATAAAATGAAGAATGAAGGTATATAGAAAGACATTTCATAGTTTGGAGACTGAATATTGTCAAAGATGGCAATCTTCCCCAAATTTATCTGTAGATTGAACAGATGCTCTATCCAGATCTCAGCTGAGTTTCCTGTAGAAACTGACAAGCTGAACCCAAAATGTAGGTGGAAATGTATATTACCTTAAATAACTAAAACATTTTGAAAAAGAAAAAGTTGAGGATTCACCATACCTAGTTCAAAACTTAGTATAAACTATAGTAAGAAAGACAGTGTGGTATTGGAGCAAAGATATGTGTATTAATCATTGGAACAGATTGAGAGACTTTAAAGAAATCCTTACATTTATGATCCATTGATTTTTTTTATTGTGGCAAAGTACCTATAAGATGAAATTTGCCATTTTAACCATTTTAAAGTATACAATTCAGTGGCATGGAGTACAATCACAATATTTTGCAACTGTCACCAGTCTCAAGTTCCAGGACATTTTCATCACCCTGAACTGGAAACACCATATGCATGAGGCTGTCAATCCCTGTTCCCTCCCTACCCCAGCCCTTGGCAACCAAAAATGTGTTTTCTGCCTCTATAGATATGCTTCCTCTGGGTATTTGATAAAAATGAAATCACAGATATGTGACTTTTATGTCTGGTTTCTTTAACTTAGCATAAGGTTTGGGAGAGTCATCCACATTGTTACATGTGTCAGTACTTTGTTCCTTTTGGGAGGTGAATAATATTCCACTGGATGAATATACCACTTTTGTTTACCCATTCACATATGCTGTTGGAGATTTGTGTTGTTTAGAACTTTTGGCTCTTTTGAATAGTGCTGCTAGGAACATTCATGTACAATTTTTTTTTCATGTACAAATTTTGTTTGGACACCTGATTTCAAATTTTGGGATCCATATCTAGGAGTGGAATTTCTGGATCACATGGTTATTCTACGTTTAACTTATTAAGGAACCACCAAACTATTTCACATAGAGGCTGCATCACTGTATATTCACACTAGTAATGTATGATGTTTATGATTTTGCCACATCCAACCCTATAACTGTTATTTTCCTGTTTTGAAATTATGGCCTCCTGGCGGGTGTGAAGTAGTATCTCATAGTAATTTTTTAAGATTTTATTTATTCATGAGAGAGAGAGAGAGAGAGAGAGAGGCAGAGACATAGGCAGAGGGAGAAGCAGGCTCCATGCAGGGAGCCCGATGTGGGACTAGATCCCTGGACTCCAGGTCATGCCAAAGGCAGACAACCGCTGAGCCACCCAGGCATCCCTCTCACTGTAATTTTTATTTGCATTTCCCTAATGACTAAGGATGTTGAGCATCTTTTCATTTGCCTGTCGGCCATTTGTATAACTTTGTAGAAAGTTTAGTACTTAGGGATAAACTTGACAAAAGAAATGCAAGACCTGTACGCTGAAAACCTGAAAAGAAATTCAAGAATGAACATAAATGCAGAACTATGCCATGCTCATAGATTTGAAGACTGATGAAACTGACATATAGATTCAGCGCATTCCCAACAAAATCATAGCAGGACTTTTAAAAGAAATTACCAAGGTGATTCCAACATTTATACTAAATACAGAAGGCTTAGGACAGCCAAACAATTTTGAAGATGAGCAGAGTTCCAGGGCTTTGACGCCTTCAAGACTTACTATAGAATGTAAGCCATCATCCGGGCCTTGTGGTATTGCAGAAAGACATCAATGAACAGACGAGAGTTCAGAATGTACTCAGAACTAGGTGGACAATTGCCTTTTGACAGAAGCGTCAAGGCAAGCCAATAGAGAAAGGATAATATTTTCAAGAAATAGTATTGTGCACATCGGAAAGGCCTGCCTGGAAAAATGAAACTTGACCCTAACCTCACATCCTATACAAAAATTAATTCAAAACCATGGCATACATGTAAGAGACAAAACTGTAATACATGCCACTTGTGGGTTACTGTAGCTCTCAGCTGAACTGCTGCTGGTTGTGCTTCTCTCCGATGTCAAATTTAATAAAAAAGTCATACCACATCACCCTGGCGATAGGGCTAAAGCAGATGCCCCACAGGCTCACACTGACCCCCACATCCCCAACCCCCTTTTGGTGCCCCAAGACCTTTCCCCTTAAAAACTGCTCCGCATGGCTGACTGCCGCCCCTTAGTGGAAGGCGAGAGCAACGGCCCCGCCAGGCTTTCTGATGTAGTTCGAGGAACTCGCCAGGAGATGGCGCCACGCTCAGCACAGGCCAGATTCGCGGGAGCACAAAGGGCCTTTCATCCAGCTTTGACAGAATTAAGCTGCCTGCAAACTAGGAACCCCTGAAGATGAGATAGGGGTTTCCCAGTTACCCGAGGTGCAAGATCTTGAGCAACGAAGACCCCTGAACGGATGATGTGCTGCCGATTCTAGGCATGCTGCAACCATGATTCTCAGACACGGGGGTAGCAGGGCACCCCCGTGTCACCAGGGTCTGTTCAGAACCCCGTTAATACCAGGAGATGGTCAGTCCCATCTTTAAACCGGGGCCCGTGCGGTCCTGGAAGGCTGGGGAAGCGGAAAGCAGCGGGGTTTGGACCCTGGCTCTTTGGGTTGTGAGCGGGGACTTCTGCCAGGCCCGCGTACTCTCTGTCTGCCCCCCCTTCTTCGTCTGCACAAGGATTAGTGACCCAGGGTCCTGTGGGGAGTCGGTGAGGACATGTCCGTCAATGAACAAGCATCGCGCGGGGCCGACACGTGGAAGCCGTGGGGTAAACGAAGACTAGTCTTTATCGGCGCTTAGCCGTGTGGGCAGCTAGTCACACAGGCTGTGCGGGGTCAGGGACGCCAAAAGGCAGCCCCGTGTCCGCGTCGGGGCCACAGACCTGGTGGTGGGGGTCCCACAGCTGCACCACCTCTCAGGGGCCGTGGGGAGCGCCCTGCGCCGGCCGGAGCCCCAGCCTCGTGACTGATGGTGACACTGGCAGGTGCCACAGGGTCCCGGCAGGCTGTCACGGAGGCGGGGGGCGGGGGGGCACGTGGGAGGGGCCCCTAGGGTCACGGCTGCTGTGGCACCCCGCTGGGCAGGAGCCTGGCCTGCCACGCGCGGTCCCCCAGGAACGCCCCCTTCCTTCCAACGGGTGCGCGTGGGGTGCTTCACTTCTGCTCAGGGGCTCTCAGCTGCAGGGGGGTGGGGGCTCGCGGGGCAGCGGGGCGTGTGGGTGTGGGAAGCGCAGGGGTCGGTGTTAGGGGGGTAGGGTGGGGGGGCGCAAGGGGGCTTGGGGGTGCTGGACGCGGGGGTCGCCCTCGCAGCAGGAGAGAAAGGAAAACACGAAATGGAGGGGATTCCATCTGTCCCCCTGTTTCCTGCTTTGGGAAAGACAGCCGCCCCTGAGTCTGACATCTGTATGGCGGCTCCAGTCGACAGGGAGGCCCCTGATGCTCCCGGGGGCTCGTCTGCATCAGGCCCTGCTGGAAACATCCCGAGTCCTAGCTGGCCTGAACGTTTGGCCCCTAGTAGCCACAGCAGCCAGCCTCTTGGGGCCTCTTCTTCCCCCCCCAACCCCCCTACTCCCCAACCCCCAAACCCCGCCCTCTCCGTGCTTCTGGGAGAACCGAAGGATGAGAGCCTAGCCACATTCCTGCCCTGACTCCATTCTTTCCTGCGACTTCGCCTTTTCCTCTGCCAGGGAGAAGCAGGCCTTGTCAGGCATGGCACAGTTTCCTGTCCCTGCTTCCTGAGAGCTCTCCAACCCGGGCCCACTTCTTCCCCACTTGTGTGCTCAGCCCAGCCAGCGAGGTGCTTGAGCAGGGCTTCTCTGTAGTGGGAAGGATTTGGAATCCCAGCATTTCAGAGACCAAAGATAACCTTTGTTTCTTTGCAGTTCCTTTTATTTCGTTAGTTTTGGTTTCATCATCATCATTAATAATATTTCTTGGACACAGAAGAGGAACAAGGCTCTGGCCTAGGCCCCTCATAGTACTGGATTCTGCAATGTTCTTTATAGACAAAAGAAACGAGAGGAACAGCTTATGTCAGGCAAACAAAAGGATTCAAGAAACAATTACATTGTTTTTAATGTTGAAACCTTTTTTCCTCTCAGTGTTTTTTTAAAATATTTATTTATTTTAAAGAGAGAGAGTGTGTGTATCCATGTGAGTGAGGGGAGGGGCAGAGGGAGAGAGAGAATCTCGAGCATACTCTGAACTGAGCACTGAGCACAGGGCTGGATCTCACCACCCTGAGATCAGGACCTGAGCCAAAATCAAGAGTCCCATGCTTAACCAACTGAGCCCCCAGGCGTCCCTCCCCTCAATCTTTCAAATCTAGCTTTCAGCAAAGCAATAGAGTGAGTGCAGTTAAAATGATGCTGGAAAGATAGTAACAAGGCATTCCTGGCAAGGAAAGGCATTTTACAGCAGACTTCTCCTTCAGCATCTCCTGAGCGCAGTTTGTCCTCATGTCTTGAACGAGGGACATGACAGCCTCCTCTATGGAAGCCTTCTTGTTTTTACTCTTGCCCCTCTGTTCTAGACACAGCAGCAAGGCTGAGTTTTTTCAAACAGAAAGCATGTCCTTCAACAGATGAATGTATAAAGATGTGGTCTATATATACAATGGAATATTACTCTGCCATCAGATAGGATGAATACCTACCGTTTGCATCAACATGGATGGAACTGGAGGGTATTGTACTGAGTGAAATATGTCAATTGGAGAAGGACAATTATCATATGGTTTTACTCATATGTGGAATATACGAAAGAGTACAAGGAACCATAAGTGAAGGAGAGGGAACTGAGTGGGGAAAAAAATCAGAGTGGGAGACAAACCATAGTTTGTCTATGAGAGACTCTTAACTTTGTTAAAAGTGGGGGACTCTTTGGGAAAGGAACTGAGGGTAGCTGGAAGAGAGGTGGGTGGGGGGTGGGGTAACTGGATGACAGGCATTAAGGAGGGCACATGATGTAATAAGCACTGAGTGTTATATGTAATAGATGAATTATTGAAAACTACATCTGAAATTGATGATGTACTATATGTTGGCTAATTGAATTTAAATTAAAAAAACAAACAGAAAGTATGCTTCTTTCTCTTCCTTAAGCCCTAAGATTTGGCACTTAGCAGCAGATCCCATCCTTCTGCTGTTCTCTTGTACTCTGCCAGTGACCCTGCCACTTGTGCCTTGGGAGGACCTGTACCTTTCAAATGGAGAGGCTCACCCTGATCATCTCCTGGGATCTCCTTCTAGTTGTTCAGATCTCTGCTTAATGGTACATCTCAAAGTGGCCTTGCTGTCCACCTTGTGTCATGCCTGCTTCTAAGCTGTCTCTCAATTAGAACTTGTTTACCCCAAGAGGGCAGTGTCCTTGTCTGTCCTGCCCTTGACTTATTTCCAACACTTAGAACAGGTGATTGATAAATATTGGTTTAATGGCGGTCAAGATAATACCACTGTTTTTTCCCCTTCTTGTTCTTAAGCATACAGTGATTCTTCACCTGGTTTTGTGCTACTTCATAGGGCCTTTATATTTTAATTGGAAAAGGGAACAAGATATAGATTCTTTTACTTGAAGAACCGTACTTAAGTGCTTCAGCTAGTCTAAACTTCAGTCAACATAAGCCTACTTACCTCCTGGGCTGTGAGTTTGTATAATAAATGGGGGCAGCTTTTATGAACTGCAGAGCACTGTCCTCGACCACAAGAGTGGACTGATGAGGAAAAGGAAGCTCAGAAAAACTAATTGGTAGTAAGTGAACAGAGATTTGTCTGCTATACCACGCTGTAAAGCACAAATCCTGAACCATATGTAAATTAATTGATTTTAAGCAGATAAAATACCAATTCAACACTTTCAAAAGAGGGAGTACATGCTGAACCACAATAGGAAACTTCATTTTAATGGATTTTTTTTCTTTTTCAGAAATTTTCACATCTATTTCTCAAATTTTTTGGCCTTGAGGATTTTAACAAATTATTTTTTTATTTTTTTAAAAATATTTTATTCATTTACTTGACAGAGAGAAAAAGAGTGCACAAGCAGGGGAAGCAGTAGGCAGAGGGAGAAGCAGGCTATCCAAGGATCAGGGAGCCTGATGCAGGACTTGATCTCAGGACCCCTGGATCATGACCTGAGCCGAGGGCATTGCCCAACTGACTGAGTCACCTAGATGCCCAAGCCTTGGGGATTTTAAATAAGCTCATAGGACCCTTGTCAACATGTTTTTCAGACTACACCACATGCACTGCCTTTCAACATACAATATTATTATTTGGAATCTTTTTTTTCTGCTTTTAAAAAAAATAGGATAGAATTTTCTGAAGTTCTATTCAAATAATTACTCCAATTATGTTAAATTACAATAGTGACTACAGAATCATATTATAATGTAGTGGAAGTGTCTTGACTCTTCTAGGCATTTGGAGCTTTTCATAGAGGTAGCTCAGTGTTCCAGCACCATAAGCTTTGCTGTTAGGTGGCCTCATTTGGAGTTCCAGGTCTCACTTACTAATAGTGATGCTGACCAATTATTCAACTACTTGGGACTCATTTAAATGAGTCCCTTATTTAATGGGGTGCCTAGCTGGCTCAGTTGGCAGAGCATAGGACTCTTGACTTTGGGGTTGTGAGTTCTAACCTCATGTTGGGGGGTAGATTGTGTTTAAAATTTAAAAAAATCTTAAATAAGAAGAAATAAATTAATCCCCTACTTAAAATATGGAAGTAATAAAAATTGATCTTACCAGGTTGTTGGGGGAAATCAGTGAAAATTGTATATGTGCAAAACCTTATGCACAGTAAATGTTCAGAATTTTGCTGCTTCTTTGAATTTTAGATCAATAGAATGAATGTTTTCTCAGATACATTTTATGTTTATCATTCAGTATTTTAATCACCTGACTTAATAGAAATATGAAAAAAAAAGAAAAGCACAATCAATTTTCACTGCGGAAGTGTACTTACAATGAAAGACACTGTCCCACATATGTGAAAAATCCATTTTACCATGAAATCTGAATTATACGAAGTTGAAAATATGAAAAAAAACTATCCCCAACTACCACTCATTTGTTTAACTTGCCATTATATTTCATTTGAGTCAGGATAATCCTTATTTGAAAATATCATTTTAATTATATAAAAATATAAAAATCCATAAAAACCAGAAATACAGATGTATTTTCCTGGGCTTTGCTGATTTTTATTTGCAATTTCTCTCTCTCTCTCTCTCTCTCTCTTTAGAGAGAGATTACACACACATGTGCTGGAACAGGGTTTGGGGAGGGGTAGAGGTAGAGGGAGAGAGAGAATCTTTTTTTTAAGATTTTAGTTATTTATTCATGAGAGACACAGAGAGAGAGAAAGGCAGAGACATAGGCAGAGGGAGAAGCAGGCTCCATACAGGGAGCCCGATGTGGGACTCGATCCTAGGATCCCGGGATCACACCCTGAGCCAAAGGCAGATGCTCAACCGCTCAACCACTGAGCCACTCAGGTGTCCCAGAGAGATAGAGAGAGAATCTTTTTTTTTAATTTTATTTATTTATTCATAGAGATGCAGAGAGAGAGAGAGAGAGAGAGAGAGAGAGAGAGAGAGGCAGAGACACAGGCAGAGGGAGAAGCAGGCTCCATGCAGGGAGCCTGACGTGGGACTCGATCCAGGGTCTCCAGTATCACACCCTGGGCTGCAGGCGGCGCTAAACCGCTGTGCCACCGGGGCTGCCCGCGAGAGAGAACCTTAAGTAGACTCTGTGCTCAGCAAGGATCCCAATGCTGGGCTCGATCTTAGAACCCTGAAATCATGACTTGAGCCAAAACCAAGAGTCAGATGCTCAACCGAGGCATCCCTGCAATTTCTTTTTCAATACCACTTACAACTCACCTCCATTTCCAGTCTCATTACGCAAGTGCAAGTGGCAGAAAGATCTGTAATAAATATATTTTTTACAAAGGCAACATTGTGAAACTAAGTCTCACTTAATAGGTTCTATAAGTGGAGGTAAGCGACTGTGAAATAAAATAGAGTAAGATGCAGTAACTGGAAATTTTTATCTGAAGTTCTTTCAATGATCTTTGTCCATTTCTTCATGTTTAAAGATGCACATGAACTCAATGTTATTGAAATTTCCCTTTTGTCAATAGTCTCTGTACAGCTCAGGTACTTCCTTGTCTGGAAACCAATCTCCAGTTGCTGTCAACAGCTCTCTCAGAAAATGTTCCTGAGGGATCCCTGGGTGGCGCAGCGGTTTGGCGCCTGCCTTGGGCCCAGGGCGCGATCCTGGAGACCCGGGATCGAATCCCACGTCGGGCTCCCGGTGCATGGAGCCTGCTTCTCCCTCTGCCTGTGTCTCTGCGCCTCTCTCTCTCTCTCTCTGTGACTATCATAAATAAATAAAAAATTAAAAAAAAAAAAAAAGAAAATGTTCCTGAATCGTGCCTGCTGCTTCTTCATCAAAGCAAGAAAAAGTGTTTTTGGTGACATCTTCTGGATCTGTGCCATTCAACTTCTCACCAAACATCATGAGAAACAAGGTGAAATTTACAGGCCCTAGGGCATCCTTTATCGTGGCATTGAGGTATCCATCAGTTGAATTCTTCCTTAGAGAAGCAAGCATATCATGCAGATTATCTTTGTTGGTGAAACCATCTCTGTTCTGATCAGTCATGTTGAAGACCCCCTTGAATTCCTAAATCAGTCAAACACAGTTTGCTGGCCAAAGATGTTGCATTCTCAATCTTTGCCTTTTTGCTCCACATGGTGGCTGTTTAATTCTGGAGATGTGCCCTTTATTTATTTACTTTTTGAAATATTTATTTATTTATTTATTTATTTATTTATTTATTTATTTATTTATTCATGAGAGATATAGAGAGAGGCAGAGACTTTGGCAGAGGGAGAAGCGGACTCCCTGCAGGGAGTCCGATGCAGAACTCTATCCGGGACCCCGGGACTACACCCTGAGCTAAAGGCAGACACTCAGCCACTGAGCCACCCAGGTGTCCCTGGGGATGTGCCCTTTAGAAGCTATGATTCACCCTGTCTAAACTCAGGGATCATAAATGAGGATCCAGTCGATCATCATCATAGAAGTTGTTTCATTCAACAGAGCTGGCTGCCAGACATCAGACTGTGTCTTGGATTTTAGAGTTCATATCAGCTGCAAGGAAAATGAGATTGACAAAATGGTGGTATTTGTTTGAGGCTGGGTAGTAGGTACACTCAAGTTTGTTAGACTTCCCTTTTGAATTTAGTGTGTGTTTGAAAATTTCCATAATTGGGCACCTGGGTAGCTCAGTCAGTTGAGTGTCTGTCTGCCTTTGGCTCAGGTCATGATCCTGGGGTCCTGGGATTGTACCCTGCATGGGACTCTGGGCTGAGCAGGGAGTCTACTTCTCCATTCTCCTCTGCCTCACCCCCTGCTCAAGCTCTCTCTCTCTCTCTCTCTCTCTCTCAAATGAATAAATAAAATGTTGAAAAAGGAAAAATTCCATAATATAAGTAAGTTAAAATTTCCCCTATCTCCAAAGAGTTGTAATCCAATGGTTTTCCAGCGCTTTTAAAAAGTAAACAAAAGGGGGATGCCTGGGTGGCTCAATGGTTGAGGATCTACCTTTGGCTCAGGGCGTGATCCCAAGATCTGAGATCGAGTCCCACATTGGGCTCCCTGCATGGAGCCTGCTTCTGTCTCTGCCTCCCTCTCTGTGTCTCTCATGAAAAAATAAATAAAATATTTTAAATAATAATAATAATAATAATAATAATAATAAACAAAAGGAACCTTTTATTTTTCGAATAAGATCTAGGTGGAACCCTAATATGTAAAGCACATCAAAGGCTGAAGCTTGGGGGCTGGCGACTAGAGTTAGGTCTCTGGCCTTCCACCAGCATCAGCCCACAGCTACTTGGGGAGTCCTATGCTGGCTTGCTACTCAAGTGTGGTCTGGAGGACCAGTATCAACAGCATCACCTGTTGTGATGAGCTTGTGACTCTGAGGCTCTCGTATTAGAATTTGAAAAGCATGGCTCTGTGGCATTTTTAAGCTCTGGAGGCTCCACAATTGAGCTTCCTTATTTTACAAATGAACTAAAGAAGGCTTACAGCAGACAGAGCCCGAGGAGGAGGAGCTGATGAGAGCCAGGCGGGTGGCTTGGTTGCCTGACCTTCAGCCCAGGCATTTTCTGCATGGTGCTTGTATTGTCTAGCCCCAGAGGCCAGGCTCCTGCTTTGTTTCTGTGACCAAGCCCTAAGCTTCTGCCTGGTACCGCTAACAGGGCCCTTGTCCCATGTCCTTGCATCTAAATCTATAACTTACTTCTTTATCTAACATCAAGTTCCTGCAGAACTGAGGTAAAAAAATGTTCCCACTCTTCCCCTCTCTGGATACATTCCTTATCCCCAGTCCTTGTTAGAAACCATCTTTGATGAGTTGGACAGCCTAATGGGAAGAATTCTAGGAAGGTAGACATTTGGCATCACGGTGTCCCCAGGCTGGTTGGAGTTCTGGACTAGGATTCTAGTTTCTAGCAGGTTCTGAGATGAGCAATATGGGGACTGCTGTCCATTCCCTTGGCCATGTAATTGCCAATTGCTTCTTCCTCTGCCAAAGCTGTCAGGCAGGGTCCTGCCACTGACAACAGACATTTCAAACGTTGTTCCTTCTAAAGACCATTTTAAACCATAATGGAGGGGATCCCTGGGTGGCTCAGCGTTTTAGTGCCTGCCTTTGGCCCAGGGTGCGATCCTGGAGTCCCGGGATCGAGTCCCACATCGGGCTCCCAGCATGGAGCCTGCTTCTCCCTCCTCCTGTGTCTCTGCCTCTCTCTCTCTCTCTCTCTTTCTATGTCTATCATCAATCAATCAATCAATCTTAAAAAAAATAAATCATAATGGATACTCAAGCTATTTTTTTTAAAGATTTTATTTATTTACTCATGAGAGACACAGAGAGAGAGAGGCACAGACATAGGCAGAGGGAGAAGCAGGCTCCCTGCAGGGAGCCTGATGCAGGACTCAATCCCAGAACCCCAGGATCACATCCTGAGCTGAAGGCAGATGCTCAACCACTGACCCATTCAGGTGCCCCTACACTAGAATATTCTTAAATAGGAAGCTTTAGATGTTCTATTCCTGATCCCACAAGCACTCCCATGAGGCTGGGGATGCTTAGTGTAACCCTTGTCTCAGGCCACAACGGCATGGGTAAAACAAGCAGTAGGTGTTCATCGATGTTATCGTGTGTCCTGACCCAGCACTTGTAACCCTGTTGCCAACAGCAGGCTGGCACTATATTTTTAATTGAACTCTCCATATATACCTGAAATGCGACAGTCTACCAGCCGATGGAGGTGAGGAGAGAGGAAGACAAAGCCCAGACCATCTTCTCTTCTCCTGAGCTTGGTCTGATTCACTTCAGGACTGTCAGAATTGGCTGAGCAGAAGGGCATGAATGGGACACAGGTATGGAGCAGGGAGGAGCCTGCTACAGTCCGAAATGACTTGAAGCATTTGGGGCATGATTTGCTGGAGGTGAATGACTTATGTCGAGAAACTGTTACGAACATTTCCAAACTCAAGTCCATGCACGCCTCCAGCTGCTGAAGTAAAAAAAGACAGCTGGCAAGGTCTGAACGTCCAGATGTTCTTTCTCTACCTTCCACGGCCAGAATGAGAGGTCTCACGTGCAACATCCCTGAATGCGAGATGCATTACTCTGCCATGGTCCTTCTGCTTGTGCGATTAGCTGGGCTGGCTTATTAGTAGCCCCCTGTGGCTGCTGATCAGCAGAAGCCTTCATCTGTCTGGTGAGGTTTGAAGAATTTGAGATTAAATCTCAGGATCTAAGGTGTTCCTATTAGATTTCAATATGCAGGGCAGAGTGTATTTGGGCCCAGGCCCTGCTGCCCTGCTTAGAGTTGTCTGTGTCAGGTTATGTGAATACCATGAAGTGACTGCTGAGTGAAACTGAGGAATAATGATCCCTTGACTAGAGTAATATCTCTAGGCCTCTGTAAATTATTTGGGGCTAAGGTACCCTGAGGGCCGTAAGAAGCACTGCTTTACAAAAAAAACCTGGCTACTTCCCAAGAATGACCAACAATGAAAGATTTCTGGTTTCATAGGTCTAGAAGATGTTTGTGAAAATTAGCTCCAGTCTTGCAAAGTCCCTTAAACTTTCTGGATTAAGGATTTCGGTTCTGAACTGGGGCCTTGGCAGGGAAATGGGGCAGGTCAAGGATGAAAAGGACAAAGGTCAGGAGCCTGGGAACAGGTGAGCTGGGTCCTCTGCTTTGGGTCTAAACTTGGCTGTGATTTTCATTTGTGGCTAAGATCCTTTTGCAAGCTCGCTGGTTGTTCCCAGAATTCCTTTCCTTGTGGTTTTAGGACATTCTTGCTAGCTGTCAGCTGGGGGTCACTCTCAGCTTCTAGAGGCTGTCCACAGTTCCTTGCCAAGTGGCCCTCATATTTTCTAAAAATGGAGAAATACAAAAGGCTTGGATAGCAGTGAGAGGAACTCTGTAATGGCAGCATGAGGACTTTCATAAACCTGCTCCTCCAGAAAGGCAGCAAACTGGCTGGCAGAAATGGTCAAAGTCAACGTGTTCAGAACTCCAGATGTTAACCCAAGGCTTGCAACAACCTGAGGAGATTTTATTTGAGAAAAAGTGCTGAATCACAGTAAGAACAGAGGGTTTATGGCCCTTTAACTCAGAGTATTCCTATTCCCTTCTCACCAGCTTCCCAGGAGTATTAAAATCCCGCCTTGCAATCTCTGTAGCTATAAAAACCATGTGCCTAAAAAAAAGCCTAAAATAAAAAAGCCAAGATGGAAAACAATCCAAATATTCTTCCATTAATAGTGATGATTTGAGTGGGGAGTGAGATTTGAGCAACTTTTGCTTTTTACTTTATAGCAATTCCATGCAATTAAATTTTTAGAAGAGTATTACTTTAAATTTTTTTTATTAAGTAAACTCTACCTCAACATGGGGCTTGAACTCATGACCCCAAGATCAAGAGTCGCATGGTCTACTAACTGAGCCAACTGGGTGCTCTACAATAGTGTTACCTTAAAAATAAATAATACAAGTAAAGATCGAACAGAGGAAGAGTTCCTGAAAATACTCTGGTGATTAAAGGATGGTAGATAAAAATTGCACAGAACTATTTATGACTGTTTCTAGCTTAAGACCTGTGTGAAACATCAATGTTCCTTTTGTATGATGTGCCATCTTTAACAATTGGTTTTAGTGAAATCCAAAAAAACATTTCTAAGAGCTTTTATTTTTTTTAGGATTTTATTTATTTATTCATGAGAGAGACACACACACAGAGAGGCAGAGACACAGGCTCTGTGCAGGGAGCCCAATGTGGGACTCGATCCCTGGTCTCCAGGATCACACCTTGGGCTGGAGGCAGTGCTAAACTGCTGAGTCACCACAGCTGCCCTTCTAAGACCTTTTATAGACTAACAATTTGACCTTTGGTGCCTGACTCTACTTTCACTACAAGAGTGTCAGTTTGTCAAGTATAAATTCTCTTCCCATGGTGGTTTTCAGGGACATAACCATAGCGAGTGATAAAAACTAGGGTATGGGCTTTATCAGGCAGGCTGGCTCTACTATTCTTTGCAAAAATAACTGTGAGTGAACTCATCTTTAATCTTAACAGCTAGCCAGAAGCTTCTGGTTAACAGTTTAACCAGAAGCCATCAGAAGCAGATTTTTGTGCTCACTGTTATAGGTCAATCTGGAGCCTGAAACTATTTTTGACGATGCAGAATAATGCATCCTGGGCAAGAGGTACATTAGCAGGAAGGCTTTAGGTAGCCACCTGCTGTGATAACATCCCCACAATTATTTAGAAGGCCATCTGTGTGAATGAGCTGAGGAAAAAACCTGCCACGAATAAAATTCCCCACCTCCCACTCCAGACACAACAATTATTCATGTTTTGTTTGAGACCAGGAAGTAACCTGCAGGGTTCAAATTCTCCCATAATTATTGGAAAGTATCTTTGCTTAAGACCAGGAAGTAACCACTGTGATCAAATCCCCCACAATTATCTGTTGACCATGGATAGGATTCAGATCTTCTTTGATGGCCCTGAAATTATAGGTACAATTTTGTGCTAATGTGAATTGGGAGAGGGTCCATTGCTTTCATCAGTTTCCTGAGGTGGCTTGTGGCCAAAAGAAATATAAGATCCACTGATCTAAGGGTTTGCTGGATTGAAACTAGGAAGTACTGGACTGATGAAAGGCATTCCTTTCCCCCCACCTCCCATGAGATTCTTCAAAGACAGCTAAGAGTCTGGGGTAATCCCTGTACCTGCAGTTTTTTGGACACTATATTCAGGCAGACTATGTGTAGGGTCTAAGGGCAGACCACTCCAAAATGTTCTGCTTTGGCACTTGATTATTTTAAACAAAAGTTACTGAAAAGACAGCCTGTGTAAGAAGGACATTCAGACCCTCCTCTGTCTCCTTGAAAGCAGAAACTAAATTTCCCATGTGAAAGGTACCCTTCCTGGACCAGGAGGTAAAGACACATCTTTATCACTAGAGGTGGGAAATCCAGAGCAGACAAGACTGTAGAAACAACTCTTGTTACTTTGTACTAATGTACAACCCTGGCCCAAATTCTGTTTAGAATTCCTTACTGACTGAAGCTCCCAAAATTACATTTTCTTTGTCCTGCCAGTGGCTTACAGATTTATCATCTCTTTGTCTAAAAAGGAGAAAAACTGCCTGCTTTGGTCATTTCTTTATGTCTCTATTTCGTTATTTGGCCTCCATGCACATGTAATAAAATTTTTGTTTTGGGGGTGCCTGGGTGACTCAGTAAGTGTCTAGCTTCGGGTTGGGTCATGATCTCAGGGTCCTGGGATTGAGCCCCACATTGGATTCCCTGCTCAGTGAGGAGTCTGCTTCTCCATCCGCCCCTTCATTCATGCTCTCTCTGTCTCTCATCGAAAGATAAGTGGATAAAGAAGATGTGGTTTATGTATACAATGGAATATTACTCAGCCATTAGAAATGACAAATACCCACCATTTGCTTCAACGTGGATGGAACTAGAGGGTATTATGCTGAGTCAAATAAGTCAATCGGAGAAGGACAAACATTATATGGTCTCATTCATTTGGGGAATATAGGTAATAGTGAAAGGGAATAGAAGGGAAGGGAGAGGAAATGGGTGGGAAGTGTCAGAAAGGGAGACAGAACATAAAGACTCCTAACTCTGGAAAACGAACTAGGGGTGGTGGAAGGGGAGGAGGGCGGGGGATGGGGGTGAATGGGTGACGGGCACTGAGGGGGGCACTTGGCGAGATGAGCACTGGGTGTTGTTCTGTATGTTGGCAAATTGAACACCAATAAAAAATAAATCTATTATTAAAAAAATTAAAAAATAATAAATAAATAAATAAATAAAATAAAATAAAATCTTAAAAAAATTTTGTCTCCTGTTATTCTGTCTCATGTGTATTTAATTCTTAGTCCAGCTGGAAGACCTTGAATGATAGAGGAAGAATTTTTCCTTCCCTACAGATGGAGCAATGAGGGGAGAGCTAGAGGGAGGAGAGCATGATAAAATGGAAGGGTGCTTCCAAGCTCCTGACCTGGAAGGGCTATCAGGGAGAAGGATCTGTCCCAGCTTTGAGAGCAACTCCAGTCTTACCCAAGCTGTAGAGCCTAGAGGCGAAGGCAGCTGGATGTTTCTGGATGTGTGGACCTGGCAATGAGTAACTGCTATGTTAGGAACCATCATAGATCCTGTTGCTATTGGATTCGGGGAAATTGCCCCTGGAGCAGGCCAAGATAGGACAAAGGGCCAGACCTGTGGGAGATAAGCTGCCCAGCCTGGAGTGAAATGGGCTGAAACAAGGCAGTAGCATAACATATAGGGAGCACTGACTGGCATTCCAAGTCCAAGGCTCACTAACTGTGTGCACTTGGCCCTTAGCCTTTTGATATTCCATTCCCTTCTCTGCAGACTGTGAGTTTTGGATTAATGACACCCCCGAGCATGTATCTTTTAGAGTTTCAGGTTTAAAACCTTTGTTTATGTTTCCCAAACTCAGAAAAGTATGACTTAGGAGCCAATTAGTGCTAAGATGAAATTAAGCTGATCATCTATAAAGTATATCTACCTGAGGCCCTGAGATGCCTCATGACATGCTGCAGTAGAGTTGATTTTGATGTCTCAGGTGCCAACTCAGAGGATTCTGATTGAATGAAATGCTCAAGAGGAAAGGGCTGGAATTAGAATCATGCTAAGGGCTGCAGCCAGAAAATCACTGCCCTAAGAGGAAAAATAAATGTGTTAATTCCTCTGGTGGAGGCAGTAGAATGGATCTGAGGGAAACTGAGAGAAGATCCTGTTTGGGGGTACAACTTTATTACATGAATCAAAAATAAAACCTTTGGGAGGGGGTCCCTGGGTGGCTCAGTGGTTTGGCACCTGCCTTAGGTCCAGAGTGTAATCCTGGGGTCCTGTGATCAAGTCCCACATCGGGCTCCCTACATGGAGCCTGCTTCTCCCTCTGCCTGTGTCTCTGCCTCTCTCTCTCTCTCTCTCATAAATAAATAAATAAATAAATAAATAAAATATTAAAAAAAAGAAAATCCTTTGGGAGACAATTTTTTAAAGGTTTATTTATTTATTTCATAGAGAGAGAGAGAGAGCAGAGGGAGAGCAGAGGGAGACAATCTTCAAGCAGACTCTCTGCTGAGTGCAGAGCCCAACTCTCGGCTTGATCTCAGGACCCTGAGACCAGGACCTGAACTGAAACCAAGAGTCAGACCCTCAACCGACTGAGCCTCTCAGGTGCTCCATGGGAGACCATTCTTGTCAATCTACATAGAGGATCATCACCATAGAGGCTCGCCTATACCTTCAAAACTGAAGGATGTATTTATGGTGCATTAAACTTCAGAAGTGGTTGATGACATATCCAGGAATAGTCTCCCATATTCTGGTAGGAGTTCCAATTGCTTGAATCCTCTTGGGAAGCAGTTTTCAAATATTTAGTAAGAGCCATGAGATTGTTTGTAACCTCTAACCTAGAGATTTCCATTTTGGAGACTCTATCCTAAGGAAATAACCCAAATGATTGAAAATTCATTGTGTACAGATCGTCATTCCAGTGCCACCAATCTCATCAAAATATGGAAAAATGATGCACAAAGTATTCAAAACAACAACTACTGATGTACTATAGTCCAACCCCTTCCCACTTCTCTGGCCCTCACCACCTGCCTATCATCCACACATTCTCTTCTTTCTTTTTGTTTTATTGCAAAAATGCTCCCTAAAGTGTCACTATCACATGCACTATGCCAAAGGCACTCAACCACTTCTCAAAGGAGACAAGCCTCCTCGTCGGTGTCAAAAAAAAAAAAAAAAAAAAAGAGACTGTCCAAGAAGAAAACATACAACCTCCTTGTTGGTGTCAAAGAAGCCTCAGTTAGACCAGATTCCTGCTGCCAACCTTGATGCAGATGATCCTCTAACAGATGAGGAAGACGAGGATGAAGATTTTGAAGAGGAGAGTGATGATGATGACACTGCAGCTCTTCTTGCAGAACTAGAAAAAATTAAAAAAGAAACAGCTGAAGAGCAGGCCAGGAAGGAACAAGAACAGAAAGCTGAAGAAGAAAGAATACGTATGGAAAACATTTTGAGTGGAAACCCTCTCCTTAATCTCACTGGTCCATCCCAGCCTCAGGCCAACTTCAAAGTTAAAAGAAGGTGGGATGATGATGTTGTTTTAGAACTGTGCAAAAGGTGTAGATGATCAGAATAAAGACAAAAGATTTGTAAATGATACACTGCGATCTGAATTTCACAAAAAGTTCATGGAGAAATATATTAAATAGTACGGTTTTATTGCTTAATTAAAGACTGTAAGGTGTAAACAATCATTCTCACTTTGTTCTGTTTTTCTCTTTCCCCATCTAAATTGTGTATAGGCCTCCCTAATTTTAAGTTCCAAACTGTCTTTTCCTTTATTGATAACTTTATTTGATGAGGACTTGGGAATTGGTTTAACCTAGTTTTCATCCTCTGAATATTTCCAGTAATATGCTTTCCTTTTAATATGGGAAAGGGAATCTTCTTGTAATAAATATTTTCAAAACTCAAAATATCTAAATCTGTGCCCCCAACTTTTTTGTTGAAATGTATACAGCTTATAAAACGTTGCACAGTAAAAAAAAAAAAAAGTCTCATCCTTGTTTTATACCAAGCTTCAAGTGCAATACCTCTGGGTGATGTTATTTCCTTTTGTTTATTTCTGCATGTGACACTTATTAATTCATAATTTCACCTGCACTTAAAGGAGAACATGACCCACCCCCAATAGTCCCAAAACAAGATGAGAGTAAGATAACAGAGTACCTGTTATATCATGTCCATTTCGAAAAGGAAGGGAAGAGGGATGCCTGGTAGTTCAGTCAGTTAAGCGTCTGTCTTGATTTCTGCTCAGGGTCCTAGGATCAAACCCCAGGTTCGGTTCCGTGCTCAGTATGGAGACTGCTTGTCCCTCTCCCTCTGCTCTTCTTCCTACTCACGCTCTCCCTTTCTCGCTCTTTCTCTAAAGTAAATAAGTACATCTTAAAAAAAAAGAAGGGGAGAAATCACCCATGGTGATCCCCAAAGTGTCACATATCTCACATTCTACTGGAGAGAAGAAGACAGGGGCTCCCGATTCCAATGAAGGAATGGGTTGCTTGGACCACATTTCTGCTGCCCCTGGTTTCTGCTCTCTAGGAAGATAAACCTTGTCCACCCTTGTCTTGTCCACATCTGAGGAGGGCACAGGGAAGGAGTCCCCTTCTGGGGGTGGAGCAGCCTCCTTCCTGATGGTAGGCTACGTGTGTGGTGGGGTAAGCACTCAGGTCCTTCATTGTGAGGCTGGAAGTTTCTCCAGCAAGATGATCCCTTTATCAACTCAGGAGTTTGGGAATATCTTTGCTTCTGGTCAATTGTATAGACTAATGATTAAACAGGACAGTTATTAAATAGTAGATTTCAGGGTAGGTGGCTTTTCAATCCTTGTTGCTAAATCCAACCCCCTGGCTCTGAGCTTAATGACCTTCCTTGGTTTCTGCTTTAGGATAATTCAAAACAATTGATTGGGATGGAGAGGGTTTGTGGGGATAACTGGTATTTTTCCCAGGCAGGGAATGTCCAGCCTGAGGTGCTTAGAAGAGGCTGGGAGGATCAGGCTTGGCTCCTCTTAGGTTTCTGCCTTAACTGGTCCTACCTTCACATTGGACAGATAACTAGGCTTATACACATTGCACAGTTGTCTGATTCAGCCATCTTGGAATGTAGTCTGCAGGGGTCCTATTAGGAAAGCTGTACTTTCTTCTCTGTCTACTTTCAGATGGATCAACTCCATCATCTAAAATTTGTCTCTTCCTTGTAGAACCTTTATGAATGCCACAAGGAAAAACCAAAAAAAAAAAAAAACCCTATATCTCAATTCTCTATGAAGCCTCATAAAGCTCTAGCCTTTCTGGGCATGCAGTTTACAAAAAAGGGACCACTTTGAAGCCATATAACCAGGTTCACCCATTTCCTAACACAAGACAGAAAACTTTACTCTGCCATCCACATGATCTGGATTTACTCAGTTCTACATTGTTCAGACTGGCCCTTGCCAGACCCCACTTCTAAGAAACATTTTCTGTATAGGATTCTTCCAGTGGTCTATGTTAGAAGAATTGAATCATTGTGTTTTT
The DNA here is from genome assembly GCF_048164855.1 of Canis lupus baileyi. NCBI lineage: Eukaryota > Metazoa > Chordata > Mammalia > Carnivora > Canidae > Canis > Canis lupus. The sequence continues at coordinate 17,661,363 of NC_132876.1, read as the reverse complement.
ACGATAAGTTCAGTTGAATGGATGTCAAGTAATGTTGGATTGTGAGGTGAAGGTGGAGGAGTGAAATTTTTCCATATTTCAATTTTAGCTTTTCTGATGTCTGCCAGTGCTTCTTATGCCCCCAAATATTTGGGCAGCTTGAAAGCATCAGTGTCCTTCAACCAATGACCACCAGGAACACACCCATGGTTGAACAAGTTGGTTTTATTTTTCATTATGGATGAGGAAAATGAACATCATGGGGAAAACCATGCGGTCTTTCAGTAACAGAAGTGTGACGGGGTTCTTCCAAGTAAATAGGACTGAAGGACAAGAGGGGGGTAGAAACTGAGCAAGAAAGTAATAGAAAGATTGTATTCTATCAAGGCAGTCATATCCATGTCACAGAAAGATAATTTTGAGGGCACAGGGAAGGAGGATAGAGGTCAACAGTGTTCAATACTAAAGATATGCCATAAAGAAAAGGACTGAATTTTGTCAAGACTAAAATCAATTGGGTAATAGAGGTCAAAGCCAGATTGCTGCAGTTGAGGAGTGGATAGGAGAGCAAGATTTGGAGATGGTAAATATAGACAATTATTTTGAGAAGCATGATTGAGAAGGAAGAAGAAAAGACAATCAATGTCTAGAAAAGGGCCAGAGTTGAGGTATTGATTATGTGGGTGTTGTTTTAATGGGAAAGAGTTGGGTTTGTTTAAATGCTGGTGAAAAATGTTAAAGGATGGAGAAGAGATTGAAAACAGAGGGTAAAGAGATGGAAATGGAGGAGAGGGGTCAGGAGAGGATTCAATCTGTCCGTCAACAAGTGTTTGAGGGGTGGCCATATTCCCTGCATGATATAGGTCCTGAAAATGCAGTGGTGATCAAGACCCAAGGGCACAGGTGGACAGAGAGGGCTCAGATGGAGCAAATTGTCTTCCACTGTTACAAGAAGGGAGGTGACAAGGATGGCTGCTGAAGTGAGTGAGTTGTTAGTGGCAGGAAAGTAGAGAGCTGAGGGGCTTCTTGCCCAATAACATCCATTTTCCCTGAGGAGTGGGAAGCGAAGTCCTTTTGCTACAACTGAGGGTTAAAAGTGGAGAAGGTTTCAAATAGTTCTTGTGGGGGCATGGAAAAGTGTAAGGGTTAATTTTATGTTTCAACTTGGCTGGGCCACTATACCAGGGTATTTGGTCAAATGCAAATCTAGATGTTGCTGTGAAGATTTTTTTTCAGATGAAATTAACATTTAAATTAGTAGACTTTGAGTAAAGGAGATTACCCTCCATAATTCATAATTATGAGCCCCATAATTCAAAGGCCTTAAGAGTGAAAGAATGAGTCCCCTGAAGAAGGACTTCTGCCAAGAGACTGCTTTTGAACTCAAGTTGCAAATCAAATTTTCCCTGGGTCTCCAGCCTGCTAGCTGACCTTGTCAAATTCCAGCTTGTCAGCCCCCACAGTCATGTGAGTCAATTTCTTACAATAACTCTTTCTCAATGGATGGATAGATAGAGATATATCCTATTGGTTATGTTTCTCTGGAGAACTCTAACAGAACCTACCCAGAGAGACTGAGTCTGCTGACTTGGGATACAGACAAGGATTGCTGGATGGCATCAAGGACTGACAGGTTGGAGACCATGAATTTGTAGTCCACCCATCCATGTGGTTACAGGATTTTCTCTTGCAGTGCTCAGCAGCCCTAGATAAGGAGGCAGAAAGATGGCTAAGGTAGTTGGATTGATCCAATGTTCAGAGTTCTAGAGAAATGGAATGGAAATATAAGGAGGATAGGATAGTCATCAAACAATGTACTATGTGTCTAGTGTGGGTTGGGAAAGAATTGAAGACAGAAAGGGGTTAATTGAGTAGGAGATCATGGAAGAATTAGGAGACTAAAATCTGGTGAAAGTAAAAACAAACAAAAAAACAAAAGCAAAATCCAAAACTGACACAAACAAACCCAAACAACAACCAACACTGTGTTATGGGCTGAATTGTGTCCCCTCTAAAAAAAGAGATGATAAAGTCCTAATCTCTGGGGATTCAGAATGTGAATATTTGGAAACAGGATCTTTACAGAGGTAATTAAGTTAAAATGAGGTCATTAGTGTGGACACTAAGATGACTTTATATATGTCCTTATAAAATGGGGGTAATTTGACAGAGACAGACATGTATAGAGGCAAAACAACATAGTAACCCAGGAAGAACACCATGTGAAGACAGAGAATTGTAGTGATGCATCTATAATCCAAGGAACACCAAAGACTGCTGGCAACCCATTGGAAGCTACTAAGAGGCAAGGAAGGAATTTCTTAGAGATTTCAGGGGGAGCATGACCTTGCTAACACTTTAATTTCAGACTTCTAGCTTCCAGAACTGTGAGGCAATAAATTCCTGTTATTTTAAGCCACCCAGTTTGTGGTGCTTGTTACAGAAGCCCTAGGTAACTAATACTACGGATGTGGAGAGTAAGGGAGTCAAAGAGCTTGAAAGATAGGAGTTGATTAAAGAGTAGATTCTAATTGGGTCCAGACCCCTGAGGCAGTTAGGTAATCTTGAGGGGGCCTACAGAATGCTCAGTTCCCCTGGAATTTCTGAAAGACTAAGATTTGTAGGGGCTGATGCTGAGTAACTAGGAAGCTTCCCTGGACTCTCTCCTATGTCATCCCAAGTCTCACTGGTGGTCCCAGGGTACCCCAGAGCAAACCAGGGGTTCAGAATGTAGGACCTCCCCAAGGTAACCATTTTGAGATCAAATGAAAAAGCATTGCTTTCACCAAACATCGCTACGAGGGCATTTTGTGTGAAACTGTAATGGCAAGCAGACTTGCGGTTCACCATAGGGTGACTTCCTTTGGCTGTCACTAGGCAACAAATCAGGATAGATCCATCTGTAGCCAATTACATGCTCTCCAGAACAACACACTTTCTTTAGGAAGCAAACATAAAACTCCTAGATTACCAAAACCACAGCAGAAATCCTTTACTTTGCTAAAAACACTTTGACCTTTTGGAATTGCTTCAAAATGAAGCCAAAACTTCATGCCGTACATTGGGTTGTAAGTTGCAGTGAAGACAGTCATTACCGTAAGAGAAGTATCTAGTTTTGTTTTATAAAGCTAAGGTAGCAGGTGACCCATTTCATTGACCTACTTTCAGTTTAAATAGAAAGTGTCAACTCAAACCGACCTCATGTCAGTTGCAGGGATCTGTCTTTCAATATTGATATATTAAGGAAAAACTGTATTTTAGGTTTCCTCATAATTAACAAGAAATACCTTTTGGACATTGGCTCCAAAGATGACTAAGACAGTCCTGGCCTCAATGATACATGCTATAAATTAGTTGGAGAGACTGTACTGGCCAATAGATAATGATACAGGGTAGCATGGGGGAATATCTCACTTAATCCTAAGAACAATCCTATGAGGGAGGTACTATTATTGTGGCTATTTTACAGATGAGGAAATCAAGGCACAGATAGGTTAAATAAACCACCTAAGACAACATAGCTATCAAATGGTACCCCCAGTATTTGAGTTCAGGTTGGTTTCAGAGTCCATACCCTTAAGACAACAATCAAATAAAAATGACTCTTCAAAAAGGGTGTTGCCTGTGTTCTCCTCTAGAATTTTTTTCCTCTAGGATTTTGATTGATTCTTGTCTCACATTTAGATCTTTCATCCATTTTGAGTTTATCTTTGTGTGTGCTGTAAGAGAATGATCTAGTTTCATTCTTTTGCACGTGGCTGTCCAATTTTTCCAGCACCATTTATTGAAGAGACTGTCCTTTTTCCAGTGGATAGTCTTTCCTCCTCTGTTGAATATTAGTTGGCCATAGACTTAAGGGCTCATTTCTGGGTTCTCTATTCTGTTCCATTGAGTTAGGTATCTGTTTTTGTGCCAGTACCACACTGTCTTGATAATGATCACAACTTTGTAGTACAACTTGAAATCCGGCATTTTGATGCCCCCAGCTTTGGTTTTCTTTTTCAATATTCCCCTGGCTATTCAGGGTCTTTTATGATTCCACACAAATCTTAGGATGATTTGTTACAACTCTTTGAAGAAAGTCCATGGTATTTTGATAGGTATTGCATTGAATGTGTAAATTGCCCTGGATAGCATAGATATTTTCACAATCTTAATTCTTCCAATCCATGAGCATGGACTGTTTTTCCATCTCTTTGTGTCTTCCTCAATTTCTTTCAGAAGTGTTCTGTAGTTTTTAGGGTATGGATCCTTTACCTCTTTGGTTAGGTTTATTCCTAGGTATCTTATGCTTTTGGGTGCAATTGTAAATGGGATTGACTCCTTAATTTCTCTTTCTTCAGTTTCATTGTTAGTGTATAGAAATGCCACTGATTTCTGGGCATTGGGTATCCTGCCACATTGCTGAATTGCTGTATGAGTTCTAGCAATCTTGGGGTGGAGTCTTTTGGGTTTTCTAAGTACAGTATCATGTCATCTGCGAAGAGAGAGAGTTTGACTTGTTCTTTGCCAATTTGAATGCCTTTTATTTCTTTTCGTTGCCTGATTGCTGAGGCTAGGACTTCTAGTACTATGTTGAATAGCAGTGGTGAGAGAGGACATTCCTGTCGTGTTCCTGATCTTAGGGGAAATGCTCTCAGTGTTTCTCCATTGAGAATGTTATTTACTGTGGGCTTTTCATAGATAGCTTTTAAGATGCTGAGGAATGTTCCCTCTATCCTTACACTCTGAAGAGTTTTGATAAGGAATGGATGCTGTATTTTGTCAAATGCTTTCTCTGCATCTATTAAGAGGATCATATGCTTCTTGTTTTTTTCTTGCTGATGTGATCTATCACGATTGTTTTATGAGTGTTGAACCAGCCTTGCATCCAAGGGATAAATCCTACTTGGTCATGGTGAATAATCTTCTTAATGTACTGTTGGATCCTATTGGCTAATATCTTGTTGAGAATTTTGCATCTGTGTTCATCAGGAATATTGGTCTATAATTCTCCTTTTTGGTGGGGTCTTTGTCTGGATTTGGAATTAAGGTGATGCTGGCCTCATAGAACAAGTTTGGAAGTATTCCATCCCATTCTATCTTTGGGAACAGCTTTAGTAGAATAGGTATTGTTTCTTCTGTAAATGTTTGACAGAATTCCCTGGGAAGCCATCTGGCCCTGGACTTTTGTGTTTTGGGAGATTTTTGATGACTGCTTCAATGTCCTCGCTGGTTATTGGCCTGTTCATGTTTTCTATTTATTCCTGTTCCAGTTTTGGTAATTTGTGGTTTTCCAGAAATGCATCCATTTCTTCTAGATTTCTTTTTTTTTTTTTTTTAATTTTTATTTATTTGTGATAGTCACAGAGAGAGAGAGAATGAGGCAGAGACACAGGCAGAGGGAGAAGCAGGCTCCATGCACCGGGAGCCCGACATGGGATTCGATCCCGGGTCTCCAGGATCGCGCCCTGGGCCAAAGGCAGGCGCCAAACCGCTGCGCCACCCAGGGATCCCTCTTCTAGATTTCTTAATTTATTGGCATATAGCTGCTCATAATATGTTTTTAAAATCATTCATATTTCCTTGGTATTGGTTGTGATCTCTCCTCTTTCATTCATGATTTTATTAATTTGAGTACTTTTTTCTTTTGAATAAGGCTGGCTAATGGTTTATCTATCTTATTAATTCTTTCAAAGAACCAAATCCTGGTTTTATTGATCTGTTCTACAGTTCTTCTGGTCTCTATTTCATTGAATTATGCTGGAATCGTTACTCTCTTTCCTGCTTGGTGTAGGTTTTGCTTGCTGTTCTTTCTCCAGTTCCTTTAGGTATGAGGTTAGCTTGTGTATTTGAGGTTTTTCAAAATTTTTTTAGTGAGGCTTGTATTGTTATGTATTTCCCTCTTAGGACTGCTTTTGCTGTATCCCAAGATTTTGAATGGGTGTATCTTCAACTTCTTGCAAGATACATCTATGAAGTCAAGGGAAACAAAAGCAAAAATGAACTATTGGGACTTAATCAAGATAAAAAGCTCCTGCACAGCAAAAACAAAACAAAACAACAGCAACAAAAGAAACAGTCAACACAACTAAAGGACAACTTATAGAATGGGAGAAGATATTTGGAAATAACATATCAGATAAAGGTCTAGTGTCCAAGATCTATAAAGAACTTATTAAAGATCAACAGCAAAGAAACAAACAATCCAATCATGAAATGGGCAAAAGTCATGAACAGACATGTCACCAAAGAAGGACATACACATGGCCAACAAGTACATGAGAAAATGCTTGCAATCATTTGCCATCAGGGAAATACAAATCAAAACCACAATGAGATACCACCTCACACCAGTGAGAATGGTGAAAATTAACAAAATAGGAAACAACAAATGTTGGAGAGGATGTGGAGAAAGGGGAACCCTTTTGCACTGTTGGTGGGAGTGTGAACCTGTACAGCCATTCTGGAAAACTATGTGGAGGTTCCTCAAAGAGTTAAAAATAGAACTACCCTATGACCCAGCGATTGCACTACTGGGTATTTATCCAAAGATACAGATGCATGAAAAACCAAGACACCTGCACCCCAATGTTTAGAGCAGCAATGTCCAGAATAGCAAACTGTGGAAGGATCCTTGGTGTCTATTGAAAGATGAATGATTAAAGAAGATGTGGTCTATATATACAATGGAATATTACTCTGCCATCAGAAACGATGAATACCCACCATTTGTTTCGACGTGGATGGAACTGGAGGTTATTCTGCCGAATTAAGTAAGTCAATCGGAAAGGACAATCGTTATATGGTTTCACTCTATCGGGGAATATTAAAAATAGTGAAAAGGATTACAGAGGAAAAGAGAGAACATGAGTGGGAAAAATCAGAAAGGGTGACAAAACATGAGAGACTCCTAACTCTGGGAAACGAACAAGGGGTAGTGGAAGGGGAGGTGGGCGGGGTGATGGGGTCACTGGGTGACGGGCACTGAGGGGGGCACTTGATGGGATGAGCAGTGGGTCCTATATGTTGGCAAATTGAACTTCAATAAAAAATATATATATTAAAATTAATGAATGAATGGCTCTTTGAATGGCAGCCCAGGTATTCCAAGTCTTGAGCTAGAACAATCAAGAGAGAAAAGCCTATTGAATATAATTCCACATTCCAGTCCCTAGTTAATAACATGGATAGGTTTTTCAAAGTACACTTGTTATCACAGTCATCCAGTAGCAATCAATTATTATCAAAATCCCCCAGACACAGATGAATGTGAGGAAGGCTCTTGGTCATCCATGCCTCAGTGGAGACTCTTCTCCTCTCTGGCTTCTTGCCTTTATCATTTCCTTTGGCTCCTCTCTGATGGTCTGCCATCTGGCCAATTGAGAAAATATAATGACTAATAAAGGGCATAGGACCTCACATTTACAAAGAATAATAGCTCTTACGTTAGCATTATTGTATATCAGCCTGTTTATATCTATGATATCAATCTTCATTAAAAACCTAATGGTCTCCCTACTCCTCCACCATCTTAACTCCTGAAAAGCCTATGGAATTAGTATTATTATTACCCCATTTGGCAGCTGAGGAAGCTGAGGTGCATATTTTTTAAAAAGGTTTATTTATTTACTTCAGAGAGTAAGAGAGAGAGAGAGAGAGAGAGTCCCTCGCCACCTGGTGGAAGTGACAGACAGATGAAAAGTGAGCTGGGGAGGGGCGGAGGGAGAGAGAATCTCCAGCAGACTCCCTGCTGAGTGCAGAGCCTGATCCTGGCAGGGGGATTGGGTGGCTCAATCTCATGACCCTGAGATCATGACCTGAGCTAAAATCAAGAGTCAGATGCTTAACCTACTGAGCCACCCAGACACCCCGAAACTAACATGCACATTGGTTAAAGGGCGCACAGCTAGTGATTGGTGGTGGGAACCATGTCTGACCAACTACAGTGTTATCTTTTTAAAGTATTTTTTTTTCTGAGAGAGACAGAGAGAGTAAGCAGGGGGAAGGGCAGAGGAGAGAGGGAGAGAGAATCTCAAGCAAGTTTCATGCCCAGCATGGAGTCTGAAGTGGGGCTCCATCTCAGGACCCTGAGATCATGACCTGAGCTAAAATAAAGAGTCTGATGCTTAATGGACTGAGCCACACAGGTGCCCCTGTGGTCTGTTCTCTTAAACTCTGTACCCTAATGAGCTCCATGCAATATCGAATGAAAAAATTACATCTGCATGTCAATTGACTATGCTGTTTTATATTCCTATTAATGTTTATGTGTCCATTCTGGATACCTCTTCTCAGCTTATTTTGAATGTCATTGTACTAGGATTCCTTGTCACTAATGTATGCAGAGAAATCAGAATTTCTCAATTTCTATATTGTATGGCAAATTCCTCTAATTTAAACTAACTCATTAAATTTATCCACCCTTCCTATTTAGGGATACACATATGTATGCGCATGCATGTATGTATCTTGCATGCATGCACACATATGTGTATTAAGCAATAATTCAGCTCAGGAGAGCTATTAAATGAAGGACTCTAGCTATAACAGCCTTGCATTTGTAGATACTTTTGCTGTGAGAGAGCTATTACACACACACACACACACACACACACACACACACACACACACACCTTGGGTTGGGTCAAGTCAGCAAAATCATCCCTACCTTAAGGCAAATTGTGGAGGTGGCTCTGGGAGCCCCATGTGCTGGAACTCCTGTAAGGCGCGTGCTGAGAGAGAGAATCAGTCCCTGACATAGAGAAATAAAAGTTCCAGAGACTCCTGGGTGGCTCAGCGGTTGAGCGGCTGCCTTCAGCCCAGGGCGTGATCCTGGAGTCCTGGGATCGAGTCCCACATCAGGCTCCCTGCATGGAGTCTGCTTCTCCCTCTGCCTATGTCTCTACCTCTCTCTCTCTCTCTCTCTTTCTCGCTCTCTCGCTCTCTCTCTCTATGTATTAAAAGAAAAGAAAAGAAAAATAAAAGTTCCATGAGGCTCATAAACTGAGACTGGAATGTAATGAGGTACTAGCTTCCCTGGTGGCCACTCAATCACCCTGCTCTATGACTCCTTATTTCATTAAAGCTACTCTGATGTGAATTTTACCTTGATTTCCTCTGGATTTGAGACTGTAATGATCAGAGAAGGCATTATGAGGTGATTTTACCAGGCTTCTGTGAATGATGACTTAAAATTATCTATCACTATCTATTCTTGTCCAGTCTCACCACTGCCAACTTAGCTCAGGTTGTCATATTTTCCTGCCTGAATGAATGATCACTGGCTCACCTGGATAATCACAGTGACTCCTATCGGATACCAGAGTAATGGCCCTTCAACATCACACATGACACTCACTCCCCTGGGCTTAACTTTTCAGTGGCTCCCCGGATTTCCAATAGCAGAATGTCTAACTTATCTGTTAGGCTATCAAGACCCTCCCCCATTGACCTTACCAAAGCCGCCTCCACATCCTTATTTTCTGCAACTCCTAACATATGTCTACTCTGGTCAGGCCTGTCCCCTTGATGCCCCATGAACCTAGCAAGCTCATTCATTCACAGATTGTCGTACTACAATGACAAACTGTATTTGTTTCATTCGAAAATGTATTTCAGACCTACTCTGTGCCAGGATCTCCATGAGGTCCTAGATCCCAAAAGTAAGCAAGACAGTCCCTCGCCACCTGGTGGAAGTGACAGACAGATGAAAAGGCAAGCATGCTAAGTAATATGGTGAAGGAGGCCCAAGGAGCCTCCAGAGCCCAAAAGAGAGACACCAAATCCAGATTCGAGACAGCAGGAAAGGACTCAAGAAGTGGTGTCATAATCCCGAGACATGGAGGATGAGTAAGAGCTAGCCAGGCCACGAGCTGGAGAAGACAAGTGATATCTCCAGTCCAAAGAGCAGCATTGAAAAAATCCTGGAGAGGGATCCTAACCTGTGCACAGAACTGCCTGAAATTCAGTCCTGCTGAAGGACTGAGAACAGGGAGGTGAAAGTGTTATAGGAATGCACCAGGGAAGCAGGGAATCAAAGACAACAGAGATCCCGGGAGTGTGAATACGTTTCAGGCATTTTGCATTGCACATACACCAAGCACTGTCCTGGGCATGTAAAAAGTGCTTGTGAGTGGTTCTTACTGGACCCTTTTGCCTCTCTACCTGTGAGGCCATTTAATGGATTCATTTTGGACCAGGGATAAATATCAGTCATGCTACAGTAACAATGAGAAAATCTCAGTGGCTGACTACAGTAGAATTTAATTTCTTGCTCTCACAAAGTCTGCTGCAGGTCCAGGTGACATGTTGGGGCGGATTTCCTCCATGTGGTGACTCAGGAATTGCTGCCACTTTGATTTGGTGGCACCCACACCTCCACGTGTGCTTCCGCAATCACTATGGGAGGGCAGAGAGGAAGTTCAGGGTCTCTCACAAGCAATTCTGTGCCCTAGTCACAAAATCTGTCACTTCATCTCACAATTCAGTGGCCAGAATGAGTCACCTGGCCCTTCCCAGCAGCCAAGGGGTATGGGGAGGTGAACTCTTCTGATGTGCTCAAAGGAGAAGAGGGCCAGTTAGAGGAACACGAGCTGGGTGAGCGCTCGACTTCTCCTAAGCAGATACTACTTGAGTATTGTGTTCTAAGTGGGTTTGTGGTTATTGTGTCTGGAGAACCAAGTACCCAAATGTTTGGGCTTTAATGGTTTTGTTACAGTTGTTGTTTTTCCTGACTGGAAATTATGCCATCATCTGTTCCTGGGTTTGAGCCAACAATGTTAAATCATCTGGCAAAGTGATTATACTGCTTGAGGCACAATATTAGCGACGCTGTTGTCACCGTTTGGAAAATGTAATTTGTTCGTGGTGTAAAGGAAACAAGTGGCTAAGTGTCAGACTCACCGTAGACTGGCTACGCTCTGTAGGTCATTGTTATCTGATAAAAAGTTTCTTCATCTGTGTCTTTTGATGGCTGATTTAGCTATTTCCTCGGACTGGGTTAGTGTGCACCCTGAATCATGCCTATTATCCATTAAGATCTGTATTTCTTATCTACAAACTCTATAAAGTAAAATATACCAGATATATGCCTCAGTGCATGTTCCCAGAGCAGGCATCTGGCATGCCAGGCCTTGAGAAAGGCCTTTAAGAACTTTCTGAAGATATTTGCAGGTTATACACAAGAATGATAGAGGCCTAAATTGCCCTAAATAGTTATATTTCCTAATTCACCTTCCTAAATAGGGATGTTTGGCATATATTGAGTATTGGAACAATAAGATATCTTTTTTGTCCACCATAGTGGGAAAGGTTTAAGACTTTGATAGTATTGAAAAGGATGTGGACAAACCAGCACCCTCTGGCTGAAAGTGAAAGTTGACATAACACTTTCAAAAGGCAATTGGTTAGCATGTATTAAAAGATAACTTTTCAGACCCAATGATCCAATGTTTTCAGTGCTAAAAATTTAGAGCAAATGTGATAAGAAATTTGCCACAAATTTACAAAGATTTATGTGCAAGGATATTTATTGCCAAGTTGTTTATAACAGGAAACATGAAAATAACCCAAATATCTATTCATACAAAAAACTGAGAAAATGTACAATGGTGCATTATTTTTATTTTTAAAATATTTATTTATTTATTTATTTATTTATTTATTTATTTATTTAAGACAGAGAGAGTGGGAGAGTGGCATAGGGAGAGGGAGAGAGAGAATCTCAAGTAGACCCAAGTGCAATGCGGAGCCCAAATCTGGGCTCCATCTCATGACCCTGAGACCATGACCTGAGCTGAAATCAAGAGCCTGATACTTAACCAACTGAGCCACCCAGGCACTCAATGGTGAACTATTTTTAAAAAATTAGATATATGGTATTTGTATAGATGGTATATATATATGTTTTCCCATGGTATGGGAAAATGTCCATGCTATATAAATCAGTGAAGAGGGAAAGTTAAAAAATAAAATGAACAGTTTGTCTAAAATTTGTTTTTTCCTAATAAATGTTATTACACATGCAAGAAAAAAATGTCTGGAGGAATAGGTACCAACTTCACAGTAGTTAGCTTTCGACGGCTGGGACTATGGGACACTTTCACTTTCTCTAACACTCACATAGTTCCATAATGTTAGAAACTTTTGGAATCAGGAAATGACATTAATTTCTTTTTTAATTTAAAAACGATGTAAAACTTTTCTCCAAGAAAGCTTATAATACAATTTTTTGAATAAACCCCAACTTCTGAGAAAATCCTGGTTCACTCTATAGCTCAGGGAATAGATTTGACAGCTCTTAACCAGCCAAGTGTAACAGAGTGGAGCTTAGCAAAAAGGCTCTGAGCAATTAAAGCTTTAGAATAATTCCCAGCCACCAGAGCTTCTAATGGAACCCTGGCCTTTGCACTGTTGTCTTTGATCTGCTCTCAGGACCTACTATTATAAGTGCTTAGTGCTTTTGGATGAGAGCTGTGCCCTCAGACCACACGCTTTAAAACTTTCCATGGCTACTAGTTGCCTACAGAATAAATCCAAATCATTTAGCACAGTATTAAAAGCCCTGTGCTATTTCCCAAGCCTCGATACCAACCTAGTTGAAGGGTTTACACAGCAAATGTTTAAGAGGTCAGGCTTTAGATCTTTAGCCAGATCTAGGATCGAATTTTCTGCTTCATCTCCATTTCAAGAAACCCTAAAACTATTTGCCTTTCAAAGCCAAGTTCACCTGTCCTTTCTCCATGCCCCCCTGCTTCTAGATCCCTATTAGAAAGCATCAAACTGTCTTTTCCCTAAACCTCCTGCATGGTTATGTCTATACTGCCTTCATGGCACCGACACTTTCTTACAAAGTAGTCTTTTTAATGACCTCCTTAATAAGAGATGAGCTGCATGAAAGTCCAAACCCCCAGAGTGTGCCACACATTGCCTATACCTGCCAGGCTGACAGTAAATGTTTGAATATTTGTGGAATTGAATGAATGAACAAATACAATTTCCCTTTTAATCAGCACCCCACCAATTTACTCATGTTGCCAGCTCCTTTGCCATTCAGCACACTGCTGCTCATCAGAGCCTAAAATCATAAAATAAAGTAAAATAAAATAAAATAAAATAAAATCCTTCTGCAAGGGGAGCAAATTCAGTTTAGGATAATGTAGCAGAATTGAAAGTGCTGAACTGAGAGCCAGGTAACCTGGCTTTATAGCCCCAGATCTGCCACTAACTAGATATGTGACTTTCAATTTCCTTCACTTTCTGGATCTGTTTCCGTGTCTTCAAAATGAATAGGATGAGATGATTTCCAAAATTGGACATTGTATTATTTTCATACAATGATAACTATTGCTATGAGATCCTTGGAGAGTGGCCACCATCATTTCTCATGTATTCTAGAATACACTTACGATCACAATAGGGACAGAAGCATTTCCTTAGAAATTCTCTCCAAATGCTCTTTCCTTGTTTGGACATAATGGGATACACCAGGGCCCCACCATCCCAACTCTTTCTGACTAGTATTGATTTGAATGAGGAAACTGGGTAGTGTTCCTTAGAAAGTAGGAGGAAGAGGAGGATGAGGGGAGGAAATTCGATTTAAGAATTGTAGGATCAGGGAAAGCCTCTAAGAATGGGAAGGAGCTCTGGTGTGTTTATTTTCAAATTTCTGTTTTACTTCTGTTTAAATGTGTTTAAAAAGTTCTGTTCTGGGGGAAATACACAGTTACTTTTTATAATTACTATTATAACTAAACAGTTTTAAAAATTTAAAACTGCGGTACCTGGGTGGCTCAGTGGGTTAAGCTGATGGCTCTTGATTTCGGCTCAGTTCATGATCTCAGGGTCCTGGGATGGAGTCCTGAATCAGGCTGTGCGCTCAATGAGGTGTGTGTTTCAGGATTCTTTCTCCCTCTGCCCCTCCCCCACTCTCTCAAATGAATAAATAAATCCTTTAAAAATTTTTTAAACCAAAGCTCTATATTTATCAATAAAACAGTCTCTGCCTTCCCAGGCGGGGAGTAGACAGCTGAAACCAGACTGAAACCAGAGAACAAAATGGTGCAGCCAAAATTCCAAAGTTTAGGTGATGAGGCAATTGTAGGTAGGCATAAGGACAAGAGAAATTCTTATCACCTAAGTCAGGTTTTGAAAACAAGAAAGGACAGGGGCGCCTGAGTGGCTCAGTCAGCTAAATGTCCAACTCTTGATTTCGGCTCAGGTTATGATCTCAGGGTTGTGACATGGAGCCCTGAATCCGTTTCTGCACTGGGTGTGGAGTTTGCTAAAGATTTTCTCTCTCCCTCTCCCCTTTCTCCTTTCCTCTATAAAAAAAGGCAAGAAAAGACAAAAAGCTGCCAAGTTACTTAGAAGGAAAAAAGATGTACCTAGTGTTTTATTTTTAAGTATTTTAAAGATTTATTTATTTATATTAAAGAGAGAGAGTGAGAGAGTTCTGGGGGAGGGGCAGAAAGAGAACCAGTCTTAAGTAGACTCTCCCTGAGCTCAGAACCCAAGGCAGAACTTGATCTCAGGACCCTGAGATCAGACCTGAGCCAAAACCAAGAGTTGTTACCTAACCAAATGTACCACCCAGGCACCTCTAGTGTTTTATTTTTGATGAACAGATTCAATGGTCTTGCATTCAAAGTTTGAGTATTTATAAAGCTGTAATTATTTTTTACAAGATCTTATTTATTTATTTATTTATTTATTTGCAAAAGAGAAAGCAAGAGCAAGCATGAGCAAGGGGAGGTAGGAGGGGCAAAGGGAGAGGGAGAGGGAGAAGCAGACACTTCACTGAGCTGGGACCCCAATGTGCGGTTTGATCCCAGGACCTCAGGAGCATGACCTGAGCCAAAGGCAGACCTTAACAGACTGAGCCACCTTGGCATCCCATAATAATTTTTTTTGTGTGTGATAATAGTTGAACTTGTTGTAGAAGTCTGGTTCTAGCTTCAAGGGAAAAATCCTTTACCTATTAGTGGCAGAAGGTGCAAGTTACAAGATCAAAGATGAAATTTGGAGAGGGAAACTAACACATGGAAAAAATGCTTCCTAGTTACAAGAAACAATTACTTTAACTTTAGCTGAACCGATGATATTAATGCATCTAAAGAAATAATACATAAAAGAAAGCATGAGAGAGAGAGATTCTGTCTGTGCA
This sequence comes from Canis lupus baileyi, assembly GCF_048164855.1. NCBI lineage: Eukaryota > Metazoa > Chordata > Mammalia > Carnivora > Canidae > Canis > Canis lupus. Next base: position 17,646,239 of record NC_132876.1, on the reverse strand, counting down.
TGTGCGGCATAGTCTAAAGGAGAGACAAACTGAATTTTTTAAAAAGATTTTATCTATTTATTCATGACACACACACACACACAGAGAGGCAGAGACACAGGCAGAGGGAGAAGCAGGCTCCATGCAGGGAGCCCCATGTGGGACTCGATACTGGATTTCCAGGATCACGCCCTGGGCTGAAGGCGGCGCTAAACCGCTGAGCCACCTGGGCTGCCCAAACTGAATTTGATATAACATTAAGTGGAATAAACCAGATTTCAACATGTATACACAATATGATCTATTTTCTTTTTTATGGTATAATTGACAAAACATTATATTAGTTTCAGTGTACCATTGTCTTTAATTGTTATGCATACACATAGACAAATGAACAGCAGGGGTGCCTGACTGGCTCAGTTGGAAGAACATGTGGCTCTTGATCTCAGGGTCGTGAGTTTGAGCCCCACATTAGGTGTAGAGGTTACTTAAATAAATAAATTTGAACTAAAAAAGAAAAACAAATGACAGGAAATACACAAAATATGATCATAGTGGTTATAATGGAATTCTAGGCAGTAAGAAATTTTCATTTGCTTTATGATTTTCTGTATCTTCTCACTTCTCCGTGGAACTTATAAAACTTTTTCAATGTAAAAACATGAAATGAATGTCAAGGCCTGTTATGTTAACAGTTAAAAAGAAGGTCTGGCTAAAGTTCTCTGGATCCTTGAAGCCCATCTTTCTGACCAACCCACACAGATTCCTGAGGGTAGGAGATAAACCCAAAGATGCCCCAGAAAAGAGCCTACTTAGTGCTGAGTCTCTGAGTAGTTAAATATCCTGGTAAACTGGCCTGTACTACGAGTGAGGTGAAGAGATGCCTCTTGCCCCTTGATCTTAAAGGAATTTAAGCTAGAGGTAGGCCCACTCTGGTTTCCTCTCTGGGTGAGGTCAAGAGTGCCTGCTCATAACAGGAGGTGACTCTGGTCCGTCTTGTAACAGCCACATGAGATGAAGGGCTTAAGGGAGAATGCAGAGAGAGCTTGCATCACCTTGAAGAGCTGGCCTCAGTCCTGTTCTAACTGAAATCACTTTACTGTTTCCAGAAAAAGCTCCAACTCCTAGTAGGGGAAGGGAAGGGCAGAAGCAGGGGCTGTCACAGTTTGGTGTGACACACTTTGGTGACAATCCCAGGACACACGTAGCATATCACACTCACACATACACCTGAAACCAAGCATTCACCAACAATACCTTATATTCAGGACAGGCTTCCTAGGCATGTGATTTGTACAGTAGCATAGGGCTCTGAGCTCAGGAGGGCCCCCACACTTGGTTTAACGTTCTGCTGTTGCTGTCTTGATGTTCTTAATAATTTTATTTTTGAACTTGTGTTTTGCAAGTGAAGTCGGGTGGAACAGTGGAGCATGCCCACGAGCACATGAGCTTTGAGCAGTATGCTCCTCTGCTGCCATTTCTTGCTGCCCATTTGCATACAAGTCTTGCTGACACCTCATGAGCACAGAACTCTGGTGGGCCCACCATGAGGTAGGGAGGTCAACAAGACTGGGGCCAAGGCAAGGTCAGTGGGTTGCATCTATAACTAAGTAAGGTGGGGGTGTGCTGATGGTGAAAAACCAGTGGCCACACCTTCTTTTCGAACCAGGGCTCCCTCCAACCCCTGCTCCCAGAAAGAATGCAGTAGAATACTGAGAATATCAAGACCAAGGAACCCTAGTGCATCTTAGTAGGTTACTTTCCTGTATTAGCTAACCGCTTACACTGAAAATAATGACACAGAAGGCAAAGATAATCCCTCACCAGTGAGCCGAAGGTAGAGACAGTTGTTGGGATGCACGTGTATCAAGAAAGGAGATAACATTTTTTCCTTGTGATGAGAATAGCAAATCATGATGTTGTGCATCTGAAACTAATATAATGTTCTACGTCAATTAAACCTCAATAACAAAAGAGCAATAAATAAAAATTTTGAATATGAAATGAAATCAAAACAATTGAATTAGTTTTGTGCACTGTGTTCACTATCTGGTTAGAACTACATACTTGGTATATAAGCATGTATGAGCTACAAAATATGAATTGTGTGATTCTAGTCATTCTGCATGTTGGTTAAATGTTCTTACATTTGCATTTTATTTTTTAAATATTTTAATTTAAATTTAATTTGTCAACATATAGTATAACACCCAGTGCTCACCCCATCAAGTGCCCTCCTCATTGCCCATCATCCAGTTACCCCATGTCTGCAGCCACCTCCCCTTCCACAGCCCTTTGTTTGTTTCCCAGAGTTAGGAGTCTCTCATGGTTTGTCTCCCTCTCTAATTTTTCTCATTCAGTTCCCCTCCATTTCCTTGTAATCCCTTTCACTATTTCTTATATTCCACGTGTGAGTGAAACCATATGATTGTTCCTCTCTGGTTGACTTATTTCACTTGGCATAATACCCTCCAGTTCCATCCACGTCAAACCAAATGGTGGGTACATTTGCATTTTGAACCAGCATTGCAAAACATAAAAAAGTCTAGTGAAATTCGTTTTATTAATTTTAAATTTTATTTTTTTCCTTAGGATAACAGATAAATAGCAAATTAAAAAATACTGTGACAAGTCAAGCCACAGATTGCAGAATAAAGGAAAAAGCTTTATATTTGAGTAACTTTAATAATACCTTTTTCCTGATTTTTGAGGAAGGAGCCCCACATTTTCCATATTCTGTAGTCACTCGTGCCTATAATATGGGGGGGGGGGTGTCCTGGGATGCTTTCTACTCTGGTCTTCCTTATTTGTTCTTAAATGCTCCTCATGATCCACTAAATTTATTTCATGACCCCAAAGCGTTGTGATGGGCAGTTGGAAGAACACTGCTCTAGAGGTTAGAATGCATGGTTACCATTCACCAAACATTTTTCTCCTAAGCAAAAGCAAAGGGCTTAACAGCCAGGTCTGTAGTCAACCAAAGGTAGTATTGTCCCTCCCTTAGGGGAGATAACCAGAGGTATCAGGAAAGTCCTGCCATCACCTTCACAAGACTGCTTGATTAATTATTGCTATGGCTTCTAGAACCAATGAGATGGATAATTTGGTCCCTCAAGACCTTATGCTTATGTGTCTTTGATCTTACCCAGGAGTCTCTGCAATCCATCAAAGCTATTCTAGGTACTAGGTCAAGAAGTCACTCCCAATTTTATTTCCCATCTAAAATCATGCATGAATAGGGACGCCTGGGTGGCTCAGTGGTTTAGTGCCTGCCTTCGGCCCAGGGCGTGATCCTGGAGTCCTGGGATTGAGTCCCACATGGGGCTTCCTGCATGGAGCCTGCTTCTCCCTCTGCTTGTGTCTCTGCCTCTCTCTCTCTCTGGGTCTCTCATGAATAAATAAACAAAATCTTTAAAAAAATAAAATCATGCATGACTGTTATCTCAATAGGTCATTAGACAGGGTTATGCAATGTATGCCAGATATTGACATCCTGCAGAGGAAACTACATTTCAAACAAAACTAACACTGTGGTGGTTCCAAGCATAAGCATAGGAGTTAGTTAGACACAGGGCTAATCCCAGTTTTGCCCCTCTCTTGGGCATGTGAGGATCTTTCTAAGTTTTGATGACCTCGTCTGTAACATGGGAATGTTAACACTTACCTCGTAGTGTTAATGTGAGGAGAAAATTAGTTAATGTGTGTGAAGTGCCTAATAGCACTTAGTAAATGATAGCTGTTGTCAATTGTATTTCCAACAGATAAATCTAAGTAAAGTTTTTGAAGTTTCTTTTTTTTTAAAGATTTTATTTATTTATTCATTAGAGACAGAGAGAGAGAGAAGCAGAGATACAGGCAGAGGGAGAAGCAGGCTCCATGCAGGGAGCCCGACGCGGGATTCGATCCTGGGCCTCCAGGATCATGCCCTGGGCTGAAGGCGGCGCTAAACCGCGGAGCCACCGAGGCTGCCCAGTTTTTGAAGTTTCTTTTTTTTTAATTTTTATTTATTTATGATAATCACACACAGAGAGAGAGAGAGAGAGAGGCAGAGACACAGGCAGAGGGAGAAGCAGGCTCCACGCACCGGGATCCCAACGTGGGATTCGATCCCGGGTCTCCAGGATCACGCCCTGGGCCAAAGGCAGGCGCTAAACCGCTGCGCCACCCAGGGATCCCAGTTTTTGAAGTTTCTTACAGAACTTTCATCTTGGATTGTTCGGTCCAGCCCAAAGGGCCTTTCTGGGGTAGCTGTTCTGTGGTTCCCAATGGGGGGGGGGTTACTTCGCCTCCCTGGGCAATATTTGACAATGTCTGGAGACATCTTTGGTTGTCACAACTGCTGGGGACGTGTTAATGACATGTAGTGGGTAGAGGCCAGGGATGCTGGTAAACATTCCACCATGTACAGTCCGTTCCCCCACCCCAACATGACAAATCATGACCCAATGCAAAATATCAGTAGAGCCAGGGTTGAGAAATCCCGCCCTGGTTGAAGTCTGGACCATCTACAACCATTGATAGCATCTATGGGAAACTGTACATCTCCCTGTCACCTGCAAAATTGGATTCCTCTAACTTCTTAACTTCCAAAATTCCTAGAGCTATCAGAATATGTGGCACATGGTGCAGTGTCAAAGAAAAATATCCATACTTATCTGAAAAAGTTATTAAAATACTTGTCTTTTTTCCAATTACATGTCTGTATGAATCTTGATTCCCTTGTCCTGTAACTAAAACAGCATATGGCAACTGATTGAACACAGAAGCCAATATGAGAATCCAGCCATCTTTTATTATCCCAGACACTAAAGAGAGTTTCAAAATGCAAAACAATGCCACTTTTCTCATGAATTCTTTTTGTTTTGGAAAGCATAAGGTTTTTAAAAAATTCATCTTGCCAGTTCTGAGAAATACTTATCCTCGATATGAAATTAAAATAGCAAATGGGACACAGCCCTCACCACCTATCTGAATAGCTATCACATCTGTGAGTCTTCTTCCTGAGATGAAAGAGATTCTAAATAAGAATCTAGCTGACTTTTTGTCATCTGTTTTCTAGGGATAGACACAACCCGAGTGAGAATACGTGGATTCCTAGAAAATGTGTCACTGAAATTGAAATAAAAACAGAAGCTCATTCCCAGAGACAAGTTTGGAAGATTGTAGGGAAGGGAATGGATGAATCAAAGGGTAAATACATACGAATGGATGGAAATTTGAGGTAGAAAGTGGTGAGATAAACAAGAGAAAAGTGAATCGAAGCTGCACCATTCTCTGTAACAAAACTATAATGGAGCTCAGAGCAGCAGTTAGCCACCAGGAAACAATTCAAATGTCCATTAACAAGAAGAGGGAGAAACAACTCGGAATGTATTCTTGCCATGGAATGCTACTCAGCCGTGGAAAGGAATGATCTGCTGATACACACAACACAATCTCAACAGCATTATGATGAGTGAAAAAAGCCAGGCACCAAAGAATATATACAGTATGATTCCATTTATAGAAGGTTAAAGAACAGGCAAAGCCAGCTAGTGGTGATATAATTCAGAACAGCGGGTACCTATGAGAGTGTAGGGATTGACTGGAAAAAGGCACAGGGGGACTCTCTGAGATTACGTGGGTAATAGTAACGTGTCTGTGTACTTTTTCCAAAGGTCATAAAACTGGGCATGCAAGATCTGTGCCTTGAACCAAATTAAATTGTACCTCACTGAAAAAAATAAATTCATCAACCAATGGCTCAATTGTGTTTCGAAGGAATCTGTTTGTTGCTCTTCTCTCCTAAGACACTTTTCTTTCCAACTGCAATGGTTGGAGCATGGCTGTCACCACCTGTGCTCTGTTCTTGTGCATCTGAGACAATTCCCCTTCCCAGAGTATGTCTAGCCTTACATGGATGTGCCCCTGTGTCCTCTCACAGAACTTCATGCGATGTCTCACTTGCAGAGTACGGAGAGGGCCAGAATGGGGAAAAAGACTAGTTTCTCCAGCAAAAGCATCCCAACAATCTACTTTTCCCCAGCTCCATTTCTCTACCCAGAGCACCCTGGGAGCCTCCTAGGTGAACTCTTTGCTTCCAATCCTGCCCTGCTACAGTCCTTTGCCTACACAGCAGCTGCATCAATCAGATCATCTCATTCCCCTGCTGGAACCTTCCAGTGGCTTCTCACCATATTCCAGAAGATATCTGAACCCCTCCCTCGCTCCTACAAAGTCCCGCATGAACTCTTCCTGCCTTCCCCATCAGCCACTCTGCCACTTACTATTGTTTTTTTTTTAAGATTTTACTTATTTATTTTAGAAAGAGAGCACAAGTGGGGAGTATGGGGGGAGAGGAGCAGAGGGAGAGGGCAAAACAGACTCCCTGCTGAGCAGGGAGCCAGATGATGCGGGGCTTGATCCCAGGACCCTGGAAATATGACCCAAGCTGAAGGCAGATGATTAACCGACCTACTCAGGTGCCCCTGTGTCACTTACCATTGTGTTCTGTCTTGCTTTCAGTTCAAAAACACCAAGTTCTTTTCTGACCTTGGACAATCACCCAAAGCCATTTCTTCTGCCTAGAAAGCTCTTCCCAGTGTCTCTCCCAACTGACTAACTCACACATTCTGCAAATCTGCTAGAATGCAGCTTCCTCAGAGAGGCCTTTTCTGATTCCCCAGGTTGTTTGCTTCTCCTGTCACTCATTCTTAGAGCACATCACCTTATTTTATTCATGGAACTTCTCGTGATTTATAGTTATGGATTTACTAGCATATCCATATGCTTATTGTATATATTCCCTACTAGGATGTTGTTTCTCAGAGTCCAGTGCTTATTCACCAAGAAATATTTGGTGAATGAATGTTCCCATCCTGCTAATAACCGCCTTGAAAGGGTCTTCTGCTGGAGTACTTTGGAGGCTGCTATGAAGACTGGGCCTAATGAAAAAGACAAGGGAGCATCAGTAGAAGTACTCTACACAAAATAGAAAGAGCAGGAGTGTAACAGTGAAGGGTGATTCAGAGGCAGATAGTTCTAAAATGAGACTCATGCTTTAGCTGATGCTATGAATACTGAACTAGCGCTGGGTGCTGGGGAGACTGCCAAGGACAGGATAGATAGCCCCTGCCCCCATGGCGTTCATGTTCTAGTGGAGCAAACGACTGCATGATATGCATAATACAAGGTCAGGGCTCTGGTGGTAGTTCCAGGTTCCAGCTAACAGCAGCTCTTGAGACTCCGCTTCCAACCCCCTGCAATTAGAAACTTAGCAAGGGCTGAGAAGTCCCACCCCAGCCTGATCACGTTGCTTCTCTCTGCTGTCTCCCTATGTTACACTCCATCCTGACCAGTTCACTGTGTTTCCTGTTTTCACTGTTTCCCAGCCATGGCTGCACGGTGGGATTGTTTAGGGAGCCTTTAAAAATAATGATACGCTGGGCTCCCCTCCCCCAGTTACTCAGTTTTAATTGTTCTGGTGTGTGGTCAGGGCAGACAGATATTTTAAGTTCCCAAGGTGATTCTAATGTGTAGCCAAGGTTGAGATACTGAATTAGAAAGAATACTGCAAGACACAACAAGGGTGGACATCAGTGATTTTTTTTTAAAGATAGTATTTATTTGAGAGAGAGAGAGAGGTGGGGTGGAGCAGAGGGAAAGGGATAATCAGACTCCCTACTAAGCGGGGAGCAGGGCTAGATCTGAAGACCCTGAGATCATGACCTGAGCCAAAGTCACACACTTGACCGGCTGAACCACCCAGGTGTCCCAACATCTGTGACTTTTTTTCAGTGTGAAATAACTTTATTTCATGATACTTACTTCCTAACTCTTTTATCAAAATGTTTCTTTAAATTTTTTTTATTTTTTATGATAGTCACACACAGATAGAGAGAGAGAGGCAGAGACACAGGCAGAGGGAGAAGCAGGCTCCATGCACCGGGAGCCCGACGTGGGATTCGATCCCAGGTCTCCAGGATCACGCCCTGGGCCAAAGGCAGGCGCCAAACCGCTGCGCCACCCAGGGATCCCTGAAAGCTCCGCACACCTTATTCATGATAACCCATACATGCATCACCTGAAGAATGGATCATCAAAATCATTACACCCATACAATGGAACAACATTCAGTTATGGAGGAATAACTGAATGTTAAGGAATGAAGTACTGGTCTGTGCTAAGACATACGTGAAACATTGTAACTTTGAAAACCTTATGTAAAGTGAAAGAATTCAGATACAAAGGGCCACCCACATATTATAATTCCGTTTATATGTAATATCTGAAATAGGCAAATCTTTTTAAAAAGATTTTATTATTTATTTATTTATTTATTTATTTATTTATTTATTTAAGACACACACACACACAGAGAAAGAGAGAGAGAGAGAGAGAGAGAGAGAGAGAGGCAGAGACACAGGCAGAGGGAGAAGCAGGCTCCATGCAGGGAGCCTGACATGGGACTTCATCCTGGGTCTCCAGGATCACGCCCTGGGCTGAAGGTGGCGCTAAACCGCTGAGCCACCCGGCTGCCCTGAATTAGGCAAATCTATAGAGCCAGAATTACATTAGTGGTTGTCAGGACTGGTGGGAAGGGGAAGAAATGGGGGAGTGACTGCTAATCTCCACAGGGTTTTCTTTTGGGACTGATAAAATGTTCTGGAATTAGACAGTGGTGATGGTTGCAGGATTTTGTGTATGTGCTAAACGCCACTGAATTGCACTCTTTAAAAAGATGCATTTTATGGTATGTGAATTCTGTCTCAAGTAAAACGTATTCTTCCTATGTGATACACAGTATGTTCCAGCACCTGGAACAATGTGCCATTATTCCTCCTGCAAAGTTACAGATGTGAACAGGAATCACAGAGATTTGTAAATGTCCAGGCACAGAATTTGTATTTGTTTTTGTTTCTGTAGGTCACAAATGTAGTGTTCTAAATTTGCCTGATCAGAAGACTCACTTGAGAGCATGTTAAAAATAAAGAGTTCTAGGGGCACCTGGCTGGCTCAGTGGGTGGAACATGTGACTCTTGATCTCGGGGTATGCATTTGTGCTACATATTGCATGTAGAGATTACTTTTAAAAATCTATTAAAAATCTTAAATATATATATTTATAACTATAACTAACTATAACTATAACTATAACTATAACTATAACTATATATATATATATAGTTCCAGATCCCTTTGGTGGAGATTTCTGGTTGGTAATCAGATTAAGGTCTGGGGTGGTACCTGAATATCTGTTATTTTAATAATACCTGGAGTGATTTTGATGTTCAGTAAGGTTGGGAAACATTATCTTTTTTTTTCAAATAAAGTTTCCTTTTTTATTAACATCTTTTAAAATTTGAAGTACTGTTGACACAGAATGTTACATTAGTCCGAGGTGTACAACACAGTGATTCAACAAGTCTATACATTATGCTGTGCTCACCACAGTGAACAAAAAAACATCTTAAGTGAAGGGAAGCCAGTGAAGGTTTATTCTCTTTTAATTGAGAATTGTTATTTTCTGAAATGTCTTATTGTTTCTGTAGCTTGTTAGAATAGAGTTAATTTAATCAGAATTCTGATTTACCACATGTTTGCCAAAGAGCCATTCAGTGCCCTTATATGTGATCTATGTTAAACAATGGGAAATGGGCTGTGTATTTGTAAAGCCCATTTGATGCTGAGTCTAATTATGTCTCTGTAGTCAGTTCCCACAGTTAGCAGATGTGAATTGATGTCAACTGTAGATTTCTTTTTTTTAATGTTATTTATTTATTCATGAGAGACACAGAGAGAAAGAGGCAGAGATACAGGCAGAGGGATAAGCAGGCCCCCGCAGGGAGCCCAATGTGGGACTCAATCCCAGGTCTCCAGGATCACGCCCTGGGCTGAAGGCGGCGCTAAACCACTGAGCCACCCAGGCTGCCCTCAACTGTAGATTTCTAACTGCTTGCTCATTGTTTTCCCATCTTGTTCCTTTTTTCTTTTATCCATGGGTAGCACATTTCTAACATTTACATCATTTATGCAGTGTTTCTCAAAATGGAAAATATCTTTCCTGACAGTATTAAACACAATTTTTTTAACTATAAGGGGAAAAAATAAAGTTCTCCAGACTTGCCTACTTCTCAGAAAGAACTTCTGTTAATGCCATGTTATATATACTTCCAGACACTTTATGCATATATACAAAAATGGAATTATACTACGCCTTCTGTCTTTTTCACTTTGGTGAACATCTCTTCATGACAGTGCTTTCGAGAAGGTACCTTGTTGAGTGCTACTTTGTCCATACTAATGGCTATCTGGTGCAAAAATTAGACAAGATTACTAGTACCCTGTTTTGGCTAGAGTATATTGTGGGTGAAAATTGGTCTGACCCCATTAGAGGACAATCTTGCATTCCCTATCAATATTTAAATTGCCCACACCCTATGATCCACCCATCACATTTCCAGGACTCTAACCACTTCTTTAGAAATGGCACAAGTGCATCAAGACATTTGCACAACAATACTCATTGCAGCACTAGTTGGTGTCAAAATGTAGAAAAAACCAAATGTTTTTCAATAGGGAAATGGTTGAATAAATGATGGTGTAATATACTGTGTAACTCTCAAAAAATGAATGAAGTATATCTGCATGTGCTGTCATGGAAAGATAACAGGAAGTAATGTTAGGTAAAAAAGCAAAATTACAGAACATTGTGTGTACCATGATTCTAGTTTTATAAAAAAGTGTTTCTTCAACATATCTAATTTATATGTGTAGATAACACATACCTCTGTGTGTGTATATTTTTATATACCTAGGATACCTAGAATACACACATACCTAGAATACAGAGATGCATCCCTAGAAAAATGTGTGGAATATAACAGCAAATGTTCACAGTAATTTCCTTTGGTGAGTGAGACGTTTACTTTTTTTGTATTGTAACATATCTAAATTTATTGCAATGAACAAGCAAAGCAAGCAAAGTGAATATATATATATATATATATATCTGTAAGTATATATATATTCAGAATATATGTCTACTTAGAATATACAAATTACAGCTGGAATTGTATAATTCCATCTGGAAGCTGTACTTTTGTGAGAGTTTGCAGTTTTTGAGAAGTCTGCACATGATTCGGGCTGGGATTTAGTTTAATCTGGAGGGACAAGCACATAGGTAAAGGATAGATGGCCAAGACACCCTAGAAAGAAAAATCTCCAGTACCTCATGACTATATGCAAATACAGACTCACTGAAAGAACCTGGGGATGCCAATTTCCTGTGTAGGGAAGCCAGAGGAAGAAATTTAAATTTTTATTTTTATTTTATTTTAAGCAAGCTCCACACCCGTCATGGGGTTTAAACTCACAATCCAGAGATAAGAGTTGCCTGCTTTACTGACTGAGACTGCTGGGTGCCCCACTGGAGGAGTAATTTTGAAGGGGAAATTGTAACTTCAGAATCTAGACAGATGTGTCAGTTATCTGTTGCAGCAAAGTAAGTGCCTTCAAAACTTAGAGACTTAAAATAACAATAATCATGTATCACCTGTATTGTTTCTGCAGATCAGGAATTCAGACTAGGCACAGTAAGGGAAACTTGCCTCTGCTCCATGATGTCTGCGCCCTCAGCTGGAAGATGCAGAGGCCAGGAGCTGGAATCATCTGATGGCTTTCTTACCCACATGTCTGAAGATCAATGCTGGTGTTGGCTGGGGCCTAGCTGGGACTGTCTGCCAGAATGCCAATGTGTGGCCTCTTTGTGTGGCCTGGGTCCATCACAACATGGTGACTGAGTTCCAAGAATGAGCATCCTGACAGAATGAGAGAGAGAGAAAGCATGTGAGAGGGGTCCAGGTGGAAGCTATATTGCCTTGGATGTCTCCCAGCCCTGCTTCCACTGCAGTACATTGGCCAATGCAGTCACAAGCCCACATCCCCAGATTCAAGGGTAAGAAGCATAGACCTCATTTTGCAGTGGGAAGAATGAGCCACGTTGTAAAAGCAGTGGGTGAGATCCATAAGTGTGGGTATCTTTGGAAAATACCATCTCTCATATCTACATCATACCTTTAGGTGAATTAGAGTATTTTTTTTTAAATTTTTATTTATTTATGATAGTCACAGAGAGAGAGAGAGAGAGAGAGAGAGAGAGAGGCAGAGACACAGGCAGAGGGAGAAGCAGGCTCCATGCACTGGGAGCCCGATGTGGGATTCGATCCTGGGTTCCAGGATCGCGCCCTAGGCCAAAGGCAGGCGCCAAACCGCTGCGCCACCCAGGGATCCCTAGAGTATTAATGTTTCAATGGATTATCACTTTCAGAGAGATCTGTACTTAACTAGGGGCTCTTAACTAGGTCCATGACTTGACCTAAATGAACAAGTCATTAAATGTGGGGAAGCTACTTCATTAAAGGTGGGAGCCATGATTTGAGGAAGAGTGCTTTAGACTAATATAAAAGGCTTAATGTAAAAATAAAAGAAACTCAGAGGCCTTGCCTTATTCTTAGGTTTAATCTTCCCAAGACTGTTTCTAGACTCACGCGTTAAATACAAGGTATGCTAAATTTCTAGAAGTTCATCAAACACACTATCTTGGGCTGGGTTCCCAATAAGCAGAGTCAGAGCGAGACAAGGATCTGGGTGCTTGTAATTGACTGAGGGAGAGCTCTCAGGAAGAAGGGGATGAGGGAAGCACCATGAGGCAGGTCTAAGAATGGCTGTGGTCTCATTTGGAGTCTGGCTTTGGCCAGATCCCAGGTCACTATGAAAGTGTGGATGACATCACAAGGTGATCCCATTCTGAGGCAAGGGGACTGTGTCAGTCAGTCATTGGAAGGAGGAAGAGGGGAGGCGAGCAGGCTGCCTAACCTCTAGGCCAAAGTGGCTCTTACCTCTCAAGGCAATTTTCCAGAGAAGGGAGAGAAGTTGGGAGCTGTTAGCAGCCCCTATTTACACAGCTATCAGATGGGGCCAGTGGCCATGTCAATGGAACCTGGGCAGGGTCCCAGCAACAGCTATCATGTACCTCAGTCTGTTTCAAGACCTCAGACTCTGCCTTGTACGAGTCCTTTATCCTAGGATATAAATCTTTCTTTCATCAGTGATAATCACCTCCTCCAGTAGGCTTTCCCTGATAACTAGCTGGCTACACACTACCCTTCCATGCTCATATAGAAGCCTGTGAAAGTCTCCCTATAGCTCAGCATTTATCACGTTGCACTCAGAGTACCTGCTTATATAACCAGCCTTCCCCCGTGGAGTAGACACTTACCAAGGCAGGAACCTTGTCTGTTCATCTTTTTGCCCCAGGAAGTTAGCAGAATGCCAGGTGGAGCAGGCCTGAATAAATATCTGGTGAATTGCACAACAGGTAAGTGACTTCTTACGGTGGTAGTTCAAGAGCAGCCGGCTCTGCTGTTAAGACTCTTCCATCCCCAGATAGTAGGAGGGAAAATGGAAAATCCAGTTATTTGTGACACATTAAGTGATTTATGACAAACTAGCTGTAGGGCTTCTCCCTACACCTAAGTACAAATACTGTCCTACTACTGGTACATTTTAAAGAATATGTTCTAACATGGTTTAAATGTTGTCAATTTTTTTTAAAAAAATAGTGTTACGATGAAGAGGGAAAATGATGAAATCTATGCGCTAGCAGGAAAAGAAATCTTTTTTAAAGATTTTATTTATTTATTTGAGAGAGAGAGAACATGAGCGGGGAGGGGTTGGGGAGAGGGAGAAGCAGGCTCCCCACTGAGCAGGGAGCCGAGGGTTGGGGGGACTCAATCCCCGGACTCTGGGATCATGACCCAAGCTGAAGGTAGATGCTTAACCATCTGAGCCACCCAGATGACCCAAGAAGTGATTTTTTTTTAAGTGGCTATGGCTTGGTGTAAGCTATTGGAGGATTTGTCCCAGCACCAATCCTCCCCAGAGATCAAAAAGGGAAACTGAAGATATGTCAGTACTATTGGCTCTCAGCTGAAAAGGGCCTGAATTGAGGGATAAGGAGGGAGATGAATTTGAGTAATGTCTACAAGGTAAAAAGCTCCCTGCTACTCAATGGCAAAGACAGAGGGCCCGGGTCACTAGAGGCAGGAGAGGCCAGGGCTGGCTCCCCTGCTGCTGTGCTTGGAATCTCTGGCAGGGTGCACAGCCCTGGAGCACCGCAGACAGTGAGGATGCTCTTGCCTTGGGAGTTTCTGACTGAGGTTCCATAAGATGGGGGGGGGGGGGTGAGGGGTGATGAATGAGGTGGTGGCCTCATGGCAGTGAAGTGGAAGGAGCGGAACACTGCAGAAGATCCCAGGGATCCTACGCCCTGATGGGTGACAGGAAGTTATCCAAGTGGCAAAACCCTCTGGGAAGGCTCTCTGGGGGCTGTCCTGAGCCAAATTTCATCCCCAGCTATTGTTTTTTTTGTTTTTGTTTTTGTTTTTTTTTTATCCCCAGCTATTTTTATGTTTAGCTTCTGCCATCTCTCAGAGTACCCCGGTCTATAAATGTCCAGATGACTTGCTATGTCTGAGCCCAGGGCAGAAGGGAGCAGCTGAAAAGGATTGGGCTGGGCCCCTGTGCTAGGCAATTTGCTGCCATCCATTGGCAGAGGCCTGGACCTCAAATGTCCCAGGGTTGCCTCACTAGCTCTCCTCCCATCAGGTTTCACAAAGAAGATTCCCTGGGCGTGGGTAAATCAACAGGTGTCAGTAGGCAGATCACAGCAAAGCCAGGTCCCACATAACCTCATAGGATAGGTTATCAAAGACCAGTCTTAGGGGAATGAGAGGGCATCTCCAGGCCTGTGGTGCTGCTCAGGGCTGGTGGACCACTCCTGCCCTCCTCTCTCTAAGCCCCTCTGCATCCTGCTGGTGAGTTCATTCCTCCCGGGCTGCTTCTAATAGGCATCTGGGCTCTTGGCACTCTGTACACATCCCCTCATCCCGCTATTATTTCTGCAGAGTGGGGAAGGAGAGCTGGGGCACAGGGGTCCAGCAGCTGACCAGTTGAGGGACTTCAGTTTCTTTCCATAATGGGACCAATAGGCCTTACCTCATAGGACTGTTGCCCCTGCCCTGAGGTTAGGGGTGCAAAGCACCAAGCACCTGGCCTGGTGCGTTGTTAGTGCTTCAGTAATGAGGCACCCAGAACTCTGATGTATGCCCCCCAAATCTGCCAGAGTGGGGCAGCTTTTCCTCCTTCAGAGGCTTATTTTTATACTTTCTCCCAGCCAGCTTGCCTCCTACATATTTATACTTGGGTGTCCCTACTTCATTTTCTCCATAGTGTTTGTCTCACATACTAGATACTTACTTGTTTATTGGTTCTTCATCCCCAAGGGCAGGGATTTTGGCCTTTCTTGTTCATTGATGTATGTCTAGCTCCTGCAACAAGGCCTGGTGCACAGTAGATGTTTCATAAACATTTGTTGACCGAGCCACCCCCCCCCAATATGCATCTCTTCTTTCATCCTCACTTTCAGTCTGTGGCCTCACGGTTGCCCTGTTGCTCAAGCCAGAATACTGGTCCTCCTCGGCTCCTTTCTTTTCCTCACACCCAGACTCAGTCAATGGATACCCTAACACCTAAGAGTCCCTGGCACCACACGCTTCCCTTCATTCCCTTGTTAGTGTGACAAGCTGACTCACCTAGAAAGAGATGTCTAATTTGTCTCCTAGAGTCAATGCTTGCCCGCATCTAACCCATTCTCAGAGCTACAGACAGAACAAGACCCAAACACAATCCTTCAGTGGTGCTTCACCGCTCCCGGACTAAAAGTCCAAGTCCCTATCAGGCCCCACATGGCCTGGCTCCTGCCTGCCTCTGCAAGCTCATCTCCAGTCACCTCTACCCCCTTCTTATTCCCCTGCCCTCTCTCCCCTTTAATATAGAACTTTCGTTTTCTTTTTACCAGCTTGCTTTTCTTTTTTCTTTCTTTCTTTCCTTCTTTCTTTCTTTCTTTCTTTCTTTCTTTCTTTCTTTCTTTCTTTCTTCTTTCTTTCTTTCTTTCTTTCTTTCTTTCTTTCTTTCTTTCTTTCTTTCTTTCTTTCTTGATCTTATTCATTTATTGATGAGAGACACAGAGAGGCAGAGACATAGGGAGAGGGAGAAGCAGTTTCCCTGCGGAGAGCCTGATGCGGGACTCCATCCCAAGACCCCCAGATCATGACGTGAGCCAAAGGCTGATGCTCAACCACTGAGCCACCCCGGTGCCCCTACCAGGTCTCTTTTAATGTCACTCACCATCTTGCTCCCCTCACCATTTCCTGACTAGAATGCTGTCCCTGGTCCCCTTTACCCTAGCTCACTTCCACTGGCCCTCCTTCCCCGGGCTACTTTGTTTCTTGTGTGTCAGCTTCAAAGTCATCTCCTCAGGAAACGTCTGGTCATCCCTCTGAGCTCTTCACGCCCTCTAGAGCCCTCTAGAGCGTGTGCTCCTTCCCAACATGCCCATGACACCATCCTTTGCCTGTTTCCCAGCACGTCATAGACACCGTGTCTACTCTTTTGATCATTTTCCCCAACAGAATGTCATCTCCATGGACATGGACTCTATCTGTTCTTGCTTTGGTTTAAAACTTACATAGAACTTACTCTGTGCTGAGCCCCTCTATAAACTGCTTACAGATATTAATGCATTTGCTCCTCATAACAGTTATATGAGGCATTAGTCTTATTACCATTCTCCAGACGACAAAGCTGAGGCAGAGAGAGGTTGAGTAGCTTGCCCAGGATCAGAGAGCTAGCCAATGGTAGAGTTGGGATTTGAACCCCCAAATTCAAGCTCTGAACCCCTGCAATATACCATTCCCCTTCTTCACCAAGGGATTCTCGTCGTCTGCCATATAGCAGGTGTAGCCAAGAAATATTTGGGAAAAAGAAAGAATGCATGAACACCGATGGAGGGGGGGTAGCCAAGGCTTCTGTGGGGCAGTGGCAGGGTGGGGGGAGAGGTAACCCAGACTGAGACAGAGAGTAAGTTTAGGAGTCCAAGGAGTTGAAAGGAATCATGCAAGGGGTAAGGAAGACATCAATAGGAGTGGCAGGTGATGAAAGAAACACTGGCCTGAGAAGGGGAGCTCACAAAGGCAGGTGACAGCTCCACAGTTGGCAAAGGAAAATATAGAATAGGCCCATGGATCTGGCTAGGAGCTGGCCCCTAGGGACCTCGGGGTGGGGATGGGGTGGGGGTAGTTTCCAAAAAGTACTGGGGAGAGAAAACAGACTTTGGGGTTAGGGTGGGGGTAGGCATGGAAGAGGGAGCCAGAGCTGGAGCAGCCCTATGCAGATCTTACTTCCCTCTGAGTCCTGGGCTGCAGTGGCAGGACTCAAGAAGGGGGAGTCATCAGGTTAAGTCAGGTCTTTTCTAGAGATGCCAATGTGATTAGGGCCTGCTTAAAGGCAAGAGGTAACAAATCTTTGGAGAGTGAGAAGTCAGACCAGCTCTCCCTTGAGGCGGTGGAGGGGGACTGCACCGCATCTTGGCCAATGGCGGGATTAGGGTGTAAACATGGGGCAAAGTATGCTAACATTTGGTGTGAAGGGAGTGAAGGCTAGGAGAGCAGTGCTTGGGAGGAACTTCCCCCCCTACCATCCCCCAGAGCTGTCTGGTAACCCCAGACATGAGGTAGAAAGGTCTGGAATGGAGGGGGATGGTGCTGGGTATGGTGAGGCATTAAAGTGGATTGATTTAGAGACTACAGGTGAAAGAAAAGCAGATAAAGGGCAGAGACATGAAGAGGAAAGAGGAAATGATTTTCAAGAGCTAGCGAGTTCAAAAAGCCGGAGAAAACCAGAAAGAAGACAGGATGGTTAGTGCAGGTCACAGGGCTGCGGTGAACAAAGCATCCTGTTACCTGGCCAGGGGCCTGGCAGTGCAAATGGAAGCAGGTCGGGAGAGGGTTTCGCTGAGGGGGGGCACACGGTGAGCAGGCCCCAGCAAGAGTCACCACAGAAGGAAGCATGAGTTGAACCTCAGGGAGGTAGCACTGTGTTTGGTTGGTTGGGTGGGTTGGTTGGTGGGTGGGTTGCGAGGTGGGGTGGGGATATCTCAAGGGGCTGCCCCAGTTCACAACTGGCATTTTGGGGCCACTGGTGCCCAAACCCCAAGGGGAAGGGGAGCTGTCCTGCTTGAGTGGGGGTGGCAGGCAGGGGCCAACAAGGCAGCCCAGGCAAGCTGAGGAAAGCAGCGCCCAAGAAGACGATGACAAGAAGGGACAGACAACATTGTGACAGTTCAGCAAACAATTTCTTTCAACAACCCTTGGCTGAGCATGTGCTTTGTACCATTGCTTATAGGCTCTGCCTGATCACCAGGACTTTACATTCCAGAAGGAGATAAAACCAAGGCACCAATCAAACCTATAACATGAAGGGACTGATGGTCTGGGGCTGAAAAAGATGGAGAAAGGATTCTGGGGTTGGGGGCTAATGTTGATGTATGCCAAAGACATGCAATTAAGGAGTCTATGCACACTCCATCATGACATGAGGTTTACTTTCCTCCAAGAGATGGAGAGGTTGCATGCTGAGGACTAGGGATTTGGTTTGATCTGAATAAGCCCCTAAGTCCACTAGATGGCTATTTTAAAGAAATATATTGTCACATTTGTCATTTTATGACAATACACAGATAATTTTCAGATTCTATATTTACATCATTTCAATTCCATTTGCCCTTATGCTGAGAAAGATCAATAACGTGCCCTGGTAGGGGAAGAAAAACCATGAAAAGGCATTTACCTGCATGAGGAGCCCATTCTAAGAATGGTCTTGCTGGACCTGTGTGCCCCTGAACTCGACCTCAGAAGCACTGCCTGACTGAAACTATGTGTCCTTCCCTAATATGGATAAAGCATTTCTGAAAACTGTTTCAATAGTATTCACCTTGGAGGGATTGTATTGAATACTTTGTATGTCATTTTGTAACATAATATCTTGCCTGATTGTAAAACTAGGGCACTCTCATTGTAGAAAATTTGAGGGAATGTATAAAGAAGATTTTTTTGAATGTCATCTCAAAATGCCATTTGTGAACTGTGGCATAGCTTTAGCCATCTATCTATCTACCTGCCCAGCATCTTTAATATAATATAAAAATATAAATGCATATTATTATCAATATATGTATTACTATAAATGTTTTTCTACTATAAATGTTTTTATATAGATATAAATGCATAAAGAATGAGTGTGATATGCCTCACTTCACAAATGATATCTACATATTATGTTGATTATATATAAAATATAATATATATAATATGAAATATATATATGATATAAACCCAAGTGCCCCAGGAAGTATTTTTTAAAAGATTTATTTATGGAATGTCTGGGAGGCTCAGCAGTTGAGCATTTGCTTTTGGCTCAGGGTGTGATTGTGGGGTCCCAGGATCGAGTCCTGCATTGGGCTCCCTGCATGGAGCCTGCTTCTCCCTTTGCTTGTGTCTCTGCCTCTCTCTCTCTCTCATGAATAAATAAATAAAATATTTTTTTTTTTTTAAATTTTTTTTTATTTATTTATGATAGGCACACAGTGAGAGAGAGAGAGGCAGAGACACAGGCAGAGGGAGAAGCAGGCTCCATGCACCGGGAGCCCGATGTGGGATTCGATCCCGGGTCTCCAGGATCGCGCCCTGGGCCAAAGGCAGGCGCCAAACCGCTGCGCCACCCAGGGATCCCAATAAAATATTTTTAAAAAAGATTTATTTATTTTAGAGAGAGAGTGTACATGTGTGAGTGGGGGGAGGGGCAGAAGGAGAGAGAGAGAGAGAATCTCAAGCAGACTCTCTTCTGAGTGAGCAGCCTGTCATGGGGCTCCATCTCACCACTCGGAGATCATGAGCTGAACCAAAATCAAGAGGTGGATACTCAGGCGCCCCCTTAATAGGAAATCTTGTTCTTCAACCAATCAACCCCATGTATTGATCTTGTGGACTAGAAATGTTACATTATTACTTGGAGTTGACTAACAGAAGTGGTGAGCTAGACAAAGTCCTACCCCCACCTGATGTGAGGCAGAATCATAAGTGACCCCCACAACCTCCACCCCCTGGTGTTACCTCATATATAATCTTCTCTCCTTGAGTGTATGGATAAGACCTGTGACTTGCCTCTAGTCAAATGAATACGCAAAGGTGTGATGGATGTCCCTCACAGTTAAGTTACCTTATATAAGGCTCCATCTTAGTAGATGGGAGCAAGCAGTTTCCCTGGTGGCCCTGAAGAAGCAGACAGTCATGCTGTGAACACAGCCTATGGAGAGGTCCATGTGGCAGGGAACCGCAACTGCAGGTAGACATGATGGTGGCCCTCAGCCAAAGACAGCCACAAGGAAACGAACTCTGCCAGTCATCCTGACTCAACTTGGAAGCAGATTTTTTTCCCCAGTCGAGTCTCCAGATGAAAACCCAATCTAGGGATCCCTGGGTGGCGCAGCGGTTTGGCGCCTGCCTTTGGCCCGGGGCACGATCCTGGAGACCCGGGATCGAATCCCACGTCGGGCTCCCGGTGCATGGAGCCTGCTTCTCCCTCTGCCTGTGTCTCTGCCTCTCTCTCTCTCTCTGTGACTATCATAAATAAATAAAAAAAAAAAAGAAAACCCAATCTAGCCAATAACTTCAGTGCAACCTTTGAGACTGAGCAGAGAATCCAGCTGTTCCATGTCCAGATCCCTAACTAGAGGCAACTATGAGGTAAGAAATACACATGTATTTGACCTGCTGACTCTGTGGTAATTTGTTACACAGTAATAGAAAATGGACATGCAAAAAAAAAAAAAAAAAAAAAAAAAAAAAAGAAAATGGACATGCCCCAACCAGTCCTGCACGTTTAGCTCCCTGCCCCATGCTCTTCTGCAACCATATTTGCATCAGAATGGAAATGGAAGCTTCTAGTGCCTTTTTCGTCTTGATCTCCCCATTAATTCCCACGGGATGTAACCCACCAGACTGGCCTGAAGTGCCCAAGTATATTTCTTTTTTTGTTTGTTTTTAAAGATTTTATTTATTTATTTATTTATTTATTTATTTATTTATTTATTTATTTATGTGAGTGTGAGTGTGTGAGCACATGAACAGGGAGAGGGGTAAGCAGACTCCCCACTGAGTAGGGAGCCGGATGTAGGACTTGATCCCAGGACTCCGACTTGATCCTAGGACCCGGAAACCATGACCTGAGCCAAAGGCAGATGATTAACCTACTGGGCCACCCAGGTGATCCTGCCTAAGCTTATTATTATCATCGACTGAACTTTTGTGCACATTATTCCTCCCAACCAAGAATTCCTCCCTTCTGTCTCTGTGTCCTACTCATGAAACCTGAACTTCTAGACCACTAGGCCATTGTTTTTCATATACTTTTTACTTGCATCACTTGTTTGTCCCTGGTTCAAATGCTGCCATGTGGCCTCCTTTGAAATCTTATTTTTCTGAAAATGTTACTGAATGTATATGTATGTATATGTATACATGTGCATTTATATGTATATACATATATATTACAGAGACATGAAATTGTAAGGTCAAAGAGGCTCAAAGATTCCATGTTGTTTATAGCAGACTGCTGGGAATCACACCTCCAACATTTTTTAAAGATTTTATTTATTTGTTCATGAAAGACACACACACAGAGGCAGAGACACAGGCAGAGGGAGGAGAAGCAGACTCCATACAAGGAGCCCGATGCGGGACTTGATCCCAGGGAATCCGGGATCACACCCCAAACCAAAGGCAAACGTTCAACCGCTGAGCCACCCAGGTTTCCCACACCTCCATATTTAAAAGTTGTGTTATATGAAGTAGTCAGCCAAGCCTGGTTGGCCCCCTCCCGAGCCTCTCTATGGAACCAGACCTGAGAACATCCCTCATTTTTTTGCCCTCATTTCGGCATGCTGCACTTTCCCTTACTGAAAATTGAATATAGTATCATCTACCACAATTATTTCAAAGACTAAATAAAGAGAACATGGGTTCCTGGCACTTCATAGGTGTCCAAATAAACTTGAGCTGAATCAGAATCTACGTTGGCAAACCTCCCACGTGTAAAGGCTATGCAGATGCAACCATAGTGGAATTATCAGAGGCAGGCCAATACTTTAAAAAGCTCAATGAAACTGAAGAAGCTTGTGTATTCAAAAGGCCAGTTTAGGTACTGTGTTTAAGCTTTAGTTTTCTTTCTACGTGGATATATGTGGAATGCAAGGCCAGCAACCACCTTACAAATACTGATCAAGAGTGGGGAGGCATTGAAAGGAATGCGAGTAAGTCTTGCCAGGAAAGAAGTTTGCTGCCTCTTAAATGTTTTGGTCTTAGCCACTGGCAGGATTGATCGATTGCAGTTAGAGCATTTTCTGTGCAGCCTGTCCAAGCATCTGCTTCTGTAGTGCTGCGCAACTGTTGCTCAAATTCACTCTCCCTTTTGAATCATCTCTGAAGAGCAAGCAAAAATCCCTTCAAACAACCGTAAGTACCCTAACAGCTTTTAAGTCCTTTAAAAGAGGGTCCTTAACATTTCCCCTTACCCCCTGCCTGGGTTCAAACTTCAACTCCCAGGGTTCGCCCAAGTCCCTCCCCTTGCCCTGTCATCTAATGAATATGCAAATACCATATAATTGGCAGCCAATGGCGTGGGTTCTGGTCACATGGTGCCCATGGTAGGTGAGCGGACCGAAGTTGTGTGTCGGTGAACAGAGACAGCTCTCAGTCTGGGGCGAGCGCTTGAGTGAGCGTGGACGGATGCTTGGGCAGTAGTACTGGCGGCGGCGGCGGCAGCGGCGGCGGCAGCGGCAGTAGTGGTGGCAGGGGAGGGGAAAGGGGAGGGCCCCGAGGGCTACACACGCTCACACTTTCAAGTTCCCTTGGAGGGAGAGGAGGTGGGGCTGCAGAAAGAGGAGGCCAGGAGCAGTTCCATCCGTCCCGTCCCGTCTCCCCCTTGCTCCCTAAACCTTGGCTCTGCGAGAGTTGAGGGTTCAGGTGGCAGTCCTCGGCAGTGAGGGCAAGACGGTCAGGAGAGTGGGGAGTGGAGCCAGGGGTGCAGGGGAAGATGCCCATCCTGCTGTTCCTCATAGACACGTCCGCCTCTATGAACCAGCGCACTGACTTGGGCACCTCCTATCTGGACATTGCCAAAGGCGCTGTGGAGTTATTCTTGAAGGTAAAGGGAGGGGAGGGGAGAGCTGGGGAGAGCTCCCGAGGGATGGGGGTGGTGATGGATCTAGGTGCTTCTGTAACGTCCATATCGCCCCCTCCTCCCTCCTTCCCTTCGCGGCCCCCTCCGTCATCCCTCGTCTCGCAGCTGCGCTCCCGGGACCCGGCCAGCCGCGGAGACAGGTACATGCTGGTCACCTACGACGAACCCCCGTACTGCATCAAGGTAAAGAGGCCATCGAGGGCGTGGGCGGGCGGGAAGTGGGAGCCAGGCACCCGGGGCTGCCGCCCCCTGCCCCCGCCTGAGGCGGTGCTGCGGCGCCTGGCTGGGCGCGCGGGCCAGGCGGGGGCGCGCGGGGGGCTGGCGGAGCGGCGGCGGCGCCCGGGGCCGGGACCTGGGGATGCGGGAGGGGTGGCCGCGGGGCAAACGGCGGGCGGGGGGAACCGAGTCGGTGGCAGGGCCGACCGCAGCGGCCTCGGAACATGGCGGACATTTTGCTTTTGTATGAGCCAGAGAGGGAGACTGAGGGCGCTGCTGAGATGGAAAGGAGGGAGGAAAGGGAGGGGAGGGGAAGGAGGGTCCGAGACCCGGAGGAAGGCCGCGGGGTGGGCCCACCCGGGCCCGCCCCCTCGGGGCGCACCGGGCTCAGTGGCAGTGGCGGCGGTGGCGGTGGCGGCGGTGGCGGCGGCGGCGGGGCCGGGGCCGGGCGGGCCGAGCGACTCCGCCCCGCGGTGCTGAGGGCTGGGCGCGCGGGCTCTCCAGGCGCAGGCTCCTCCTCCGGCCCTGCCTCCTCCCCCTCCCCTCTCTTCCCCTCCCCCCTCGCCTCCCCCTCTTCCTCCCACTGCCCTCCCCTTCCTGCTGAGAGCGTGGCAGAGCCAGCTGCCGGCCCTCGGAGAGGGACCGAGCCTGTGCACGTCTGTGGTCTCTACCCTACCCCGCCCGATGGCAGATCTGTCCGCGGAGCGAGCCTCCCCGCCCCCAGACCCGGAGAAACTTCTCATTTCTCCCCCGAGAACTGTCCGCATGAGCCTGCTCCAGGCACCTCCGCTACTGTTAATGTTTCATTGCGTACTCCACCGAACCGCGACGGGCGGGGCGGGGACGTGCGGATCGAAACTCACGTGGGGCCGAGCTTTTTAGAGACCTGGCCTACCTATTTACATCCTAAATTAGGTTGCTGTTAGCCACGTAGGGATTTGTCCCAGGAGAAGGAAGGAAGGAAGGAAGGGGGAAGATTGGACTGTGCACGGCTGCAGTAGCCAAATTCGATGATTTGATCCATGGCATTCTGACCTATAGGCGAAAAGTAGGGAGGATTTAACCTCCGTGGGGTAGTTAATCTATGTTCCTAATGGTGAGGAGATAAAGAACTGCCTTGCCTGCAGTGGCCCGATAAATGAGAACGTGGACTATTAAATCAACCTGCATAAGAGTCCTCCTGCTTGCATGTTGAAATTTCAAAATTATATTACCATAATCCTTGACGGATTTTGCTTGACGCCTTCTTTTTCTCAGAATTATCATAATAGTGCTGGGGATCGGCAGTGTGGATGTGTTGTAATCCGTTTCAGCCGAGGGAAGTGTTTAAAAGAATGGAACCTATCAAACCAAATAGTTGGTCAGAGAGTATGTGCCTTCAGAAATAAAACCTTGGGTTAACAGTTCGACGAGTGGGTTCCCCTTCAGACTGTTCTGGTTTGGAGGCTTTATTTTCAGTTTTCGATTTATCTATTTTAAAAACTACAGTGAGCAGACAGCTTTCAAAAATGCCATAAGCTTTTAAAAAATGTCAGTTTCCCAAAAGGGTGTGACCATTTTTTTCCACATAGAAAAGCAGATGTTTGTACATTCAAAGTCTGAAAGTCTACACCCTTTGAGTTACTAATACAGATAAGAACCCACCATTTGTACTGTGGCCTTTGGAAATTCTCCTTAATTTGAAGTAGTAAAAAGGATAATCCACAATGCAGTGTGACTTTTGTTTTTCTTGATAACTTATTTAACATTTTTTTCTGAACTGCCAAGACTTGTCATTTAAAATTTTTTTAAGCTGGAAATATTTCATGGCAATGTTTACAGAATCTTTGGAAAGGAAACACAAAGTCTCCCCCCCACACTCCCCAAAACAACATGCCATCTTTTTACCTAGCAGCCTAACCATAGTTAGTATACATTTTACTTTGTGTTCTGCCTTCCCCACCTATTTTGTCCCATGAATTATTCTGGGTTGCCACATAGTCTTCATACTTAAAATTTTTAGTGGCTGTGTAACTTATCCATGGTATTTTGGAGGCTCCAGATAGTTCTGGGAACAGAGGGGGAAAGTTGGATCTTGTTCTCAGTGGAAATTTCATCTGTTAGCTCTTTTTATCCTGCTGTGTTATAGATCACATTTTTCCCCTTAAGAAAAAAAGCGTCCTTCCATGTTGAATTTGATCCTTGTTTTCTTCTGTAGGTCAGGTATGGGAAGGCACTTTGTGTAATGGTTTTAATTACCAATCATTAGTTGTCTCCTTGTTTAGTCTTGATGCTTTTCTAAGGTTTGCTCAGGTTTTTCGTTTTCATGCCACGTGATTAACTCCATGTGCTAGAAAATGGTTCATGGTTAATGATCTTAATGATGTTCCTGTGATGTTGCTGTGGGTACCCCAATCACTAATGATAGGCATCTTTGGTAACAGTTTTTTTTTCTGAGTCTCCTCAGCCACTCCTGCCTTCCCTCCCCCCTCAGCATGTGGTAACTATTTCTTCTTTGGCTTTTAGGATCTAGACATCTGGGAAGGCCTGAAATTTTAGAACATATGGTGAATTTTTCTTAAAATTTAGTTGAGTCTTTCATTAGCTAATAACTAGGAGCCACAAAGGTCTGTTTTCTGTCACACGGATTATCAAGAAATTCTTTCTTTGATTGTCAGCTGGCATGTAGTTCCCACTCAAAACTTCACTCTTCATTAAGAGCCCGGTTCCCTTCAGCCAAGTGATGTTACATATAGGGCTTTATCCGTAGCTTATTTTTTTAAAAAAAGATTGTATTTATTGATTGATGAGAGGTGCAGAGAGAGATGCAGAGACATAGGCAGAGGGACAAGCAGGCTCCCTGTGGGGAGCCTTATGTGGGACTCGATCCTAGGCCCCGGGATCACGCCTGGAACCAAAGGCAGATGCTCAACCACTGAGCCACTGAGGCATCCCTGTAGCTTATTTTTCTGCAGAATACTGTGTACTGTTATTTCTCATTCGTTCTACAGTTGGAGGGCCATTGTTTATCTCTTCTCAAGATAACTGCTTGTTTCTCGTCTTGGTTACATCCAGCTCCAGACGCTGCAGAGCACACTTTTTCCCCCTACTACAAGATTCAGTTTTTTTCTTTCTAGAAGATTTCTACTAGAATATTCAGTTCTATTGGTGGTTTAACAGGCAGGAGTTGTGCATTTGGTTGGAAGGTTTTTTTCCTAATAGGCGTGAAACTATTCCCAGTATATCCACTTACAGGCTCTGACAATAAATCTTGTGAAAAGTTAGTGACTGAAATTTCTCTCTAATGTATCTAAAGTATACTGTTGAGTACATGAATATAGTGTTTCACCTAGGACTTAGTAACTTACTGCGCATCCCCTAGTAATGGCTATGTGTTCTTTTAAAATTAGTCATACCTGTTACTTGCAGTCTGCTTGGCGGGGAAGGAATGAGGTTTGATTTGGGGACCATATAAAAAGCCTATGGAATGCAAGCATTTTGTGTTTCATCTGTTTCAAGCGTTGCTTGGAAGACAAGTTTTATACACAGTGTCACAAGTGTTAACACTACTTTTATAAAATGGTATCTTTAGTGTATAGAAGGATGAAACCATGTTTAATATTTCAGAATTTCTAATGTAACCACATAAGAGTGATACAGGATTTTTACAAAGTGGGGCTTGGTTTGCACACTAGTTCTCAATAGTTTTGGCTGAGGTTCTGCTGTCTTTCTGTTTTGTTTTGCTATGAATCATAATTTCCTTTTATTCAGTGAATAGCTGAAGTAAGCTTGTCGCTACTACTAGTTCTGAGCACATTGAGGGCTCCAAGAAGAAAGGGAGTTGTGAGATTGGGGTCCAGAATAAATATTCAAAATAGTTTGATGTTTGAAGCTACTATCTTAAAATTTCTTTATTTCTTATTGAAGCAAATGCTTTTTTAACAGAAAACTGAGTCACTTTTCTAGAAATAGCTGAAACACATGTATAAATAGTGGGCAGAAGTGGTTTTTTTTCTTTTTGCATAAATAGGAAGAGAGGTTTCAAAGACATATCCCAAGTCTGTAATTTGAAAACATAGAGCATTTGAAAAAGTGAAATTTTCCCTTGAGTGTTACTTTTTCACATCCTGTAGCTAGTTTTGTTTACTGGTGTCTGCATGCCCTTGTCGACATGTGTCAGCAAAGGCAGCATTTTGGCTGACAGATTTAGGAAGTAAACTAATGCTTTTTAAATGATCTGTGTTCCAAACATGCATTGGTATTTTAACTAAGGCATCACTTTTTCATATTGCCCCCCTTCAGTATATGGTATGGGCTTTATTTGGACAAAAGAATGACTTACTTATAGGGGAGCCTTTCACTGTGGTTGGAAGCTAAGGAAGTGCTTTAGGGTGAACCAGTAGCAAAGCCTGTGAGAGCAGCCTGACACAAGAAGGTGCACTTGCATATCAAAATGCCACAAAGGGGGTGCATTGACTTCTATGATGAACTGTGCCTCTCCCATCCTTGCTTACTTTTCACCTTTCATTGGCCATTGGAAGCATGCGATCATACTTATTTTGAAATAAGAAAAGGGGAGAGAACCCATGCACAAAAGGTAAAGGCAACTTACTGAATGGAGAGAACATATTTGCAAATCATATATCCAACGTTAGATATCCAACGTCTATAAAGAACTCATCCAACTCAAGAGGAAAAAAACAATCTGACTTGAAAATGGGGAGAGGATCTGAATTGACATTTCTCCAAAGAAAACATCCAGATGGCCAACAGGTTCATGAAAAGATGCTCAACATCTTTCAGCATCAGGGAAAGCAAATCCAAACCACAATGAGATATCACCTCATGTGTGTTAATGATCATTTTCAAAAAGGCAAGGGATAGCAAGTATTGGCAGGGATGTGGAGAAAAGGAACCTTGTGCACTGTTGGTGGGAATGGAAATTGGTGCAGCCACTATGGAAAACAGTATGGAGGTAGGTGCCTCAAAAAATTAAAAATATAAGTACCCTATAATCTGCTTCTGAGTATTTATCTGAAGACAGTAAAAACACTGACTCAAAAAGATACCTACACCCCTAGGCTCCTAGATTTATTGCAGCATTATTTACAATAACTAACATATGGAAACAACGTAAGTGTTCATTGATGGATGAAGAGATGGTGATACATGTATTATTCCTCCATGCAAAAGAAGGAAATCTTGCCATTTGCAAAACATAGATTATGCTAGGTAAAATAAGTCAGGCAGAGAAAGACAAATACCGTATGATCTCATTTATTTTTTAGATCTTTTTTAAATATCACCTTGGTTTTCTAAGAATATTTATTCATTCATTCATTCATTCATTCATTCATGAGAGACATAGAGAGAGAGGCAGAGACATAGACAGAGGGAGAAGCAGGCTCCCTGCAGGAAGCCCAGTGTGGGACTCGATCCCAAGACCCCAGAATCACAACCTGAGCCAAAGGCAGACGCTCAACCACTGAAACACCCAGGTGCCCCTATATGATCTCATTTGTATGTGGAGGCAAAACAAAAAACAAGCTCATAGATACAGAAAATAGATCAGTGGTTGGCAGAGGCAGGGGTTGAGAGGTGGGCAAAATGGGTGAAGGGGTCAAAAGGTACAGACTTCCAGTTATAAAATAAGTCATGGGGATGTTATGTGTGGTATGGCAATTATAGTTCATAATACTGTATTGCATATTTAAAAGTTGCTAAGAGAGTAATCTTAGAAGTTCTCAGCATAAGAAAAAAAGAAAATAAGTTTGTAACTGTGTATGCTGATGAGTTTAAGCAGAATTATTGTGGTGATCATTTTGCAGTATATACAAATATGAAATCAACGTGTTGTATACCTGAAACTAATATAAGGATACATCAGTTATGCATACATAAATACAGACTTTTGTCCAACCTATGAATTAAATATAGTTTATTGGAAAGAATTTTATGTTCCTTTTTTAAAAAAGATTTTATTTATTTGAGCGAAAGAGAAAGAACAAGCACGAGGTGGTTGGCAAGCAGAGGGAGAGGGAGAAGCAGAATCCCCACTGAGCAGGGAGCCCCAGGAGGGGCTTGATCCCAGGACCTTGAGATCATGACCTGAGCCAAAAGTAGACACTTAACTGACTGAGCCACCCAGGCACTCCTGGAAAGCATTTCCCGAGTGAGGAACTCTGAGTAGTAGCACTTTTTCTTTATACAAGGAATTAGAACTTCAGTGAAACCTTATCCAGAAAACTCATCACTCGAGTCTATGCCACTCTATCTGTACTTTTGTTGGTGGTTTTGTCTTGCAGTGAATAAAATATTTCTTGTTAAAAATAAAAAGCCAGTAAAATTTTTGGTAGAAGCCTAGATCCTTGGGTTGGGGAGTAAGTGCCCTCTGCAGACTAGCTATGAGCTGGCAGATGATGGCAGAGTCCCATCAGTTCCCTATTACCAACCTCTCCTCTCTCCATTCATTCTTACCTGCACCCCTCCTTTTTCCAACTTTCATCATTCTTCACCCAGACCTGTGTTGTAGCAGCCACTCAGCTGGTCTCCCTACTTCTTGTCTTACTCCCCACTGATGCCTCCCCCTCATTGCCACTAATTGTTCATCCTCAAAATAAAACAAAGTAAAGTAAAGTCATTCCCCTACTAAAATCCTTCAGTGGCTCCCTGGTACATTTCAGAGTAGAATCTAGAATCCAGAGACCTCCAAGGCCTCTTGGAGCGTAGGATGATCTAGCTCACCTAGCTAGATCTAGCTCACCTTCCCAGTTGTGCCTTTCCACTCTTCCACTCTTCTTCTGGACCCTAGGCTCCAGCCAGGGCGATGGGAAAGTCTGCTGTCTTCTCTGGACTCACTATGCCTCTAGTTTCCTTTGCCTGGGACACGCACTTGGCTGACGTGACACGCCTCAGCTCTCTATTCTTTAGTCTCCAAAGTCATCCTGCCCTTCTGCCCAAGCTCTACTCCAAATGGTATAACCCCTCCTACTGTGATCCGCCAGCACTGCCCGGACCTTAAAGTTAGCAAACTGTATGGTGGTGGTTCTCAGTGCTCATATTGGCCTTCCTAACATGAGGTCTTTATGGGCTCCTATTTAAACTTATATTTGTACCCTGAGCACCTGAAAGAGTGCCTATATTTTAGCAGGTACTCAGTCAATGGAAGGGGTAGATTTCAAGCAGTAGGTAAGTGTGAAAGTTACCCAGTCCCAGCTCCCATTTCTGCTACTCTTACTTCAAAGGGTGATCAGTATTAACGAACGGTGTAATGTGTTTAATGTTGATTATAGCTAGTATTTTCACTTAGGGTCAGGTTTATGATCCGGCAGGGCTGTATCTTTTATAAGGCCAATGTATGTGCCTCCCCTTTCTTTTGTTCGTTGCAATGTGAGTTACATACCTAGGTACATCAATCTTAATGACCCAATGCAGTTTTTAACATGTTTCTACATTCATGTAAGCACCAACCCAGGCCAAGCTACAGACTATTTCCATCACCCCAGAAAATGCTTCTTGCTTCTTCCTGTAATCTGTTCCTCCCCTGCGGGTAACCACTGGTTTAACTTTTATCAGCTCCACGATGATACAATCATGATGGTGTTTCCAGAATAGAAATCCAACGGTGGGTGGCTACTCATAGCACTCATAGTAGGGGTCTGCAATCTAGGCCTGAGAGACCTGGCCCAGGGGGACACCAGAAGGGTAAAAGTCACAGTCCTCATCATTGAGGGTCTGGAGAATGGTCACTTGGAAAAAAAGGTGACTGGAGCATATGGATTAAGGTGTGGGATACACCAAAGACAGTGAGTGGACTCTTAACCGACAGATTGGAGGTGAGGCAGGGGGTGGGGTGGGGTGGGCAAGTTACAGTGAAAATTCAATTTATCCAGTCAGGGTTGTAACTAGCTGCGATTGGATCACAAAAGGGCTTTGAGACCTCCACGCTAGAGTGTGGACATTTTCTCTGGGATGAAGAGTTGCAAGGCAGATTTGAAGAGGAATGGGGCTAGGCTTGTGGTCAGTGCACTTGTTCAGTTGTTATTCCCAGGAGCGTAGGATGAGGAAGGCTGGGGCAGAGGGATGAAGGGAAAGATGGGAAGGAACCCGAGAGATATGGTTGGAAATGGCCTTGCTTTGCATGAGTGCTGACTGCCTGAGAGCTCCTGGTTTTGGGGTTGGGATTGGGGTGGGGCACTGGCAGAGGGGTGGGGCCCACAGGAGGAGAGTACAGATATGTCCTCCTCAGGTTGCCTGTGTTTCAGGAAGGTCATTAGAACTGCTTCCAAGACGGGACTCGGAGGTTCACAGGGAGCTCAAACATGGAAGCAGTTGCACATTTCAAGCAGAGATGTGCCTTCCAGAGAAGGGCAGGACCCTCCATGTGGGGGACCCTCTGTAGGACAGGTCTGAAGACAGACCTTGGCTTTTAAGTCTTTCAATGAAAAACTCTGTAAACATGGCCTCTGGGTCCCTTTTGCCAAGGGCATAAGAGATCAAGGCAGTCCCTTTGTGTGAATATTAGAAGCTTGGAACACACTATCTCCTGGATACAATGTTCTAAATCATGATGAGGTTCCCAGACCTTCCTTCCCAGGAAAGGCTTTTTAACCCTTAATGCCACTTAGCCAGAGAACTATTGTGTTTGTTATTGTTTCTACGGGGGAAACGGATTTGGGTTTCCAGGTGATTTGGTCAAAACACATCCTTCCCCTCTTCTTCCTCACAACTCCTGGTGGCTAGTGATGGGGGTGGTGGAGACCCTCTAAGGGCTCCAGTAAGATAGATGAAAGGCTGAGATGGCAGTGAGGTAGGCAGAGATCTTCAAATATACCATTCTTGTGTATGAGAGAGAGGAGGGAGGGGCAGAGGGAGGTAGAGAGAGAGAAAGAGAGAGAGAGAGAGAGAGAATCTTAAGCAGGCTCATTGTACAGCACGTAGCTGACATGGAGATTCATCTCAAGACCCTGAGATCAGGACCTGAGTGGAAATCAAGAGTTGGATGCTTAACTGACTGAGCCACCAGGGTGCTCTACCATTCATGTTTTAGATTGGCTACATTTACCATTTACACCATTCAGTACAGTACCCACTGGGCACATGTGGTGATTGAGCCCATGAAAGGTGGCTGGTCTGAATTAAGATGATAAGTATACATTAAACACTTGATTTTAGGGATCCCTGGGTGGCGCAGCAGTTTGGCGCCTGCCTTTGGCCCAGGGCGCGATCCTGGAGACCCGGGATCGAATCCCACATCGGGCTCCCGGTGCATGGAGCCTGCTTCTCCCTCTGCCTGTGTCTCTGCGCCTCTCTCTCTCTGTGACTATCATAAATAAATAAAAGTTTAAAAAAAAACACTTGATTTTGAAGACACAGTTCAAAAATATATAAACTACTCATTAACAATTTTTGGATTGATTACAACAAATTTAAGCAATTGTATTTCTTATATACTGAGTTAAATGAAATATACTATCAGTTTCACCTAGGTCTATTTTTTAAAATATGTCTACTTAATATAAAAAGACACATGTGGCTTGCACTAGATTTCTGTTAGCAGTGTTAGTCTACAGTCTTTCTTTTTTTGTATATTTTTTATTGGTGTTTGATTTGCCAACATATAGTATAACACCCAGTGCTCATCCCATCAAGTGCCCACTCAGTGCCCATCACCCAGTCACCCCATCCCCCTGCTTACCTCCCCTTCCACTACCTCTTGTTCATTTCCCAGAGTTAGGAGTCTCTCAAGTTCTTTCACCCTCTCTGATTTTTCCCACTCATTTTCTCTTCTTTCCCCTATGATCCCTTTTACTATTTTTTATATTCCCCATATGAGTGAAACCATGTGATGATTGTCCTTCTCCAATTGACTTATTTCACTCAGCCTAATACCCTCCAGTTCCATCCATGTTGAAGCAAATAGTGGGTATTCGTCGTTTCTGATGGTTGAGTAATATTCCATTGTATACATAAACCACATCTTCTTTATCCATTCATCTTTCGATGGACACTGAGGCTCTTTCCACAGTTTGGCTGTTGTGGACATTGCTGCTATAAACATCGGGGTCCAGGTGTCCTGCCGTTTCACTGCATCGGTATCTTTGGGGGGAAATCCTCAGGAGTGCAATTGCTGGGTTGTAGGGTAGCTCTATTTTTAACTATTTGAGGAACCTCCACACAGTTTTCCAGAGTGGCTATGCCCAGTTCACATTCCCACCAACAGTACAAGAGGGTTCCTCTTTATCCACATCCTCTCCAACATTTGTTGTTTCCTGTCTTGCTAATTTTCCCCATTCTCACTGATGTGAGGTGGTATCTCATTGTGGTTTTGATTTGTATTCCCTGATGGCAAGTGATGCAGAGCATTTTCTCATATACTTGTTGGCCATGTGTATGTCTTTTTTGATGAAATTTCTGTTCATGTCTTTTGCCTATTTCATGATTGGATTGTTTGTTTCTTTGCTGTTGAGTTTAATAAGTTCTTTATAGATCGTGGATACTAGCCCTTTATCTGATATGTCATTTGCAAATATCTTCTCCCGTTCTGTAGGTTGTCTTTTAGTTTTGTTGACTGTTTCTTTTGCTGTGCAGAAGCTTTTTATCTTGATTAGGTCTCAATAGTTCATTTTTGCTTTTGTTTCCCTTGCCTTTGTAGATGTATCTTGCAAGAAGTTGCTGTGGCCAAATCCAAAAAGGGTGTTGCCTCTGTTCTCCTCTAGGATTTTTTTTTATTTTTTTTTTATTTTTTTTTATTTTATTTTTTTATTTTTTTTTATTTTTTATTTTATTTTTTTTTTAAAGATTTATTTTATTAATGATAGTCACAGAGAGAGAGAGAGAGAGAGAGAGAGAGGCAGAGACACAGGCAGAGGGAGAAGCAGGCTCCATGCACCGGGAGCCCGACGTGGGATTCGATCCCGGGTCTCCAGGATCGCGCCCTGGGCCAAAGGCAGGCTCCAAACCGCTGCGCCACCCAGGGATCCCTATTTTTTTTTATTTATTTATGATAGTCACATAGAGAGAGAGAGAGAGAGAGAGAGAGAGGCAGAGACATAGGCAGAGGGAGAAGCAGGCTCCATGCACCGGGAGCCCAACGAGGGATTCGATCCCGGGTCTCCAGGATCGCGCCCTGGGCCAAAGGCAGGCGCTAAACCGCTGCGCCACCCAGGGATCCCTCCTCTAGGATTTTGATGGAAGTTTATATTCTTTCTTAAGATATTTATGATGTTCCTATCCTAGAAATTATTTGCTAAGGAGGTTCTTTTCTCTTGAAGTTCTGTTTAAAATTAACATCATAATGGACTCATTTGTGCATGAAAGGTTTTCATACAGTTCAGAATTGATGGGTTGATAACCCTCAGCCCTGGGGCAAAATATGAAAGCATCCCATTCTTGTTTGTATTGAAAGCCAGTGGCTTTTGGATGCAGTTGGTGATCCAACTGGTTGGGTTAGAAGTATTTTCCTAGGCTAAATACAATAGAATATATGTGTGAACTCCTAATGCAACTACAGGAATCAGAATTCTGTTTGTAATATGTGCTCAACAGTGGCACTGAATGTTGCATGCTTTTAGTGTTACTAGAAATATGTGACATAGCCCTGATTCAATTTATAAAACTTCATGGCCCAAAAATCCTTAGGAACAGCATTCATTAAGAAAAGTAGGATAAAGGATAAATTCTCTAGCTTGGCATAGTATAAAACCCAATAAACAAAGGGGGGTTTGTATCTCTGCTTTTATTGAAGGCGTTCTCAATGTTCCGTAGAGGAGCCCTTGTCTTATATTGTGGGATGTCATCAATAGCATTAAAAGGAGGGGGGAGAGCTCCCATGATTATTTCTCTCTCTAACATCAGTCCTCCTCATGGGGGTTACGGAAGTGACCACGTTACTTTATTTATTTTTTTACTGTAATGACTCCCATTTAAGGAAGAAACAGCAATGTTTAATCCGGAATCTGGACAAAAGTGCAGATGTGCTGCTGAATGGCATGTATTTTATAGCCCTAGTTTTGGGTCCTCCTGAAACCCACCTCATTGCTGAAGGTGTTATCTGGCTTTTACAGATACGATTGGTCTTATAACTACTTTCTTGTAATAGTGAACAATAATAATACAGTAGCTTTCTAATAATAGCAGCTGATGTTTATTGAGTAATGCCTATGTATAAGGCAACATGACAATGAATATAAAGCACTTCTTTCATTTATCTTCCCAACCACCCTAACTCAGAGAAACCAGGCCCAGGCAGGTTACTTATAACACAGCCAAATAGTAACCCAGGTCTGTCTCTCACTGGTATTTTCTCATTATAATATACGTCCTAGAGCCATGGTTTTTAGACAGAATTATCATGCTCTTATTTATAGTTCTTGATATAGCAGTGCCTGGTATTAGAGCAAGCACTCAGTGAATGAAAATTATTACTGCCACGTTACTAGCTTTATTTTCTTAACTCGTTCTAGCACGGTGCATTAATTTGTGAAATGGTTTGGCTTTTGATGTTCTGCAGTTTGGCCCTTACCCCAGTACCCATGTGTGTGCAGGTGGTAGAGATGGAGATAGTATGTATGTCGGGGGCGGAGCTTGAGGGCCTGTCCTCTGGGCTGAGTCCACCCTATAGGAGGAGTGGTAGGCTTGTAAAAGCAACAGGGTAGTCTTTGGCCATCTAGTGGCTTCCACAATCTGATTTGCCACTTTCCCTTTATGAATCTCATGATACATGTTTTTCTTGTAAGGAAAAAGAAGACATTCAAGATACGCCACGGTAACCATTTCGTCTCTTCTCATCCATCACCTGTGGGGATGCAGAGTGGTTTTGTAAAAGGCTTGAAGGTGCCAGAACCACCTTTGCAGTATTTTAGGCATCAGCCTGTGCTTTACCTTATGGTACCTTCTTCATTCCCTCCCCATCACCCTCTCTTTCCCCGGGCCCCCGACCCCTGCCATAGCCAGATGGCTTGTGGCTGCTTAGTTAGGTTGGGAAAGATGAATTTCAGAGAAGGAATGGAGGTACTCCCTCATTCAGCCACTGGGGTCTTAACTAGAGAAAAGGTGTATGAACACTTTTGTGCTGATGTGCCAGAGGTTGGGAGGAAAAGTGGAGTGCTGTTTCTGAAACCATGTTCACCTGATTATACTAGTCATTAATGGCAGGTGCTCTTTCATTATCTATATTGTGCCCTGTAGGTTGAATAGTTCAGTAAACTTAGTACCAAGAGCCAAATTCTGGACTTGAATGCTAATGAACAGAAGACTTTGAAAGCATTTATGTTTGTGTAACTAAGGAATGGTACTAGCGAGAAAAGTAAATATGATTTCTCAAGGTCTCAGGATTCACTCTGTAGCTACTTGAGCCAATGTACTAATGTTTACTCTCCTTGCCATTGACTATATTTGGAACTGTTACTACTCCTTCCTTCCAAAAACTGATCACCTCCTCTGTATTCTTTCTCTGTCTTCCCAATCTGCTCCCTTGGTGAATGCATCTGACCTCATTCATGGTTTCCTATAGTCCTTCCACACTGAGGTTTCTACATCTTCAGCGTCTTACCCAGACACCTGTAGCTGACTCCAGGACATCTCCACTTGACTGTCTATCCTGCCATCAGCTCACAGTAGGCATGTCAAGAAGACCCTGTGGCCCTAAACCTATCCGCTCTTCCATGTTATCCAGCTTTTAGTCACCCAGTGCTGAAAGCCAGGCATTATTCAGCTTTGACCTGGTCCTTCTATTTCTTCTAATACCTGTCCATCATTTCTTTGAAATGTCTCTCACGTATGTTCCTTCGTCTCAATTTCGGCTGCCGTCACTTGAGGCTGGGTCCTGAACTTTTGTGCTTTGACCACTGTAACAACCTTCGACTTGGTCTCCCTAAGTGCTACCCAAATTCCTACTCTGCCCTCATGGACTGCTAACTCTCTAAAAAAGCTGGTTTCATCATATCGACCCCCTTCCCCCGCCCAAGTCTCCAAAGACTTCTCAGGTCTGTGGATGCCATCCCGAGGCCTCTAGTATCTGCTCCATGCATGAGTAGAAAACTTGACCCCCATCATCTCCCCACAGGAGCCCCGTGCTTCAGCCAGACCTGTCTCTTACACCGCCTGATTTGGTCTCCCCATTCCTGATGCCGGCCCTTAGAGCATCAGTTAACTGAAGTAAGAGGGAGATCCAGAGCCCAGAGAACTGGGGGCTGGGGGGCAGATGGGGAGAATAAAAAGTGAACTGGCAGCATTCCAGTAAGGGTGTGACTTGAGGGGGAGGATGTGACAGAAGGTGCTTTATTATAATGATGAGAAGTTGCAGAAGGAAGGGGGAGAAAGGTGGAGTATGACCTTTGGAGGTTTATTAGCGTGAACTAGACCAACATGTTGTGATTTAAATCAGTCTGCAGTTGCCTGGAGGTGTGGCAGTGTAATCAGGAGTTCTATCTTTTTGCATTTGTCTGTGCCCAAGGGGACCTGCCTAACTAGACAGGAGACAACAGAATTCCGGGGAGAATATCTAGGCTTTAATACAGCCATGGCATTGGAAAGTGTGTGTGGGGGGAGTGGGGAGGTACCTCCTGGTTTATTTCTTGTAGGAGAAAGCTGAAGATGGGCGGGGCAAAGCTGTCCCTCTTTCTTAAAAGCTCACATGTGCTTTGACTCTATAACCTCCACCTCATAGGGATGGCTCTGAGCTGCACGTTAGAAGTCTGGTGAAATCTAGGTCCTGTTACAAAAATCAGTTTTTAAAAAGTGGTCATGATACATCCTGTCTGGTAGGTCACCCGCCCACTGTCATGTACCTGTGGCAAAGGGTGTCACTTTAGCACGCAGCCACAATCTGCCATGGACTAGATAGATACATGACCCTGGGAAAGTCACTTTCCTTTTATGAGGTTAATTTTCTTATCTGTAAAAATGAAGGGATTAGACTAGGTTATTCCCACTGTTCTTTCCAAAAAAGGACAGGAGAGAACTGTATAACCGAAAGATAGGAAAGGGGAGTAGTTGAGGCATGGAATTCAGGGTGATTTCAAAATTGCTTTAAATTTTAGAAAACATAGAAAACATGGTTCCTGTCCATGCCTACTGTGCTCTTCTGCACACTTACTCAGTGAATGTCACTCCATTTTAGTGGTAAATGTCACTCCATCTTACTGATGTCATTTTTGTCTGCTAACAGCTCCATGATTCCCGGCAATGGTGACCTCTGAAGAGTGTGGAACTGGGAGTTTTGGGGAGATATTGACTGACCTTGTATTTCTGTTGGAATTTTCAACAATGAATGTTTATTTGTATAATGTAAAAAAAAACTGCTCATAAAATTGAGAAAAAACTTTTTAAAAAGTCTGAGGGCATCTAGATGGTTCACTTGGTTGAGCATCTGACTCTTGATCTCAGCTCGTGTCATGATCCTGGGGTCCTGGGATCCAGCCTTTCTTCATGCTCCCTGCTCAGTGGGGAGCCTGCTTCTCTCTCTCTCTCCCTCTGCCACCACCCCCACCATTCTCTCTCTCTCTCTCTCTCTCTCAAATAAATAGATTATCTTTAAACAAATCAGTCTGGGGGAAAGAGATGCTATGCAATCTTAGGAAAGTCACGAGTGGCCATTCTAGAGTATCCTCTGTTCAATTTTTTCTGCAGTGTTTGGGTGGGTTAGCCTTACTTCTGTCCTTGTGTCTTTCCAAGGCCACCTTTGTTAATTTTTATTCTCTGTATGTGTTCATAAAAATTTCTCCTATCAGAACCCAAAGTCTCAACAGTTGAACATGTGATCTGCCCAGCGGCTTTTTTTTCCCTGACATTAGGTCAATAGCTACAGTTGAAATGGTCCGAGAGTGAGAGAGGTAACATTTTACACTATATCTGACTGGGTTTGGCCAATTCTTTGCTTCTCTAGGGTATTTTTCCTTTAGTAACAGTGCAATTGACTCTCAGAGAGAAAAGTTTCTAAAGTTCTGGTTCTACATGTTAGCATCCTCTGGTGAAGATAAAATTTCTTTTGATCTTACCATGTTTTCAAGTGAGAGGTGTGCTACTTCATAATTTCATCCTGATTCTCTGGGGTAAGAATTGAAAACTCATACATGCATTTTGGAGATATTTTAGACTAATCTTTAGGTTTATTTATCCACTAACCCCTCCCCCCCCATTCTAGGAATTCTAAAGAGACTGGTGATACAAAATCACGAACTTTGTGTCAGTAGAATCAAACTGTGAATCATTTCCTTGCCCAGTTTACTTAAAAATAGGCACTCATGGTGGCACCTGGGTGGCTCAGGCGGTTAAGTGTTTGACTTCAGCTCAGGTCATGATCTCAGGGTCGTGGGATCAAGCCCTGTGTTGGGCTCTGTGCTCAGCAGGGAGTCTACTTCTCCTTCTCCCTCTGCCCTTCACTGTGCTCATGCTCTCTCTGCCTCTGTCTCTCTCAAATAAATAAATACAATCTTAAAAAAATAGACGCTCATGAGGGCCTTTAGCCATCTGCTGGAAAAACAATCCTGTGGTCCACACACTGTCAAATACACTTCAGCAATGTACTAGGGGGTCAATTTCTTAGGCATTTTTTTAACAAGTAGAAGACTCAAGTAAGCTGGAATTATTTGGTGTGATCTTGACTCGTAGTATTTCCTGAAGTATGTGGATAGAAATTAGTTGATGGACCAAAACACAGAATGGCAACATCCAGAGTTCTCAGGGAGAGGACTGATTGAATCAAATAAAATGGACTTTGAGCATTTTAGCAATTTCAGGACACTAGGTGCCCATGGGGGCAGTAACTCAGACAACAAGAAATCCAAGAGAACTGGATATTCTTAAAACCAGTAATTTTTGTAAGAAAAAGTGATATTAGTAATCCCAAATGATAGGCCACCTCGTTACACCTGAAAGTGTATCAGAACCTCAAGTCACTAAAAAGTGAAACCAGTCCAAATCGCTAGAGTTTTATGGGGGAAGAAATGTGTCAGGGTGAGAAAGTATAGTACCAGAAGAGAAGTTTAAGGGAGATACAAGAGGCAAGACAATTCCAATCTTTTAATGATATGATGTCTTCCTAATGTGTAGTTCACCATTTGAACAAGCTCCTTTGTAAGGGTGCTGCCTGGAAACACAATTTAGAAAGAAGTTTGAATGTTTTAAGGTGATCTGGCTAGCATGGTGGTCTGTTTATGTAAGAGGACAAGAAAACCTTGTCTTATATCTCTCAGAATTAAAGTCTGTTTTAGTTGTGAGAAGAAAACCCCAAGAGTTTTAAAGTTTTAACGTACACTGATAGTCCGTATAAGGCTAAGGGCAAAGACCAAGGGAAAAGGCATCTGTCTCCTCCAGAGATAGAGTTGATTTGAAAAGCAAGGCTTCCTACTTACTCTTCACATCATTCTGTCTTACTGGTCAGTTCACCAACACAGGAACAGTCCGCACTGACAAAGTTGACAGAGCATCAGATTGGAGAAGAAATTAAGTTTGTCAGAAAATGTGGAAATTGATTTAGTCCGATTTATGAGTTGCCCTCAACTTTCAGAGAGCAAATGGAAAAGGGAAATAGTTTATCTTTCAGCAGGAGAAATGATGGCCCTGCTAAATTTAAACTCCTTGGCTTTAACTTGCAACATCTGGAAAAATACTCAAATCCGTTCATCGTCTGGTTTGTAACCACCTTGAAGAAGAGCCCAAGGTCCAGGATAGCTCTATGGGATTGTGAAGGGCAAATATTACCAGGCTGATTTCATTTCCTTTAATAAAAGATTTTAAAAAGTCTTGTTAAAGAAAGGGAAGCAACATGTATTATCTCTCCCTGAATCCCAGGGAAGCCTTTTATTCATCAGGAAGGCCTTCTAACAAGCTATGAAGACTTACTTGGGCTGAGTTGAACTGTTACTTTTCAGAGGAGTGTCCAAATAGGCTTTCAGGCATGTGTGCCGAGAATGGGTCGGTGCAGTGGCTCAGCACTAAGTCAGAGGGACCCAGTGAGTGGTGCCCTTCTAGTGAGAGAGCCTGGGTTGTGACAAGCTCTATTTCTGCTCTTTAAAAAGATTCCCTACGGTTGATTCACTTTCAATAGCTATCACCCTATTGGATTGGAATTATCCGTTTATTTCTTGATTTACAAGTATCCCATTTACATAGTTAGAGGGGTGCTTCTCTTGTGGAAAATTAGATGTTGCTGCCCTAAATATGTTTTTTGCTTACTTTAGAAGGGGAGATTCACAGCACATTCATTAAATTTGCATGTAATCCTAAACCTAACAAGGTTGTTTATATTTTGGAAAAGGATTACAAGTGCCATTTACATGTGGAGGGATTTTCCAAAAGGGCTCTAGCACCACTCCCACATTGCCTTCAAGGACAGTTGATCCGCTTTTATCTTTCTTACTTGTTTATACTTCCTGTCATGATTTTGATGGAGGAAAGGGTTCTCCTCTTTTCAAAAATAAGAATAAATTAAAATTGATGAATTAGGGAAATGGTCTGGCCAAGGTGGGATGAAGCTCGGGAAGGAAAAGTATTAGGATGGTGAGGTTTGGGGGAGCCACTAAATAACACCTCCACCTTTCCCTCCTCCATTGAAACCAATGACGAAATAAGACCCAAGGAGCCAGCCAGAGTTCTGAATAACAGCTGTCTTCCTGACAAAGGCTAGACTGGAGGTGTGCATTCCCAAAAAAGCTTCTAAACTGTTCACACATTGATAGACCTCCCCTATAGGTCTGATGTAGGGACAGAGCCTATACCTTAAGCAACCAATGTCAGAACATACCAGGAGATTAGAAAGACATGCTTCCTCCTCCATGGGAGCATGCCAATTTCCTGCAAAACCTAGCAGTCAAATAAGAAGATGGAAATAAGGTCACAGAGGATAGTAGAAAAATATTTTCTTTTAGGCTTTGACCTTCCAGGGAAAGGAGTGAAGATTCTCTCTTTTCTGTGGTGATACGAGGGGTCAGTAAATGGCCAGTGGTTAGTCAGTAGAGCTGGAACAGAACCCAAGGCACTGATAGGCTGAAAGGCTCATCATACTTTCTCTGTTGGTATTCAAAGACATTTTCAATTAACTGTACATATTTCAACTGGGCCTGAATGAGCATATATATTAATATGTGAGGTGTTTTGTTTCTGTAAGTCAGATTCATATAATGGTATGGAATTATGAGGTATGAAAGCTTGAAGGGACCTTCGAGTTCTTTAGCCTTTAGGCTAAACTTAAAGGCTAAAGTTCTTTAGCCTTTTCATTGCTTAGATGAGGTACCAGGCCCAGCAGAGTGTAACTGACTTCCTCTGGACCAGTTGTTTTGATAGTTAGTTACAGCCAGGATAGACTAGGGTCTTCTAAGTCCTAGATCACTCGCTGCTCCCCATACCCCACTGGTCTGCATTTAGACATCAGGGAAGGTAGGCTTCGGTGAAAGGAAATTTGGAAATTTCGTGAAATGTATGAACTTTTAAGCTACTATAACAAGACTTGTCTATGAAGTGAACATGCAGAATAGGTAGAAGATCCTCAAGTAATTAATGGTTTAAATTGGCTACCTGGGTTCAAATCCTGGCTGTGTCATTTACTAGTTGTTTGACTTGGATGAGTTGCTCATCCTTTCTGAGCCTCAGTGGGCTTATCTACAAAGTGGAAATAAGAGCAGCACCTACTTGATGGGGTGCTGGACGACGAGGAGGATACTGTGCTTAGCATGAGGTCCTGACACATTGGCCCAGAAACACATTACCTATTATTATTATTCAGCACCACCATCATCCTATGACTTCTGGGAGACTTTTAAAACTTGATCTGTAGAGACAGTAAACTCTTAATTTAGGATTTCACTGATCCCAGGTTACTCTTTTGTCCCAAACCTCTGTTTCTTCATGTGTCCTGGGCTAGAAGTTTGTCAGCATCTTCCCTCTCTACTTGTAGGCCCATGGTCTATCTGTCATCAGATCCTATCTTGTTGGTTTGAAATGTTCCTTAGTTAACCCCTTGCTCTTCATCCCTATCCTAATCCAGGCCCTGCTTCTCTCAGGCCTGGATTACTAATTCAAACCTTCTAGTTTTCTTTTTCCTGACCACAGGTTCTCCTTCCCCAATCAGTCCCCTATGTCACTGCCAGACTGACCTACTTGAGATACTGCTTTGATCCTGTTTCCCCCCTGCCTCGGGGTCTGTAGTGTGTCTATTGTCTGCAGAAGACAGGCCAGGCTCTTTTGCCCGACCTCCAAGTCCTTCTAGAACATCTCTGTCCAATAGACATATAATGCCAGCCATACACAAAATGTAACATTTTCTAGTAGCCACATTAAGAAGTACAAAGAAACCGGTGAAACTTTTAGTGATACATTTTATTTAACTGCAAATATTCAAAACATTATCATTGCAACATGTCATCAATATAAAAATCAATACTCAGGTATTGTCATTCTTTTTTTTTTTCTTCCCAGTCCTCAAAATGCCATGTCTTTTACACTTTTTTTATTCCTTTTTTTTAAATTTATTTTTTATTGGTGTTCAATTTACTAACATACAGAATAACCCCCAGTGCCGTCACCCATTCACTCCCACCCCCCGCCCTCCTCCCCTTCTACCACCCCTAGTTCGTTTCCCAGAGTTAGCAGTCTTTACGTTCTGTCTCCCTTTCTGATATTTCCCACACATTTCTTCTCCCTTCCCTTATATTCCCTTTCACTATTATTTATATTCCCCAAATGAATGAGAACATATAATGTTTGTCCTTCTCCGACTGACTTACTTCACTCAGCATAATACCCTCCAGTTCCATCCACGTTGAAGCAAATGGTGGGTATTTGTCATTTCTAATAGCTGAGTAATATTCCATTGTATACATAAACCACATCTTCTTTAGCCATGTCTTTTACACTTATATCACATCTTAAGTCAGACTAGCCATGTTTTAAGTGCTCAGTAGCCACAAGGGGCTCAGGGATACCAGAGCAAGTACAATTCCAGAGTGTGACTCACTGCCACTATCACCCCCCCCCAAACAAGACCTACTTAAGTCTTACTTCTTCCTGGTTTAGAAAAACAAAATTGGATTGGTAATACCATCCCTATTTATAGGGTTGTCCTCAACAAATGTGAAATGGGATATGGCTCTGTAAGTTGTAAAGCTCCATAAAAATGTATAGAACTCATCATCATGAGTCAAGATTTTACTGACTCAATATGAAAATAGGGTACCTTTGGAGTGAGTTG
The DNA here is from genome assembly GCF_048164855.1 of Canis lupus baileyi. Classification (NCBI taxonomy): domain Eukaryota; kingdom Metazoa; phylum Chordata; class Mammalia; order Carnivora; family Canidae; genus Canis; species Canis lupus. The sequence continues at coordinate 17,601,703 of NC_132876.1, read as the reverse complement.
AAAGAAAAGACTGTATTAAGAAGGTAAGTGTGGATGGGGGGAGGGGCACCTGGCTGGCTCAGTCTTAGTGGAGCATGCAGCTCTTGATTTCGGGGTTGTTTGAGCCCCATATTGGGTGTAGAAATGACTTACAAATAAAATCTTAAAAAAAGAAAGTAAATGGGATGTTCTGAATTCACTTATTAAAGAAAGTCAACTCTAAGCAATGAAGAATATAATGAGAATGAGAATGAAGAATATAAACATCTACTTTCTACCACTAGCTCTTTATAATTATCTTTTGCAAAGAAATTTGTCACATGAATAAAGTTCTCTAAATATTGAGATTAATCTGTAGGCTTTTTCCTCTTCAGCATTGTGAGGAATGCATTTAGGGACATTTAATTCTTCTCTTGAAGAAGCTAAACTGCTCCCAAGAAGTTCATTGCTTTGGGCAGTAAATGTGGCTCCACTTTGTGATACCGAGGTAGGAGTAGCATCCACATTTCTTGTATTGTTCCATTCACTGCAAAGAATTGGAATTGGCCTGAAAACAGAATGCCACCAATTCAGTTGCAGAAACGATTTGTAAAATGCTTTCAATCCATATTATAAAGGGAAATTTAAAAGGCAGTTATTCCAACAGATTGATTAGTAAGATGATGAAAAATCAGAACACATTATTTTAAAGATGGACAAGTTACAGGGTGGTTGTTTAAGTGGTACCCATGTCTAATCCCAACCCTTTCTTGAATCAAGTAAGTCTGTTAATTCTTCTTTGGCCACGCCTTGAACTACTCTGGCTCCCAGGAGTTCAATCCTCACTATAGATAGAATGTTGAATGTATGGTGTGGAAATAAGATTGCTATGTGAAGTCACTTTGAAAAAGAAGTCAACTTAATAACGTGGCTTGTGGATGAATGACCCACCATTCTCAGGTTTGCCCAGGCCACAGAGCTCAACCTAATGGACTACCTCTTTTCCTCACCCGGCTCTTCTAATTAGCTCCTAAAAACCTTGTGACTGCCTCTGAAATACTTCATTCATTGGTGGCAGCCTCCTCCCCTCCCCACTGCTTTTGCCCAGGCTTTCATCACTCTTCCCATAAGCTATTGCAGCAGTTTCCAAACCAGTTTCCCTGCCTTGAGCTTCAGAAGCCTCCCCTATACCCCCTCCCCAATTTATTCTCCAGGTCCCTAGCGGAACAATCTTGCTAAAAGGTATATCTATCTGATCATGACACTCCCCTAATTAAAAACCTCAAGTCATTCCCAGAGCCAACAGATAAAATCCAAACTCCTGAGCACAATGTACAAAGCACTGTATGGTCAGAGCCCCACTTATCAGCCTCGCCTCCCGCCATGTACCCAGAACAATGATAATCAAATTACTTGTGGTTCTCCACAAAGCTCTAGCCTCTTATGGATTCTTGTTCTCTTCCTTGGCACACCCCTCCACTCCTACCATCAATTTGGGACGTCCCATGCTCTTCCACAGATGCCCCATGCTCAGGGAGAAGCCCTCCCTGACTTCCTAGCCACTTGCCCTTTCAGCCTTCCTGCCAAAAACTGCATTTCTCATTCCTCTGTGACAAGAGCTCCTCAAGGGCCTAACCCCTTCCATATCCTCAGTGTATGGCGTTCTGCCCAATATGGTGGGGTTGATCCATGCCAATTTGTTGACTTAAGGAAAGAATTCCTGCTGTCCCTCCCAACTTTGTACCTTTCCTGTCCGCCACAAAGCAGAAAGCTTATTTTTGAATTCAGCTCAATTTGTTTGATTTATTTATTTATTTATTTATTTATTTATTTATTTATTTATTATATTTTTTATTGGAGTTCAATTTGCCAACATATAGCATAACACCCAGTGCTCATCCCGCCAAGTGCCCCCCTCAGTGCCCATCACCCAGTCACCCCAATCCCCTGCCCACTTCTCCTTCCACTACCCCTTGTTCATTTCCCAGAGTTAGGTGTCTCTCATGTTTTGTCACCCTCACTGATATTTTCACTCATTTTCTCTCATTTCCCTTTATTCCCTTACACTAATTTTTCTATTCCCCAAATGAATGAGACCATATCATGCTTGTCCTTTTCCGATTGACTTATTTCACTCAGCACAATACCCTCCAGGTCCCTCCACATCGAAGCAAATGGTGGGTATTTGTCGTTTCTACTGGCTGAGTAATATTCCATTGTATACATAGACCACGGCTTCTTTATCCATCTTTCGATGGACACCGAGACTCCTTCCACAGTTTGGCTATTGTGGACATTGCTGCTATAAACATTGGGGTGCAGGTGTCCCGGCGTTTCACTGCATCTGTATCTTTGGGGTAAATCCCTAGCAGTGCAACTGCTGGGTCGTAGGGCAGATCTATTTTTACCTCTTTGAGGAACCTCCACACAGTTTTCCAGAGTGGCTGCACCAGTTCACATTCCCACCAACAGTGCAAGAGGGTTCCCCTTTCTCCACATCCTCTCCAACATTTGTTGTTTCCTGTCTTGTGAATTTTCCCCATTCTCACTGGTGTAAGGTGGTATCTCATTGTGGTTTTGATTTGTATTTCCCTGATAGCCAGTGATGTGAAATTCAGCTCAATCTGTAACCTGCTGATATTTCTAGGTAATTTGATGAGGACCTGGGGCTCCAAAGATTTAGTCTCATGTGCTACTTTCCCTAGGCACTAGAAGTCATATCTACAGTGTGCCAAAGGAACACGTGCAAAGGTTTTACCTTTCGATCCTTTGATCTATAGGATATGTTAGGAGTCTTTTTAAAAACAAACAAACAAACAAACAAACAAACAAACAAACAAACTAAGCATGTCTTTAATTTTACAGAATCCCAGACTATTGGACTGGAATGGATCTTAACCAGGCCCTCCTTCACCTTACATGGTTATGCAGGTTCTGAATTGTTCAGCTGCAGGGAGTGCCATTCTCATGGATTCCAGTGGGAATGACTCCTCCCTCGGGTTGTATTTTGCACAGCCTCACAAGGTGTCCCTGTTTGCCTTAACCTTCTTCATTTTCAGAGAGTATGATTTAGGTCCTCAGAGCCAACAGGTTTGCTCAAGATCACGCAGACACTGCCCCCTTTCTGCCTCACACTCATCCCGACCCAAACTGCTTCTGAAGACTGGGAAACCAGCAAAATAGCTTTGGCTGGAGTTGTGTAGATAATGGACAGTATGCCTTCAGCCAAATGTGATATTTGAATGCTTTACTTTATCTCTTGTCATTTGCTTTTGCTTCCACCTCCATCTGTCCTGGCCTGGTTGGCATGACTTCAGCATCTCACACTGCTGCCCTTAGGGCTCCCAAGACTCAGGTGGCCACTGGTCCCACCAAGTTGCCCAGCTGTGCTGTGTGCTCTCTCCCTTGCTGGACTTCTCCTCTGTGACTCGCTCTTAGCCGCCAATTCTTCTTTTGGCCTCTCTTCTTTACATTTGAAGCTGCTTTGTTTTTCTGGCCATGACTGCCCCATCACTGTGATCTTTTCCTCCTCTTCCACAAACCATTAAATCATAGCATGCTGGCTGCTGACCTTGGTTCTTCAGTTCCTGGCTGCTGTCCAGAGCTGCTGGGGGTGCCTCAGGGATGCTGCTGCTTTGCCAAAACTTTTAAAATTTCTTTCTCCCCTTTTTCTAGACTTGGGGCTTTCTAAATGTTTGAAGATACCAGAAGGGTTGTCTCCAAATAGTTGTGGCTCTATTCCTAGAATTCCCCCTTGATTCTTATTTAAAGTGAAAATATTGTTTGGGAGGAGGAATCGGTTAGAAATGTTCAGGTAGATCAAACATTCAAGAAAGAATTGTCTCTATGAAGGACAGTGCATTTAAAAATTGTGCTTCCTCTCCTCTGTACTTCATGCTCATCATCCATGTCAAACTAAGGTAAATACTGAGATGTTTGGGTAGTTTCGATTGGACCTGAACAGAAGACTGGACTCCTTGAACCAGAGCCTTCCAGCCATAATGGATGAAAACATTGTTTGCATCTTTGCTGTTGGGCATTAATGTGGATGGATCTTTCTGAAACTGATGGCTTGCTTTAGTTCCATTTGGTTGGCCAAGACATAGAATATAATTAGATCAAGGAACTATTCATTCATTAGATGTTTGATACTTGCTGTTTAGTGGTTGCTTGCACTTTATATTATTGTTCATTGTGTAATCGGGAATTTCTTTGTAAATGTTTGGTTTTCAGGCTGGTTGGAAGGAAAATCACGCAACATTCATGAGTGAACTAAAAAATCTTCAGGCTTCTGGACTGACTACTCTTGGTCAGGCTCTAAGATCCTCATTTGATTTGTTAAATCTCAATAGATTAATATCTGGAATAGACAATTATGGACAGGTAAAAAAAACTTTAAGTGAGTACAGCTAATTTATTTTGGTGACTTGGGTTAAGAGTTTAAAATTGGGTGTGGTTACCAAGTTTTTTTTTTTTTTCCAAGTTTTTTTTTTTGCTATTTGTCACAACTGCCAAAAGGAAATCTGTATCTTTTAAATACCTGCTTTGAAAAAGATCCCTCTTTTGGGGAGGGGAGTTTTGTATGTGGCTTGATCATAAAATATGTAGTGAAAAGTGACTCCCCATCATATCATCAGAGATCTGAGAATGAGATGAATAAATTGCTGAGAAATATTGGAATGAGGCCATTAAAGAGTGTTTCAGTGTCATGAACTCCCTTGTCTCTCCCAATTCAATGAAAAAGCTCTAGAATAAGAGGAAGGCAAGATAGCATCTGGTGCTCCTGTTGTCCTTACTCTAGAATCTCTGATCACAATAACCAGACTCACTGCCTGAGCTCCAGAGCATAAGTCACTATTGTCCCCCCAATCTGTGCCAACGTTTTGACTCAGGGGAATGAATTCACAGATGTGGATGCTGCTGCCATTATAATCTCTCTACTATCTTTCTCTTATGATTACTTGGAAAGCAGAAGGAGAGGAGTATTTGGTTGTTATAGTTTGGGGAGTTCCAGAATTATATGAATTCCTCAGTTTATTCTGAATGTTACCTCGGCGGGGATCGTTATTTTGATTCCCACCCACTTTAGCCCCTAATCTTTCCCTTCTTACTTATCCAGGCAAATTTTGTCACATACTTGAGAGATCACTGGCAAGACAAATGTAAAAAAGTTTAAATGCAATTTTATTACTTTACATGGCTCTAATACTTGTTAAATGTATTTTAGGGGAGAAATCCATTTTTTTTAGAACCATCTATTTTAATTACCATCACAGATGGAAACAAGTTAACAAGTACTGCTGGTGTTCAAGAAGAGGTGAGATTTCATTTTTTTAAAGTTTCGTTTAAATGGCAGAGAACATGCCGCTATTTCTGTGGGAGGTGTACGTTGCCAGTTAAGAATAAGTTGGATCAAACCTTCCATCTTCATGAGCCCTGAAAGATTATCGAGTACATGAAAGAAAAGTGACCCTTTTAACTCTTTCTTCATTGTTGCCCAGGTTGTTATGATGAAACTTTTCAACTTTTGCCTTATCAGCTTCATCTTCCTTTGAATTCTCCTCTGCCCGGAAGTGAACTAACCAAAGAACCTTTTCGTTGGGATCAAAGGTTATTTGCCCTGGTGCTACGTTTGCCTGGATTGGCTTCTACAGAACCAGAGCAACTAGGGAGTGTACCAACTGATGAGTCTGCCATCACACAGATGTGTGAAGTCACAGGAGGTATGGGCAATAACTTGTATTTCTAAAGGAAGAATTCAGAGCAACAGGGGGTGGTTCTTCTTAAATGCCATATTCTGTCTGGCCTTGCTTTCCTTCAGAATCCTTTAGCTCTGCTGCTTACGCTCATAATGAGCATGAGGTTTGCTGCCAACGTAGTTATGATTAGTTCAAGGTATATTTTAGGATTTCAGATGCTTATATTGTTAAGTAGTATTTTATTTGATCAAACTTTCACAATTTGTTTTTCTTTTTGGTATAGGTCGCTCCTACTGTGTTAGAACACAAAGGATGTTGAATCAGTGTTTAGAGTCTCTAGTTCAGAAAATTCAGAGTGGTGTAGTTATTAACTTTGAAAAAACGGGACCAGATCCACTTCCTGTTGGAGAAGGTACAGTAGATGACTTTTTTTTTTTACCCTGGAGAATGATCTGAGATTGGGAAGATATTCAGCTAATAATAGACAGTCTTTACTGTCTATACACATTCATGTGGTTGTGAACATCCATCCAAGCAACTGCCATTCATTCACTGCCTTTGTATGTGTCAGGTGGTCAGATTCTAACAACTTTAATTTGACATCAGATCTTACAAAAATTTTTCCTTTTCCCCATCCAATTCATATCCCCTTGTCCCAGTTCTGGGATACACCAAATTACTCTCTTGATTCATTAAGTATCTGGAGAATCACTTTGGAGTGCCACTTAACCAGTAACCTGGTTTAGGTCTTGTGAGTGCCAAATGTGCCAAGTGATCTTTATGAAATCTGTGTTTGTCACCACATGTCAGCGAGAGATTGTGAACGTTTGTCTAGAAACTGCTGATATCCTGTAAGATCCTACACCAGGATTTTCCTGGCCACTTTTTAGCTGCAGAAACTTTTCTCTTCAAATGACATTTTACAGAAAGTTCAGCGTCTCAAAATAGATGATCACAGAGAGTACCTTTGTGTAAGGGAAGGGTCTTCTCTCTTATATCATCTTAGCACCACAAGGCTTCCTGGAGCATAAGGCTGCTGCTTCTCATTCCTGAGTGCTCACACACATCATTACCATGGTGCTTGTCTGATCGGATCCATACATTTTCATTAATGGCCACAATTAGTGGTGACTGCTCAGAGAGACACATGTTTCTGTCTGAAGCCATTGGATCCTGTGATTCCTGGCCTTTTGAATGTTTAGTTCCTAGAACCCTTTAAGAAGCAGTTGGAAACAGGAGAGACTTCTCTCCCTAGAATAATGGACATAGGCCACACAAATACAATTTTGTATTTAATTCTAGGGTTTCTTGGACTCCAATTTAAGAACACTCACCACAGAAGACTGAAGCCTCACAATCTATTTTAAATTCATTAAATTAATTGAGGAAAGACATGTTCTTTTGCTAATGATTGACTGCTCCATCCATACTTTCGTGTTCGTTATCTAAATGTGAACTGGGAACTGTCCCACTGAAAGCCGATTAGATTTGGTGTCCTGTGAATAGCTCAGATTTTCTTTCTAGATCCAATTCTCCTTTGTCCAGAGTTCTCAGCCTTTGAGATTCTGATGAAAGCTAAGAACTCTCTCCTGAGAAGAATGCACATCCCCAGAATTGTGAGCTCAACTTCAAGGGGTGGGGGTCCTTTTGGTCCCCTGAAGCCATTATATGTCTTCCTTAGAGCTCCATGGACTCTAATAAATCTCTGGGTATAAAGTAATTACTTGTTTAAAGTAATGTGTAAATAAGTAAATCATATGACTTGTAATATAAGAAATATGAGACTCAAATCATTAAAACATGTCCTTTACAAATATAATTTAGACTATTTAATCATTGCATTAAAGGAGATATATATGCCTTCTTTGCAGGGGCAAATGAAATATGCTAGTTTAAATAATTAAAATACATTCAGGATATATCCTTCAGCATTATACAAGCCCAGTTTCCTGGAATTTTAATGGTGGATGGGGAAACTATCATGAATTAGTTCATAACAAACTCAATGCATTTGCATTATGTTCCCTCCCCCAACTATATATATAAATTGTATTGGCAACATTCCTTCTATCTTTGTGTGAATCTGGATCGTGTTTATTTTGCTTTTGTGGTCATTGAGTCTGTTTAGTAAAGAATACTTTTTTTCCCACCTAATTGGGAATAGAAAGAAAAACTAAATGTAATTTAATGACCTATTTTGTCAGATCCCAAAAATGTAAAAACTATACCAGGAGGTGAGCAATTTCATTTGCCTAATTTAGAAAAATAACTCTAGTGGTTTGGTGTGTTTAATTTATGTGTCTAAATTCAGAAAATTAAAAAAACAAATTCAGAAAATTGAAAACTAATTTTATAATAGGTTCCCATAAACTACATGTTTGGGGCATAGATAAAGATGGCGTGGGGTGTTAGATTAGAGGGGTGGATTAGAGGAAAATTGCTAGAGAGAACATTCAGAAATCTTGATACAGTCTTATTTCTTTAATTTTTCATGAATCACTGTTTTGGTTTGTTTTGTACTTTGCTTTTTGCTGAAAATTTTCTGCAAGAAGATCAGTAGCTGTTAAAAGAAAGTCTTGCCTTAGTGTCTTTGTTTACCTTTTAGATGGACTTATGGATTCATCCAGGCCAAGCAATTCATTTGCTGCTCAACCATGGCATAGTTGTCATAAGCTCATTTATGTACGACCTAACTCTAAGACTGGTGTTCCTGTTGGACATTGGCCAATTCCAGAATCTTTCTGGCCAGATCAGAATTTACCTTCACTAGTAAGTGTCATAAAACAAAAAAGTAAACCTCATTCTGGGTTTTCAGTTTGCTGATTAAATTGGGCCTTGTAAAATAGCTTTGAGGCTCTTCAGCCATACCTTCTATCTCTTGCTGGAAGTCTAAGCTTGTACCTAAAAGCAAGAGAGGACTTCCTTGCTATTCTGGTATTCTCTTTCTTTTAATTGCCTTTTGCCACTTGAACTGCCCACTTTGGATGTTTAAAGCATTGTTATTTTTGATGGTGTTGCAATCGGTGGCTTGGTTTTTATTTCTGAGTGTCTGATTTGATTAACATGGGAAATGCAATGTCTAAAGACTGCTAGCATTATTTTTTGTGTACATCCCCAGGAAACGAAAACTTAGCTTACACCTTGCATAGGTTCTAGAAACCTACTCAGAACAGAAGCTCTTCTACTTCCTCCTAGGGAGTCATTAGACACATAGTGCAACTTTGTGGACCTGCTTTTCATCTTTTTTTTTTTTTTTTGTAATCAGTGGGACTTGGCATTCCTTGGGAGTGCACCTTTCAATGATGGGTAATTAAGCAATATTTTAAAAATGATCTTTAAGTGAAGACTTTTCTTTTTGTTCACTGCATTGGGAGAAGAGGTTTTGATATTGTAGTTGCTCCTAGTACCAGATGAATTGGCTTTTTCGGAGAGGGGGTGTCTGCTAATGAGGGAAAGCATATGAAACCCACTCTCCCTCGGTCTTCCTCCCTGCCCACCCCCCAGCCTCTGTAAAAAGGCCCAAGTGAGCCTTCTTGGGTGTGTTAGGGGGGTGCATGACGCTCACTACGCCTTCAGTTAGCACCTTCCTGGTTCGGCCAAACTACATTCTGTGTAAGTTGTAGAACTTTCTGACATGAGCTGCATTTTTTTCCTGGATTACTCCTTCTAGGCTCCTTTTTCTCAGGAGACGCCATGAGAATATAGGGCCAAACAGCCACTTCCACCACTGCTGTGGGTGAGGGCACATCTCCTCCACCTTCCCTCAGGGCTCCAAGATCACACACCAGTCAGAGCTCAGTGCCCAGTTGCTCTTAGCTCCAAATCCCAGAGTGAATATTTTGGTTACAAATTTATGTCATTATTGCTAGTGACAGGGCTGCACTTGTGTCTTTATGGCTTTTTGAAAATCGGTTTAAATAGAACAGGCCAGAAATATTTCTCAAGTTTAATTAAAATGAAAATCAGGGGGTCACCTGGGAGGCTCTGTCAGGTAAGCGATTGGCTCTGGTTTCGGCTCAGGTCATGATCTCAGGGTCCTGGGATTGGGCTCCAAGTCAGGCTCTATGCTCAGTGTGGAGTCTGCCTGTCCTTCTCCCTCTGCTTCCCCCCACTTGAGTGTGAGAAGTGCGATACAAATTCCACTTTAAAAGAAATTTCCACTGGTTCTGTGCCTTGCCATTTTTCTGCTTGCTTGTTAGTGGCTCTAGCCCTATCATTAGCTCATTAGATAGCTTGATGGATTTCTTCTTCACCAGTAGGGTCTGGACTACCTGTAACCTCTTGGTACAAAGGAATGAAGGGCAGGTCATGCTTGGACGTGCAAAATGGGTCTGAAAATCAGGGTTCATCTTACGGATCATTAGTGACTTCCTAACCATATTCAAAGCACTTATCATCTTTATTTCATGGAAATTGTAGTTATGGGTATTCTAATTTACCTTTCCTCCTCCAATGCCAAGTAGATGGTAGAGCTAAAGAATCTGTGTGCCCTCCCCGAATGGAAGCTGTTGTCGATGCTCTCTTTTACAAAGCGCCGGTTTATAGTTCAGCGATGGTTTAACAAAACATGAAAGGGATTGCAGATTTTTGTCAGAAATGTAAGCTTGCTTTGATAACAGACTGTATCTTCCCTTTTTGTCTTTTAGCCTCCACGAACATCTCATCCTGTTGTGAGGTTCTCCTGCGTAGATTGTGAGCCAATGGTAATAGATAAACTTCCTTTTGACAAATATGAACTTGAACCTTCCCCCTTAACTCAGTACATCCTGGAACGAAAGTCTCCCCATACCTGCTGGCAGGTACTTACTCTTACCTGGTGGCCAAATGTCTAACCACTCTGGGATCTAGGGACTGTTTTAAGAAGTTTCAAAGGTTATTCTGGGAATAATTAGACTGAATTTGTTAATAATTTTTCTAACAAATGCTATCAAATAAGCCACAGGGCCAGGCAAATAATTTCAGAGTGATAGGAATCATTAGTCCACTGTATATTGCCATTTGAGGTGGTGGAATCTGATTACATTTGTGTATTTGGAGGATTTGGAGGAACCTCCCCCCCTCCCCGCTTACTCAGGGACCCCAGGTTAAGAATCTCTAACCTAAATGATATAATTCTATTTAGTTATGGCTTCTGCAGCTGAAGCTTAGTGTGAGTTTGACAGATTGGAAGCACAAGATCAATTTTTAAAAGTTTTTTTTAATTCCATTAGTTAACAGTACAGTGTAATATTGGTTTCAGGTGTACAAGATATTTTTGACACAAAAAAACCCCATAGGCCCTGAAACTACTTTTTACATTAGTGTAAAGTAATCAAACTTCTCTTCCTGTACAAAGCACATTGGCATGTGTAACATGGATTTTACGTGGATGAGACAAATGCACATACTGGCTCTTGCAAGTGTTAGACTTCAGCCAGAAAGGCATGCTGATTTATTAATAGACTCACCTTTGGATATTAGTTTGTAAAAATCCAGACATGGCAGTCATAGCCCTTTTATTTGGATATAATAAAGAAGTCCTACGCTGGAAGAATGTTTGTTCTGTTTCTAAACTACAGCACCATATAGCAATCAGTAATTGTTAGGTTCTATTTACGCAAGAAACGCTTTTAGACTGCCATCTGTTTCATCCTAAAATGTGAGATTATTGCTACCAGTTGTCTTTAAACTACTTTAATTCTCTAAAGATGCTAAAACTGGGTAGAAAAAAAGGAACAAACTTAAAGCAAGAGTGTAAAAGTGTAAGAAACAGAACAATCTCATAAATATAATATTGAGTGAAAGAAGCCAGACCTCAAAGATCCCAGATCCTGTGATTCTATTTTATTGACACTCAAAAAGATGTAAAGCGGGCTTACTCTGTCAAAAGTCAGGCTGGTGGTTTCTCTTGGGGTTGCAGAGCAGTGACCAGTAAAGGGCATGAAGGAGTTTCTGGTCATGTTCTATTTCTTGATCTGGGTGCTGATTACACATGTGCTTTCACTTTGTGAGCATTCATTGAGCTATATACTTACGACTCTTGCACTTTTCTGAGTGGATGTTTATATTACGGTAAAATGCACTGGAAATGTGCTAGGAATGTAGAGATATAGATAATAGAATGTTAACTTAAAATCACAAGAGGAAGTTTGACATCATGGATTGACAAAAATTTTGCAATAAAGGCAAATACAATTACAAATCATAGCTTTTTCCTAAAGGCCTCTTTTCTGTATAGCACATTTCTTGTAAATCTTCTCCAAAGGAACATCAGAAATTATGCCCTTGCTTGTTGCACCACCCCTCAAATGTGCCATATGCTTGTCTCCTCCTGTACCTTATGTGACTTTGGTTGAGTTTTAATGCAATGAATTAATGGGAGTGAGAAAGAATAAGATGAAACAGGGGAGGGATGCCTGGGTGGCTCAGCAGTTAAGCACCTGCCTTTGGCCCAGGGCGTGATCCTGGAGTCCCAGGATCAAGTCCCACATCGGGCTCCTTGCATGGAGTCTGCTTCTCTCTCTGTCTCTGCCTCTCTCTCTCTCTCTCTCTCTCTCTCTGTTGTCTATCATGAATAAATAAATAAAATCTTTAAAAGAAAAAGAATCAGGGTGAGCCAGGAAATTTGGCTGAGTCGTAATGGAGCCTGGATTCTAACCTTAGGTCTGCCACCAATTATATGGTCCTGGGCCAGACACTTCCTTTCTCTAGACTAGATGGTCTCTAATGATCCCTTTGAACCCCCTGATTCTATGAATTTGCAGGTGAAAAGGAGTTTGGAAAAACTCAGAGGGCTTATGAGAAAGAAGGAAGAGAAGAAGGAAGGGAGGGAGAGGAGAAAGAGAAAGAGAAAAAGAGGAACAGAAAACAATGTTTCTCCTCTCATGAGCCTTATACGTCTGACTGCCAATGGCTGTGTGTAATGTTTTTAATCCTTTCTGATGATTTTCCCCTTCTTCTGTTTTACACACTTAGGATGTAGGGGGAAATTCACCATGTGTTATTACAGTCTATTAAGGTTCAAATTATGACATGAAATCTCATAGATGAGTCCTGTTTTATAGCACCGGCACGACTCATTGTTTTGTAGGGTTGTAAATGACACAGGAAAGATTTATTCTTAGCTATGACTAAATATAGCAAGAATTTAGTCAACTGGTCGGTGATATGGCTGGTACCAGGAATTAGCAAGGTGAATGGATTCTGTTCTTCATCAGGATTTGATTTTTGTTTTCAACGATCCTACTGAAGGACCTGGGAACCAGCAAAGGTCTAGGTCCCTAAAAGTATATACTGGTGCCCTAATTTTTGGCCAAAGAGTAAACAGAGAACAGAGAGAAAGCATGGTAGTCAGAGGACTTCAGCCCAGCATATTGAGTGTACAGGACTTGACCATATGATATATATCAAATCAGGAATCATCAGTGAGGAATAAGATGATAGTCACATGGAATAAAGATCAATGTTTTGATCTTTACTGAATGTTTGCTCTATCGGCATCATTTAGAAGAGAAAGTGCCTTCCAGATTTAGCCAAAGCTCAATCCTTGCTGCCTCCAAATAATTAATACCCATTCCTGGCTTATAATAGCCTACTTGATAAATATTTACTGGATGAAAAATGAATAAAAATGGGTAGGAGAATGGGGGCATCAAAAGGAAGCAGGGCAAGACTAATAGTCTTGTACATATGATGTAATAGTACATCAGGAGTAGTAGTAGGATGCTTTAAATGGGCTTTAATTTTGTAATTGCATGCCTTAGGCATGGGGCCATGTTCATTTTTCTCAAGTCTCCACTCTGGTCACCACGTGTTCTTTTGAGAAGTCAGTTTGTTTTAATGGCTGGTATCACTTGGTGGAATTTCAGCCTTGATTGCCATTGTACTAACTAAGTCAGTATTTGGGTATTGTTGATGTGAGCCCATGGTCTCCAAATGGTTACTGCACAGTCCAGTCTCAGTTTTTTGTATAACCTATAAAGAATTGCAATTTGAACATCCTTTTTTAGTATGGCATATTTGGACATAACTTTAGACTAAAAGCACTACTGCCTTAGATATCATTTTGGAATGTTGCTGAATGCTTAGTTTCAGATAAAATCCTTATTGTTGTAACTGTGTATGACTTCATGTTCTCAGGTATTTGTTACTAGCAGTGGAAAATACAATGAACTTGGTTATCCATTTGGTTATTTAAAAGCCAGTACGACTTTAACTTGTGTGAACCTCTTTGTGATGCCGTACAACTACCCGGTTTTGCTCCCTCTTTTAGGTAAGTAAAGTATATGCCTCTTAATCATCTTTAAAATACAACAGAAATGAAAAATAGGATAACGGGCTAAACATTTTAAATGTAGCCAAAGAGTAATTGGTATCAGGATATAGAAAAGTCTATACATGGGTTTGGAAGGATGGAATTCACACACAGTTTTCTGTTCTGTTCGTTTTGTTGCTGTTGTTCTTTTTTGCATCACACAGAAGAGACACTTAACCTCTGGTGTGGCTTGTGACTCATGCTGCTCTTTAGACTGTGAGCACCACTGCTGCCATTCCTGGCACCCCCCACCCCCCGCCCTGGGTTTCAAGCGACTTTGATTTTCTGTAGACTAAATTTGGACCAAAAATTCCATTGATTGAGGTTAATGCTCCAAGAATCTGATGGTTTTCTCCAGAAAATAGGGCTTCTCTGTGTGTGTGGTGGGGGAGGGTATTGGCTCACACTATTTCCCCCCTAAAAGAATCTCAAATGCTCTGGAGGCATCTGTGTTAGGCAAGTTAAGGAGCTTGGTATGAGAGTAAATTCTGCAGTCACTCTAGTCGTAAAAGCTGTGGTTTCTATGGTAAAATTCTACAAGAAACAGCTCTAGAAGCTGCTACTGAGATATCACTGAAAATGTGTGTAGAGATTTTTTTTTCCCATTGAAAGAGCTGCATCTGTTTGGAGCAATTTAGTAGTAAACCAGTATGCTTCCAGTTGTGCAGTTGGACTCACTTTTATTTGATGGGCTTTCTCTCTCTCTCTCTTTCTTTCTTTCTTTCTTTCTTTCTTTCTTTCCTTCCTTCCTTCCTTCCTTCCTTCCTTCCTTCCTTCCTTTTTTTTTTTTTTTTTTGGTTGGGGTTTCTTAATTCTTGCAAAAAGTTTCAACCTTACTTGAAGTTGTAATCTAGTCATTAAAAGCATAAGCTTTTTAGTGCTATAAATACTATTTGTACTAAATATGCTGAAAAGCATTTCAAATTTTGCAAGTTAAGCAGATTAAGAACTGGTCATCATAAATGTTAGCATGATTGTTTCACATGTAGTCTACGGACTTTCTTTCTTAGTCCAATATAAAAATGTCCTCTAGGGGGCGCCTGGGTGGCTCAGTCGGTTAAGCGTTAGCCTTCTGCTAGGTTCATGATCCTGGGGTCCTGGGATGGAGCCCAATTAGGGCTTTCTGCTCAGCGGGCAGCCTGCTTCTCCCTCTCCTTCTGCTGCTCCCCGTGCTTGTGTTCTCTCTCTGTGTGTGTCAAATTAAATAAATAAAACCTTTAAAATAAATAAATAAATAAATAAATATGTCTAAAAGGTGATTGTCACTGATATAAAATATAGGTTATGTCTTTGAGATTAATAACGATACCAATAAAAAGTACCTAAACTTTGTGGATTTGTTTATACGTTCAAATAAATTTATTAATCGTTAATTTATTTTCTTAAAAAATTGATTTTTTAATGGGTGTAGTTGACACACCATATTTTTTTAAATATTTTATTTATTTGTTCATGAGAGACACAGAGAGAGAGAGAGAGGCAGAGACACAGGCAGAGGGAGAAGCAGGCTCCATGCAGGGAGCCTGATGTGGGACTTGATCCCGGGACTCCAGGATCACACTCTGGGCTGAAGGCAGGCGCTAAACCGCTGAGCCACCCAGGAATCTCCAACACGCCATGTTACATTAGTTTCAGATGTACACCATAGTGATTGGACAAGTCTATATGTTGTGCTGTGTTCACCACAAGTGTAGCCACCATCTGTATCACTATAACAATACCACTGATGACATTCCCTATGCTGTGCCTTTTATTCCCAAGACGTATTCCTTCTCTAACTGGAAGCCAGTATCTTCCATGCCCCTTTACCCAGTTCACCCATCTCCCCAACCCCTCCCGTCTGGCAGCCATCAGTTCTCTGTACTTATAGGTCTAATTCTGCTTTGTCTTTGTTTATTCATTTGTTTTGTGTTTTTAGATTCCACGTGTGAGTGAAATCATATTGTTTTTCTCTTTCTCACTCTGACTTATTTCACTCAGCATATTAGCATCATGTCACAAATGATACAATCTCATTCTTTTTTTTTAATTTTTATTTATTTATGATAGTCACAGAGAGAGAGAGAGAGAGAGAGAGAGAAGCAGAGACTCAGGCAGAGGGAGAAGCAGGCTCCATGCACTGGGAGCCCGATGTGGGATTCGATCCCGGGTCTCCAGGATCGCGCCCTGGGCCAAAGGCAGGCGCCAAACCTCTGCGCCACCCAGGGATCCCTACAATCCCATTCTTTATGACTTCAGTTTTCCCAACTATAAAGTGAAGGATTAGACTAGATAATTTCCACTTAAACTATGAATGATATTGTTTTTCTATTTTTAAAGACTACCTTTTATTTTCAAATAATTGTAGATTCACATGCAATTGTAAGAAGTAATGAGAACACTGGTGTAGCCACCAGTATGGGGGAAGACAGTATGGAGATTCCTCCAAAAGTTAAAAAGGATACCTCCCTGGCTGGGAGAAGTAGGAGTTCCTCATAACTCCTCCCCATGTGGTCTCCACTAACACCTCTGGGGTGGAGGTGCCCTTATTTACCAAGGCAGTGGAAAAGTTTTATAGAACTATTATGGGCTGAATTTCAGGATCTCTTCTTTGGTCTAAACTCAGCCTGCCTTCCAAATTATGATATGAAAGTGCCCCTAACTAGAGTAGCTGGTCTCCCGTTAGAAATTGAGATGTACAGTTCTTCACAAAGCAAGACCAGCCCTCTAAGCCTGGCCTTTGCTGGTCTTGTGGGCAATAGAGGTCAGATGTGGACACGGTGTAGTTAGTGGTTAAGAGGAAGCATTCAGTCCTCTCTTTGTCTCAACCTGCTGTGCCTAATAGCTATATGTTGTCCACTCACACTCCCCACTACTAGATAAGGTCAACTCCTGGGACTGTCTGCTTGGTGACCTGGTAGTCTGTATTTCTTCCCCAAATGCCAAGTTCCCCTTCTCTCTGAGATATTTCCTGTCACAAGAGGTACATGTGCCACATCTATCCCTGGTCCTCCTTAACCTAGGACACTGAGGATCCAACCCTGCCTAGAGCATCACTATACCTCCGCAAACATCTCAAACCAGAAACCCCAGACACATATTTGATTCCTCCCTCGTCCCCAGCACCACACGTCTATCTGAGGGTCAATCCATCCTTGACTCAGTTCCCATTCTGCCCTTTGGCTTTAAATATCCATTTCCAGGCTTTTCTGTAACCTGTGTCTTTCCAGGAACATAGGGTTTTTCATACCCTCTGAGGCTGGAGGTCCTTGTGCCCCTGAATCCCAAACTTCAGTTTTGTGTTGAGTTCTGAAATAGACACTCTCAATATTTTCATCATTACTTTGCTTTCTGGGTTGTGTAGCCCCACAGCCATAAGAATATGGACTATAGAAGGGCACCTGTGTGGCTCAGTCAGTTAAGCATACAACTCTTAATTTCAGGTCAGGTCATGATCTCGGGATCATGGGATTGAGCCCTGAGTCAGGCTCCTCACTCTGTGGAGTCTGCTTGGGATTCTCTCCCTTCCTTTCCCTCTGCCCACCCCCATCTCAAATAAATAAATAAATAAATAAATAAATAAATAAATAAATAAATAAATAGATAAATAAATAAGTAAGTAAGTAAGTCTTAAAAAAAGACTATGGACTGTAGAGCATAGATGGCTTAGTATGGATCCTGGCTCTGCTGTTTGCTAGCTTTGTGACCTTGGATAAGATACATACCCTCTCTGTGCCCTAGTTATTTTATCTGTAAAATGGGAGTAATGATAGTATATATCCAAAGGCATTTAGTTGGGATTAAATGAATTAATGGAGTAAAATTGCAAATAGTAAATGTCCAGTAACACTATCAGCATTATTACTACTATTGTCATTATTAATATCTTTTTTAAATAAATTTTTATTTATTTATGATAGTCACAGAGAGAGAGAGAGAGAGGCAGAGACACAGGCAGAGGGAGAAGCAGGCTCCATGCACCGGGAGCCCGACACGGGATTCGATCCCGGCTCTCCAGGATCACGCCCTGGGCCAAAGGCAGGCACCAAACCGCTGTGCCACCCAGGGATCCCTCATTATTAATATCTATGCTATTTCTGTAGCTCTTGAAGGTACTCCTATTCCATATGAAGGACATTATTAAAGATGTAGAACAATTTTGCAGTTTGGTGGGCCGGGCATTTAGTAAAAAAGACAAGTTAAGTCACATGCCTAATGCCTGGAAACATCACTATATTACTGCATAATATAAATGTCCAAAAAGGTCATCCTTGTTTTCTTCCCCCTTATTAATTCAAGATTTCCATCAAAAGTAGTGAACAGAGGTTTAATTATTTAAGCACTAAACCTTACCTGGAAGGGATAAATGAAGCTTGATTGGATCAATAAGCCATCATAAGAACATGTCAGTAGGATGGTGACCAGAATATCACAATTGGCAAAAAGATTATCTCTCAATAAGGAAATTCTTTTTTCTATCAAGAACCAATATGGCAACCCAGGTGGCTTAGCGGTTTAGCGCCTCCTTCGGTCCAGGGCATGATCCTGGAGATCCGGGATCGAGTCCCACGTCAGGCTCCCTGCATGGAACCTACTTCTCCCTCTGCCTGTGTCTCTGCCTCTCTCTCTCTCTGTGTTTGTGTGTTGATGAATAAATAAATAAAATCTTAAAAAAGAACCAATGATTACAGAAATTAAGGCATTTATGGCAACTTTTTTCCCCTTGACTATACCATATTCAGTTCACCATTTTTTTTAAGATTATTTATTTATTTTAGAGAGACAGAGAGAGTGTGGAGGGAGGGGCAGAGGGAGAGGGAGAGGGCGAGAGAAATCCAAGCAGAAATTCCCACCGAGCTCAGCTTGGAGCATGGAGAGCTCTATGTGGGGCTTGATCTCATGACCCTGAGATCATGACCTGAGCTGAAACCAAGAGTCGGGCACTCAACTGACTGTACCACCCAGGTGCCCTTATTTGTTTGTTTAATTAAGAACTGGAAAAAAAAATAAGAACTGGAGATTTGTGTAAGAAATAAAATTCAGCTCCATATTAAGATCAATTTCGATCAGGGGGGATCCCTGGGTGGCTCAGCAGTTTGGCGCCTGCCTTTGGCTCAGGGTGCGATCCTGGAGTCCCGGGATTGAGTCCCGCGTCGGGATCCCGGCATGGAGCCTGCTTCTCCCTCCTCCTGTGTCTCTGCCTCTCTTTCTCTTTCTCTCTCTCTCTCTCTATCATAAATAAATAAATAAATCTTTAAAAAAAAAAGATCAGTTTCGATCAGAAGAACAAAAAGGACATAGGCAAAGCAATTTCTCAAAGCTCACTCTGCTGAGTGTGTGGCTGAGCCTGGAACTCAAACCCACGTCTCCCCTTACTTTTTTTGCAGCAGGAAAGGAGGAGAAAGGAATGAAAGGGAAAATATCAATAGTTTTCGAGGTGTGGGCAGTATCACTTTACTCTCCTACGCTCTTATATCCTTGCCTTTCAAATGCTGACTAGCTGAGTGTTTATGATATCTTCACTGTCCCATCCTCCTAATGTAGCCTAACACCATGGAAATAATTTCCTGCCCTATGGAGAATGTGACTCAAGCGGCTTTACCCCGGTGGCTCTCTACCCTTAATCTAGACTGTGGAATATTCTCTTTCTTCCTACCCATTTCAGAAACCCCCAACAAGAAATAATTAGACTAAATGAGACTAATTGGTGGAGTCAGTGCAATCAGCAATTGTTTGAAATTGTAAGACTATTCTTAACTCTCATTATCAAATCTATTTATATCTAAATGTCTCCCAAGTCTTGTGGTATTTCCATTTGTCAGGTTCCAAAAATCTGCTTAATTCCCAACAGACTCCACGTAAAGACCCAAGTATAACAGCATATTTCCACCGACTCTCATTCCTTTCTGCCAAGATATGAATGGTCTTTAAAGGACCTGCGTGTTACAGTGAGCCAGAAATCTCTTCAGATCTGTTTTCCTTTGTTCTTTCTATCTTGTACCAAAAGAACAAAGAGCCACATTTTATGACTTTGTAAATTCATTTAAATTAGTTTCGGCAGGGGTGAATAATTTATTATAGCAGTAAAAGGAAGAAAATGTGTAGTTGCCTTTCTTAAGTAATTCAGCATTTCAAAGAATAGGCCTATTTGTAGAGAAATTATGCATATGGCAGAGGAATGGCTTTTGTCCTTGGAATAAAGCATTTGGATGTGTTTTGGATAAGAGCCAATGAAACCTGAAGAAATAAGATAGAAGATGAATTTCAAATATCTTTGGCATTTGTAGTGTGGCAGGTTCTTGTTGATGTCTGGTGATATCAATTTTGAATTCTTAGATAAGAAATATTTTTGTACCCTCAGAAGGAAATAATAACGTGTTTTGTAAATTTTCCTGTAATGTATATAATGTATTTAGATTATCAAAACAATTAAATTTAAGTGTGAAAAAGGGAGAGGATGTCTGCTTATTGAAGGACAATATCTTCAGTGGTATTAACACACATGGTATTCAAGAAACATAATTGTACAGAGTTTCAAACTTCAACTGAACATCTCCACTAGCCTTTTCTAGTGCCATGGCCTAATTGTTAACTAATGTTTGACAGAGCCAAAATTTGCCTCGAACTGCCTGACCACAGAAATGGAAGAAATGAAGTGAGTGTACGGGAATAGACTAATCAAAGTATAGGTAGATGAAGGCGAATCTAAAGCCTAATTTACAGCTCGCTGTCATTGCCTGAAAATTAGAGGCTTCGCTTTTGTTCTCATATACTTTGTGTAGTCTCTTTACAACACCCTCCATTTATTTATTTATTTATTAATTATTGAGATATAATTGATATATAACATATTAGTTTCCTGTGTACAACATACTGATTCAATATTTGTATATATTGTGAAAAGAACACCGAGAACACCAGCTAACATCCATCATCATGCATAATCACAAGTTTCTTGTGATGAGAACTTTTAAGATCTGCTGTCTTAACAGCTTGCAAATATTCAACACAGCATTATTAACTAGAGTCACCATGCTGTGCAGTACATCCTCAGGACTTATTCATTTTGTAACTGGAAGTTTGTACCATTTGACCACTTATCAGCCATTTCACCTACCCCTTATGCCTCCACCCTACCTCTGGCAGCCTCCAATCTGTTCGCCATCTCTGTGAGTTTGGGTTTTTGTTATTGGTGTTGCTTTAACACCCTCTATTTGAATGAAAGAAATATTTTACCAACCAGTGACCACGGATTCCCCCTAAGGTGAAAATTAGTACAGTAGTGTTACCAGTACATAACAGGTCAGAAAGATATTTCACGTGGCTCAGAGTAAGCGCTTTAATATTATATTTGATGTAGCTTCACAGATGGAAGAGGAATATGTAATGTGAGAATTTGGTATTTTCTTTCCTAGAAAAATACTATATGTAATTTTGGTAAGTGGTACCAAAAACGACAATCGAATCAATGAAAGGTTCATCTGATGTAATTAAAACTTGAGCTTTCTAGGAAATGATACAACAGATGTGGGTTGCCTGATATAGATCTTGGAATTTAGGACTGGAATAACGTAATACTTTGTTTCATTTTCTTTTACAGATGACTTGTTTAAAGTTCACAAGCTTAAGCCAAATCTGAAGTGGCGACAGGCTTTTGACAGCTACTTAAAAACTCTGCCTCCGTACTACTTATTAGTATGTATTTAAGTGTATATATGCATTAACTGTATCAGTGATGAGTCTT
The DNA here is from genome assembly GCF_048164855.1 of Canis lupus baileyi. NCBI lineage: Eukaryota > Metazoa > Chordata > Mammalia > Carnivora > Canidae > Canis > Canis lupus. The sequence continues at coordinate 17,580,030 of NC_132876.1, read as the reverse complement.
GTCACCAGGAATGTCAGTGAACCAAAAACTTGACCCCTGAAATAAGCTTGATATTTTTATTGCTAAATATTTGTATTGCCATTGTCTTCTCGAATTATGTGTAAGTTATGTGTAAGAGCTTGGTGATGTCATGGCAGCACAAAAAAGAATTTTTTCTTTATTTTATTTCCTATAACTGCCATGGTTATTTTTATAAGAAACACATCTATCTATGTTTTTCTTCTTAAAAGTAACCTTATGAAATTGGAATTTGGGGATTTAAGAAAAACAGGTCTGGATTCATGTGTGATATCAACTTCCCTTTTTAACTCTAGAAATTTTCAATATGGAGTTACCCTCTGAAACACAATTCTGAAGGCAGTATATTGACATACTGTCTGTTAAATGTGTCCTAGACACAGCCTCAAGCAGGGGTGCTGGTTGGGGAGGGGAATCTAAAAAGGAGGAAAAGCTACCTGGCCTCATGTGGGTTTTTACAATTTGAGAAAGATCGTCATGATGATTTTGAACTGGTTGCATAATCGAGCGTCACGACGATCAAAATCATTTTGGAGGTGGATGTAGCAAACTTTTAAGCCAAGTTTCTAGAGGTGAAAAGGCGGAATCTTAAATGGTACTATTGGTGTTACTGGGAGGAGAAATTGGGGTGCATTAGGATTCACCATGGCAGGAGCGGGGTGCACGCTAAAATGCAGTATGAAATGATTTTATGACTTGGGAATTAAGACTGATGCAATTGATCTGTTTGAATTTGCTGTTTCTTGCTCTTCTTATCCCACTCTCTTCTGATTTTGTTACTTTCTGCTCCTTACTCCTCTGCTATATTCATTGCCACTTTTTAATGTTCCATGTTTGGTTTTATGTGCAGCACCTTGACTTCTAAGAAATGAATCATGTCCCTTTGCCCCTTATAACTGAACGTTGAGTATTTTAAGATTTATTCTATTCTTACTGTTGTGTATTTTGTTTCCTTATAGCCATTAAAGAAAGCACTAAGGATGATGGGAGCTCCAAATCTGATATCAGATAATTTAGATTGTGGACTTAGTTACAGTGTTATCTCTTACCTTAAAAAACTCAGCCAACAGGTAGTATTGGTAAAAACAAACAAACAAAAATCCTTTGCCCTCAGAAGTGCATTTCCTTCTTCTTTAGTGTAATTGTAATTTTTTCCAATTAAATGTGTATATATTTCTCCACTTTATGGATTAGTAATAATGTGATACTCTCTGACTTCTAGCTTCACCATTAAACTGCAGTTAAGGGTCTGTCAGTGTCATTGGATGCTGTGCCATCTCTCCTTTCATTTGCCAGTCTGTGTTATGCACAAGCTGGTTAATATCTTGTGGCCTGAGAGGGGCAGAGGCTTAGTAAAATTATTTCACGGGTCACATTTTGTCTCTTCTCAACCTTGTGCCTCCGCAGGTCACATTGGGCTAGAGCATCCCCCCTTTCCTAGGTCAGCACACTGAGGCATGGTGTGATTCAACGTCTTGCCTGAAATTCGTTTTTAGGCAATACATATCCAGATGCTTTTGCTTGGAGACGGGGAGATGAGACCAGTGTTCTCACGCTGGAGGGGGATAGGCCCCAAGGGGACCTGAAGAGTGGAGCTCAACCTCCTCTCTTCTTGCCCTCCATCTATTCCTTTATACCCCCACCTCATTTACCATTATTCACCTTGTCCCTGCCCCTCTATGAGTACCTCATCCTCCACTCACCCCTACTTATCATACTTCTCACCTCTACCTAGCCCATTCTCGCAGGATGGAAATGTTTGAGAACTACCGAGGTAGAGATTTACTGCCACACGAATGTGTTCATGTGATAGGACCAATTAATGCAGCCTTTTAACTTTCTTCTTCTGCACAAGGGTAGTTCCAGGTAGGGAGCAGTACTAGCATTTGCAGTGACTATCAGGCTTCAAGTTAGTTATGTTTGGAAGTTGGCCTGTAGAAGACAGATAGTAGTAAGCAAAAGGGTGTCAGATTCCACTAAAGAACCAAAGTGACTCCACAACTGGGAACGCTGACACACCTTGCTAGGAGCTGGCACACGCAGAAGGATGGTCTGGGGCTTACCAGCTCCTGACTGGCCAGCATGCTCATAAATGCCAAAGAAATTGCTCATAAAGGCAAACCTTAGACTTCTGATCTACCAAGTGTCCCCATGATCCCCCTTTCCTCTCTGCTGATAGATTTTTGTTGTTGTTAATGTTTTGTTTTGGTTATTGATCGATTGATTGACCTGTTGATTTATATCTATTTTTTATTTGATGTCTACTGTAGGCCTTTAAGGCTGTGTCAGCAGGGTATGGCCACAAGGAAGAATAGTGAGCAGAGTGGAAATTCATGCAAGTTCTGGGACCTTCTGGGACACGTTGCTTATGTGGTTTTCCAAATGAAATTTTGAGACCACTTCTGGAAACAGACCATTTGCTCTTATCCCTTATTTCAGGACTTAATTTTTTTTTCTTTTTGAGAAAGATAATAAATGTGTTTAATTCCAATCATAGTGAGAGTTTAGTGCATATTTCTGACCTAACCATAAGAAACTCAGAATTCTTTTGGGCTTACTGGGCATTGGTGGAATTCCTTCTTTTAGAGAAAAAGAAAAAATTATTACTAATTTATAATCGCTCCAATTACTAATTTAATTACTAATTTAATAACTATGTTGCCAGTGTTCCTTGATCCATCTCAGATGTGTGTCAATCACAAAATATGCCCAATATATTCCTACAATACCCTGTCAAGCAATCTTTATCAATGTGGTTTAATAGTGTCTGTTAAGAAAAATTTTTTGTAAGTTAGTTAGAAACTTACTGAGTACATATTACACATTATTTACGTGGTAATGTTTGTTAAATTGAGCATTACTTTTTGGGGGTGGTCCGATATAAGAAAACAACTGTTAAAGTTTTTACAGATGTAATGCCAAATCTATGTAATCTGAAATTTAGCACTCATTTACATTTAGAAATCCAGAGTCCTAAACTTTTCTGTCTGGGTCTGAAATAAATATGTTGACTTAGACTAGATTTTAAAGCAACAAAATATGCTTTTAAATGTCTATGAATGGAATTCTTATCCACTATTTCCATTCTCTCTATGATTTGATCATAATTTTGACACTAGATGAGAAAAAAAATGTACCAAGTTATTGACCTTTCTAGCTACCCCCTCCCTGTTTGCTGTGATAGCTCAGAGAAGCACAGGGAAATGTTTAATTATCAGTTTTTCTGTAATTTACAATTGAAAAAAATTATTCTGTGGGGTTCTTAAAGTATTACCTTTCTTAATTAGTGAAAACAACAGTGATGCTATAGGCCTTTTCTTAACATACTATGTACTTTCATTTTAGACCAAACTAGAGTCAGAACGGATACTAGCATCTGTGGGGAAGAAACCTCCCCAGGAAATTGGAATCAGAGTGAAAAACCATTCTGGAGGTGGCGTGTCCTTGACTCACAGTAAAAATTTTAGAAAACTCTTGAAAGAAATCATAGGGGAAACTGCACCAAGACTGGCAGAATTGAATACCAAAGAATTTGCTGGCTTCCAAGTAGGGCTCTTAAACAAGGTAAACTGACAGAAATAGTTCTTATTTGTTTGAACTTGTCTGATGCATTTATGTCGTATTACTTCAGTTTTGAAATAATCATGATCCTGTTTTGGACTTTGTGGTTATTGATGTGGACCAGTCTAGGAATTGTCCTGCAAGTAGCTGCCACTGTGGAATTAAATGTACAAGATACATTTGGTGGGGAGTAGGGTGTGGGGTAATGTCTGTGAAGGATAAAGGGGAGAGAGGACAGGAGTAGGCAGGGAGAGCCTTCAGGCCATACTGCTGATCTAGCACCTGTGAGGACAGAACAAGGCAGAGGATTGCGTATGAAGAGTTTTGGTAAGCAGTGCAGCTGTGAGACAGTCTTGGCCAGGCCCGCAGGGACCTGGCCCCACAATTTCCCGTAGAGGAGGTCCACTTGGGGCAGAACTGGCCAGGCCAGTTGACATACTTGGAAAAGGGTATTCTCAGGGGTTTGAATACTTTGTGGGGGCGTATGAGAATTCAGAACAAATTTGCCACTGGAAGAGTTCTACTCTAGTTAAGCATTGAATATCCCTCTCTAAACTATGATTTTCAGAGAATTAAGAATTATACTTCTATCTGAAAAGCCTCAGGAAGAACTGAAATTATTTGTTCCCTTTCAAATAGGATTTGAAACCCCAGACGTACAGAAATGCTTATGACATTCCGCGTAGAGGTCTCTTAGACCAGTTGACCAGAATGAGATCCAATCTGCTGAAGACACACAAGTTTATTGTGGGACAAGATGAAGGTAAATGAACAAAGAAGTAGTTTTTGTTGATTAGGAAAATGTCAAGCCCTGGTTTACATGGAGGTGTTACTGCCTAATGGGTAGGCTATTCAGTCATATTTTAAGGCTTAGGATGGCCATTTTCATTGAATCCCTACATTCCTCAGGCACAAGTTGATTGTTCTCGGGTTTTAGGGGAGGTGTGCATTAATCTGCAAGCGTAAGACACCACCCATGCTTCAGCTCCTGTAAGTCTCAGAACAGTCCCATGAGAGAGATACTGTTTTTATGCCCATGTTACGGATCTGGGAATGGAGAGTGAGCATTTTTTTCTTAGTTTTTAGTTTAATTACAGTCTAGTTAATGAACAGTGTAATATTAGTTTCAAGTGTGCAATTTAGTGATTCCACACTTCCATACATCATGCAGTGCTCATCCCAACAAGTGCCCTCTTTAATTCTCATCACCTGTTGCACCCATCTCCCATCCCCCCTCCCCTCTGGGAACCCTCAGTTTGTTCTCTGTGGTTAAGAATCTGTTTCTTTTTTAATTTACTTAAATTTTTAAAAACATTTTTAAAGATTTTATTTGAGAGAGAAAGAGAGAGCACAGGCAGGGGGAAGAGGCAAAGGGAGAGGGCGATGCAGACTTCTTGCTGAGCTAGGAGTCTGACATGGAGCTTGATCCCAGGATCCTGAGATCATGACCTGAGCAGAAGGCAGACACTTAACTGACTGAGCTACCCAGGGGCCTGTTTCTTGATCTCTCTCTCTCTCTCTCTCTCTCTCTCTCTCTCTCTCTCTCCTTAATGGCTAGTCATGAGTTGGAAAGTGGCAGGACCTAGGTGGAAATTGTACAACACAGTCTGCCATGATGAATTCAATCCAGAATTCCTCATTTACATGAAAAGAATTAACCTGATAGCACTTAGGATAATTGGTGATGTTGTACAATTCCCCTTTACTCCCTTTTGTTCATTTTAAAAGGGGTCATTTGTCTATTGAAATGAGCAAATCTTAGCCTGGCCAACCTCCTGAAATTATACACCAAGTTTATGGCAAGGAGGAAGCTTCTCTAGGAAGAGAGCCTGTAGATTTAATCACATTCTCTAAGAACATAAAGCCTACTACTAACCAAGGTCCTCTGGAGGATAAGACAGAACCATGGAGCGTAGGCTCTTTGAAATGCAGAACAAACATGGTGCTTCAAGTTGGGTGGTGCCCTAGGGGATGTCAGCCCATTTTTAAACCTCATTTGAAGTGGAAGGGAGTTGCGGTTGGCCTAGTGATTTGAGCTTGTAGGCATTACTGATGGTACACTGAGTAATGAGTGGGATGATGAGAGATGCTTTTAGATTTTAGAATTTGAGATTTTAGACTATTGTATGCCAAGGTCCACATTGTTAAAGCCAAGTATGATCATGTCCTCTTAAAAAGACAGACACTGCAGCTGTGTAGCATCTGTTTCTTTCCCTATGATTTTATAGATTCCCTTCATAGCGTTCCGGTCGCACAAATGGGTAACTATCAGGAATATCTGAAGACATTGGCTTCTCCTCTTCGGGAGATTGATCCAGATCAACCAAAAAGACTGCATACTTTTGGCAATCCGTTCAAACAAGATAAGAAGGTAAGATGTATATTTCTAGGTCTACCTAAATTGTGATATTCTTGCCATAATTCCTTTCTTCTGGGCAAGATGAATATAAATCAGAGCTTCTCCTTCTGTTTGTTTAAAAGATAAAATAGGACTCTGGGGGGTCTTTGTGAATGGAAAGTGGGAGCCTCCTAATACGAAGGTGTGTTGCTGGAAGAAAATAATAACTGGCCTTTCTTGAGTACCAAGTAGAAGCTGGTGTTTTAAATTATCACATTTAATGTTCACATCTGCCCTTTAATAAGAAGAAACCAGGGCTCACAGTAGTCAAGTGACATGCCCTGAGTAACATGGCTGACAAGAGCCAGGATTTGAATCTACATCTTTCCAGCTCCAGAGTCTGTATCCATTCCCACCTCTACACACTGATTCATTTACTATTGAGATCACCATTTATTTCCTGTTTCTGTGACTCAGATTTCTAGTACTTCCTCTAGACTGTGATGAAGTGCTCCTCATGAAATAGGGAGTACTAGGTGATGTTGCTATATTTGGATTGTCCTACTAGAGATCTAAATGTTATATGCATGTGTGTGTGTGTGTGTGTGTGTGTGTGTGTGTGACCAGGAGAGAGAGAGAGAGAGAGATGCTGACTTGATCATGTAAGGATGAGGACACATGGGGATTATATCTGCACACATGGAGAAGACCATTGGTATTAAAGTGCAGACCATACAATAGTCTCTTTTGTAACAAAACTAGACTGGGAGGTATCCCATTTCACCCCCATCTTCAATTAACTGGAGCTTTTCTTAATCTTTCTGTGCCTTGGTCTCCTCATTTGTAGCTATGGGGATATTTGTTATGTTTAACTAACAGAGCCCTGTGGAATAGTGAGTGGATGCATGTATACCATTTTGAACATGATCAGACATGTAGTAATGCTCAGTGAATGTGGTTTCCCCTTGCCTACTGTTTTGCTTTGGAAAATGCCTTGGAAATGTCGTTTATCATGATTTTATGAAAATATTTCCATATTATTGGGTTATCCTTGAATGAGAACAGCTTTTAGCTTACTGTCTACACTACTGGCTCTCATCCTTTACTCCTGAGAGTAAAAAGCCCCTGCGGTAGACATATTTGAATCTCTGTGAGGTTGCTGTTGGGGGAATGACATTTCCACCATTTACATGCAGCATTCTGTACAGTGATAATCAGTATTTCCTAATGATGCGTTTAAAGCACAAAAGCACAGTAGAAGGAATTATTTCCTTTACCCAACTGGGTTGGCTCAGAATGGTTTGTCCTTCCTCAGAAAAGTCACTGTGGGTTTATTCCCATTTTGGTTGATACAAGTTGCTCATTCCTCAAGTTTTCTGAGTAATCATGATTGTACTGTGTTTGACCTTGGCAGCCCATTCTATTGGACCAGAGTAGAGCTTTCTAAGGAAAGAGTCTATGTGGGGCATGACAAATCTCTGGCCTGTGATAAAGACCTGTGTTGGTGATGTGATGCATGATTGTGTATATGTGCATGTATGCATGGGGCATGCACACAGCATTTTCTTTAATGGACCTCATTCACTGATGTTTTCTAGGGAATGATGATTGATGAAGCAGATGAGTTCGTAGCAGGGCCACAAAACAAAGTGAAGCGTCCTGGAGAAGCCACCAGTCCTCTGTCATCTAAAAGAAGGCGGAGTATGTCCCTGCTGTTGAGGAAACCACAAACACCACCTACTGTAACTAACCATGTGGGCGGAAAGGGACCACCCTCAGCCTCGTGGCTGCCATCTTATCCAAACCTCATAAAACCCACCCTTGTCCATACAGGTATAGAGTAGTGGTTGTGATTTCCTTATGGCTCCTAGAGGACTAAGACTCTTAAGCAACTTTAGTTTCCTTTGTACTCATTTCTTTTGTTTTTGCTCTTTGGTTGTTGAGTAAACCGTTATATCATCGATGTGGTAGGTATGGAGGACCAGGTGGAGAACAGAGGCCCTAGTTGAGGGGGGAGGAGCCAGACTGACATTGTCACCAGCCTGAGATGGAGAAATGGGTAAAGGACCTTATTGCTCCATGAGTCACAACGAGGAAGCAGGTTCCTGAAGTTGCAGGGGTGAATGGGCTCAAGAGGAGCATCAATGCGGCTGCGCTGGCTCTGTGTCCTCTGTTCCTCTTCCTTCTCTCACTCAGTGTGGTTGGGCTCAACCTCTACCTTCCACTGACGCAGGCATTATCAGGGTCTCCAGTATCTGCTGCATGTTGCCATTGCCCCTCTGTGTCTTTTGACACAGCCATTTCCTCCCTCCTCCTTGGAAACTTCCTCGGGTTCCCAAAGACTACCTGGTTTTATTTGCTCTTTAATGGCGACCCATCTTCATCTTCTTCTTGTCCTCTCTCCCTTTCTCCCCTACCTGTAAATAGTGTAGGAACCCAAAGCTCTATTCTGGACCCTCTCACCTCCCTGGGTCATTCCATCCAGTCTTGGACTTTCCAGGAGATTTATGTATCAACAACTTGGATATTTATTTACACCTCTACATTACAACTTGCTCCAAACTCTAAATTTAACGATGGGCATGGTCTCTCCACTGAAGTGTCTGGTAGATAGACAAAACTCAGCTGGTTTCATATGGGTCATTGGAACACCTCACCTCTACCCTCTCCATGGCTGTGCTTATAGCACAGTGCAGGTCATTCAATCTTAAGTGATGCCATCGAGCAGTGTGTTAGTAAAGCTGTGACAGCTGGCTACCTGAGGGTGTGGGGGTTGGCAGGGTGAAGCCCTGGATTATAGTGTTTGCAGATTTCCACAGTGTAAATAATGCCAGCATTATTGATGTCAGGCCATCAACATGAGGTCACTGAGGCAGATTGGGAAGAGTAGGGCACGGTCCACCCTCACGAGCAGTTGGGCACCGATCCCTGCCCAGCCCTGGCACTGCTGTTTCCCCAGGGGTTCAGATGAAAACCTTTGGAGTCAACATGATTTCTCTTAATTCTTCTCTCACTTCCATCCTTTAGCAATTCCAGGCAATTTGACACCCAGAATTCCTGTAGTGCCCATTTGTCCCCATCCCTCTAGTCTCTGCTGCCACCATGTGGCTGGAAGCTACTATATAGTAGCTTCTCATCTGATTTCCCGGCTTCCCTTTCTTGATTGACCCTGTCTAGCCGCTTCACTGCCCTGCAGCCAGAGTGACCATGTCCACACAGAAACCAGATCATGCCACGTCCATCCCGGAATCCATCATCACCCCCTGCCCTCTGTGCACTCAGGAGGAAGTCTGAGCTCCCGACACTGGTCTACATGCCCTGCAGGACCTGGCCCTGCCATCCTCTCCTGCCATCACCTGTCCTCTCCTTGTCATTCTTGATGCCTCTCTCTCTGTCCTTTGCTCCCCAGCCCTAGCTTGTCCCATCCTAGGGGTCCTGCATGGCCCTCATGGCCACTAGAACTTCTCTGCATGTGCACAGGCTGGCTCTGTCTCCTGCTCCTGGCTCTGACCACACGCTGGTAGAGGCTTCCCCTCTTGCTCTCTGCCACATCCCTGCTTACTTCTTTCCTGCACAAAGTCAAAATGGGTTATTCCCTTTGCCCATTTTACACATACCATCTGACTTCCCCATGAGGATGTAAGTTCCATAAGCTTAGGGATCGTTTCTGTCTGTCTCCTTCACTGCTGATCCCCTGGTGTTGGCTCAGTGCCTGGCCCCAAGGAGGCTGAGCATATGAAGTACAGGTATCAGACTTGAGGTGAAAGGACACCCACTTCTCTGTCACAGAAAGGAATTATGAGAATCGTATGCAGACAGAAATTTCTGGTAATGGAGTACATATAGAGCCTTGGGACCTAATGGCCACCTGTTTCCTCAGAGACTTTGAGGTAGAGAAGAGGCAGGTTGAAGGGGGCCCACGGAGTCTAGTGCCAAGCTCAGTGAAGAATGCCATTTTATATGCCAATTACATACACTATGACATCAAGTGAGATTTGCTGCTATTCAGCTTGTAACAGGCAGCCACTAAACCATGGATGCCAGGTATCTGAGAATGCTTATTAGTTGTACTGTCTGACTTGGTTTCCATATGTATTTCAAATGCCATGGAGAGAAGAAATGGTTTTGTGGTATTATCTTCATGAGCTCAATTGGAGGGGGTCTCAGACTCCACCTGTACATCTTCTCGCTCTTGGAAACAAATAATTTCCTTCAAACTGAGGAGCACCAGGATCTACGTGTAGGGTTGATATAACACATCTACCTCACAGCTCAACTTCTTAATTTGGTTTCCAGATGTTACTGTCATTCCTGAGGTCCATGAGGAGAAGATGGAAAATGGTCAGATCTCCCCTGATGGCTTCTTGTCAAAATCTGCTCCACCAGAGCTTATGAATATGGCAGGAGATGGCATTCCCCACAACCAAATGGATTCTCTGTCAGATGACTTCACTACCCTAAGGAAAGATGGCCTGATTCCCAAACCTGGTACTAACACACTTCTAGGAGGAAGCAAAAAGTGCAGTGTCTCTGTCGAAGATCAGAAAGTCTCAGTGACATCTCCTCTGGGAACTGTACCAAACACATTGCAAATCACTCCTGCCATGGCGCAAGGAATCAATGCTGATATAAAACATCAGTTAATGAAGGAAGTTCGAAAGTTTGGAAGAAGTAAGTAGTGAAAGAACATGCATCAATAATGTCACGGAAGGTCCGCATTCTATGATTCAGGATAGATTGATGCTATCTCTTGAGGTACATTTTTGAGAGGTTTTGGGTTTTTGCATAATTTAAAGTGATTCCTCTTGCTTTAACTAAAAGGACCCAATACACTTTTTTCTCTTGCCTCGCCTTAGGTGTCATACTAGTTTCTTTTTGCTGCTGTAACAAGTTTCCACAAACTACCAGGCTCAAGACTCTATTCCCCTTGCAGTTGTGGAAGTCAGGATCCTAAAATTATTTTCAGTGGACTAAAAGGAAGGCACTGGCAGTCCAGCGTTTCTTCTGGAGACTCTAGGGAGAAGATGTCTTCTTGCCCTTTCTTGTTTCTCAGGCTGCCTGCACTCCTTAGCTCCTGGCCCCTTCCTCCATCTTCAAGCCAGTAGTGTTAGCACCTTCTCTCCTATTTAGCCTCTTCTCCCATCCTTACATCTTTTCTCTCTGATGCCAACTCTACTGCCTCCCTTTTATTCAGATATTTGTGATTACACTGATGCATCAACATGGATCATCCCCTATCTCAAGATCCATCACTTAATCACATCTGCAGAGTCAAATCCCTTTTGCCATATATGGTAACATATTCGAAGGTTCTGGGAAATAAGATGGGGACAGCTTTAGGGGCTGTTCTCAGCCTACCACATCTGTGCAGTGTTTACAAGAGTTTCCTTAGTAGCTAATGGGTGGATTTTTTTATTTGAGGGTTTAAAATACAAACTATATCTGACTTTCCACCCATGAAGAATGATTTCTAAAGGTACATAAGGATTGAATTTTATTTTTCATTTATTTTTTTTAATACTGAAGTTGTTGTTTTTATATATCTTTAGAGTATGAAAGGATTTTCATTTTGCTTGAAGAAGTGCAAGGGCCTCTTTCAGTCAAGAAACAATTTGTTGAATTTACCATCAAAGAAGCTGCAAGGTGGGTGTAAAGAAGAGACCTCTTTTTTTTTTTTTTGAGGCAGGACAGGGGTAGGAATAAGCCCTACCTTGCTTTTCTCCAACCCCGGCCCTCACTCATAGTTAAGGCTGTCTCCAGAGGCATTTATATTGATATAATCTGAGTCCACCTCCTTCATTCTAAGTCTACGGAATCTTCTAGGCTCACCACAGTGTGAGGTGGGCTTTAAGCGTATTTGGTTAATACACTTTCTCTTTATTTTTAGGTTTAAAAGACGAGTCTTAATTCAGTATCTTGAGAAGGTCCTAGAAAAAATAGACTCCCACCACCACCACCTCAACAACGTTAATCACATCAACAACAGATCATCATGTTAATGCAAAGACCAAGGAGGATAAAAAAGGGCAAGTTTTCTGTACTGTAGGATGGACGGGGATGTTGTTAAATCTTCCTAGACTGTTTAGCCAAGGGAATTGCCTTTCTGAAGCTAAGGAAAAGCCATGGAGCTTTTTATTTTTTTTATTTTATTTTTTTATCTTATGAGTCTCCGGAAGTCAAAGCTGGCTTTTGCCCTAAGAGTTTCCCTTGAAAGTATTAATTTGTTGTTTTGTTGTTTCTTTTCCCAGTTGGGGAAGGTGATGTTCTTAATTCAGCAGGTTCAATTCAGTAAACACTGTTACCCCCTACTAGATATGATAAGGGTTTCCTCACATGAGCTTTGTTCTGTGCATTTCCAGAGTGACTAGGGGTCACGTGTAAGTGGAGCACTGCTCGGTGCTCTCACTACATCGTTTAGAAAGAATAAGTGTTCAGAATACAGCTGGTAACCTTGTGTGTGCCGAACAGAGTTTTCAACAGTTCCTAGTTGTGCCTTTTAAACCATGCAATATTCAGGACAGTTTGAATCAAAGAGTAAGAAAGCTGCTATGTGGGTAACTTATTTCTCTGTGGGAGGGGGCAGGGAGAGTCATGAACGATCTACCTCCAACTCTCTTCTATTTTGTCTAGAGACATTACAAAGTGCACCTGAGGCAACCCCAACCCTGACATTTGTTCTTGCATGTGACGCCAGAAAGTCTTCAGGTGGACTTGTACATTCTGTGCTTTGAAAGCACAAAAAGAAAAAAATAATGTATATATTTCCTTTAATGTTTATACAAAGGTTTATATGGAGCAGTATTGTTATGTCTGTACTAATTTGCGAAAATTTAAGTGTACAAAGAGATTTTGAGTTTGCATATATAAAATAAATCATTTTATTGATTTTTCACAAGCTTGTTAACACTAGAGAAATTTCTAGTTTTACCTTTCTTGTAATCTGTTGTTCCTTTCCCAAAACAGTGCACATTGTCAGTAAAGATGTTAACACAAGGATTTAAACTTCAAAATGTCACTCACAGAACCCAATGTTGGGGAAAATGGCAGAGCAGGGTACTTTGGAGGGGGGTCAACCCCTCCCCAGAAACACTGAAAACACTGAAAAAAAAACCTGTCAGAATGAAGGATAGAGATTTACAGCAACCAAGCGAACACTGAATCAGGAGAAAAGCCATTGAAACCTGATAAGAGAGTTCTGTGGCATTTGAATAGATTCTTGTTCACCTCCCTCCCCAGTCTTGAGGATGGCAGCTTGCATTCTAAGTATGGGTTCCTACTTCTGGAGGCAGGAGAGTTGATCTTAGTCCCAAGGAATTGTTTGTCTGTTTGAACCTGTCTGGGGGCCTCCCAGAGGACAGACACAGGGGGAGCAATTGCTTCTGTTTGGCCCAACTCCTGGGAGGAGACACTGGGGGATGAGAAACCTTGGGTATTACGGGCTTTGGCATGCTCCAGTATGGACCTGAGTATCTAGAAAACCATGTGCATGCCCATGGCAGGGCTCATAGTTGGAAAAGACCTGAGAAGACCATAAGTTTTCACCTCTGGTTGGGTTTTAGGTTTAGCACAGTAATGGCTAGAATGACTAGTCAGGATCAGTAAGAAAATAGAGCACTTGAACAACACTACATCAATTAGATCTAACAGACACCTATAGAACACCCACCCAACAACAGCAGAGTACATATTCTCAGGTGCTCACAAAGTATGCTTCATGGTTGTCCATATATTAAGCCACAAAACAAGCCTTGATGAATTTTAAAAGATTGAAATCAAAGTATCTTAAAAAATTTTTGTTTTCATTTACTTGGAGCACCTGGGTGGCTCAGTTGGTTGAGCGTCTGCCTTCGGCTCAGGTCATGCCTGATCCCAGGATCCTGGGATTCAACTCTGCATTGGGCTCCCTGTTCAGTGGGGAGCCTGCTTATTCCTCTCCCCACCTCCCACTTGTGCTCTCTCTCTCTCTCAAATAAATGAATAAAATCTTTTAAAAAAGACTTCATCAAAATTAAAAGCATTTTGGGTATCAAAGACTATCAAGAGAGTGAAAAGACAACCCGTAGGATGGGAGTATTTTAAAATATTTGCAAAGCATACATCCAATAAGGGTCTAGTATCCATAATATAAAAAGAATTCTTTCAGCTTAACAGCAAAGAGGCAATCTAAGGAAAAACAGACCAAAAAACTTTGAAGAAACATAACTGGGACACCTGGATGGCTTAGTGGTTGAGTGTCTGCCTTTGGCTCAGGTCATGATCCCAAGGTCCTGGGATCAAGTCCCACATCAGGTTCCCTGCAGGGAGTCTGCTTCTCCCTCTGCCTATGTCTCTGCATCTCTCTCTCTCTGTGTCTCTCATGAATGAATAAGTAAAATATTTAATAGTAATAAATATATATATTTAATATCTATCTATCTATCATCTATCTATCTATCTATCATCTATCTATCTCCAAAGAACACACACAAAAGGAAAAAAAGAAAATAAAAAGAACATACACAAAAGGCCAACAAGCACATGGAAAGATGCTCAACATCATTAGTCATTAGGGACATGCAAATCAAAACCATAATATAACACTTCACATCTACCAGGACGGTTATAATAAAAAAGAAATAGAATAAGCATTGAGGATGGAGAGAAATGGGAGCCTTTGTACATTGCTTGGGATAAAGTACTGACACATACTACAACATGGATAGACACTGAAAGCATTATGCTAAGTGAAAGAAGCCAGATAAAAGACAAAATAAGGCATATATGTATGATTCTGTTTATATGAAATATCAAGAACTGGCCAATCCATAGAGACAGAAAGTAGAAAACTGGCTCTGAATGGCTGAGGAGAGGAGGAAATGGTGGATGACAGCTTGTATAGTTTCCTTTGGGGATAGTACAAACTGATTCCTTCTAGAACCAGTTCTGTGATGGTTACACAACATTGTGAGTGCACCTTATGCCATCGAATTGTACCCTTTTAAAATAGTAGATTTTATGTGTAGTTTACAACAACAACAACAACAACAACAACAACAAAATGCTCTAGGGCAGTCCAGCAGCCATCTAATGCCACTTGATGCTGTATGGAGCAGAATGAGTGCCATCTCAGCCCTGTTCAAATTCCTGACATACAAAATTATGAGATGTAATATTTTTTTAATTCTAGTATAATTAACATACAGTGATACATTAGTTTCAGATGTACAATATAGTGATTCAGCACTTCCATACATTACTCAGTGCTCATCAGGAGAAGTGTACTCTTCATCCCCTTCATGTATTTCCCCCCTCCTCCTTCCCACCTTCCTTCTGACAACCACCAGTTTCTTCTCTAAATTTAAGAGTCTGTTGTTTTGTTTGTTTCTTTTCTGTCTTTGCTCATTTGTTTTGTTTCTTAAATTCCACATATGAGTGGAATCATATAGTATTTGTCTTTCTCTGACTGGCTTACTTTGCTTAGCATAATGCACTCTAGATCCATCCATGTAATTGCAAATGGCAATATTTAATTCTTTTTATGGCTGAATAATATTCCATTGCATGTATGTATACACAAATATACATACAATATATACATACACACACGTACACAAACCCACATCTTCATTTTCTTTATCCATTCATCTATTTATGAATATTTTGGTTGCTTCCATATCTTGGTTATTTTAATAATGCTGTGTAAACATGGGAGTGCATATATCTTTTTAAATTAGTGTTTTTGTTTTCTTTGGGTAAATACTCAGTAGTAGAATTACTGGATCACATGGTAATTCTATTTTTAATTTTTAGAGAGATGTAATAACATTTAAAAAAAAAATTCACTTCTAGTTTTTTGGTCCTGCATGTAAAAAGCTTGGAAGTCATCATTCCATCCCAACAAGTGAAAGGCTGAACAGACTGAAAAACAAACAACTCTTCTTGGATCTATAAGTGAGGGGCAGACACAGGGCTGACAACTGCCCCCAACATTGGAGAGACAAATAGCAGGGAGTCATAGCTTATTGGAGCAGGGATTAATGATAGGAAGCCACCATGAGAATGAGGGCCATGGTAGAAAAACCTGAACTATAATCAACAAATTGCTGGTTGCTTAGTGTGGACAAGCCTGAGAGTTAAAAACTCCAGTCTTTGGTTGTCAATTCTTCCCAACTTGATTTATAGATTCAATGCAATCCCAATCAAAATCCCAGCAAGTTCTCTTCTGGATGCTGATAAACTGTTTCTAAGATTTATATGGAGAAGCAAAAGATCCAGAAGAGGCAACACCATATTGAAGGAAAAGAAGAAAGTTGGAGGATTGACCCTACCTGACTTCAAGACTTACTACATAGCTGCAATAATCAAGACAGTGTGGTATTGGCAAAGGGATAGATAAATAGATCAAGGAACATAATAAAGAACTTGGAAATAGGCCCATATAACATAGTCAACTTATCCTCAACAAAGGAGTAAAGGCAATACAATGGAGCCAAGATAGTCTCTTTCTTTTTTTAAAAGATTTTATTTATTCATGAGACACACACACACAGAGGCAGAGACATAGGCAGAGGGAGAGGGAGAAGCAGGCTTCCTGTGGGGAACTTGATGTGGGACGCAATCCTGGGACTCCAGAATCACGCCCTGAGCTGAAGGCAGACACTCAACCACTGAGCCACCCAGGTGTCCCGCCAAGATAGTCTCTTTAACAAATGGTACTGCAACAGGTAGACATCCACATACAAAAAAAATGAATTTAGACACAGATTCTTCACAAAAATTAACACAAAATGGATCATAGACCAAATGTAAAATAGAAAACTATTAAACTTTCAGAAGATCACATAGGAGAAAACCTAGAGGACTTTGGATATGATGAAGACTTTCTAGATACAGTACCAAAGGCACAATTAATGAAAGAAAAATTGACAAGTTAGACCTCATTAAAATTAAAAGCTTCTTCCCTGTGAAGGACAATGTCTTGAGAATGGGAAGTCAAGCAACAAACTGGAGAAAAGGTTTGGAAAACACATATGTAATAAAGGATTTTTCCTGAAAATATTCAAAGGTCTCTTAATATAATCAGAAAAACAAAACAATCCAACTAAAAAAAGGGCCAGAGGTGACAGACATCTCACCAAAAATTATATACAGATAGTAAGTTAGTATAGGAAAAGATGATCCGCATCCTATGTCATTAGAGAATTGCAAATTAAAACAGCAATGAGATACTACTACACTCCTATTAGAATGGCCCAAATCCAGAACACTGACAGCACCAAAAATTGACAAGGATGTGGAGCAACAGGAACTCTCATTCATTGCTGGTGGACACAGTCACTTGGGAAGACAGTTTGGCAGTTTCTTACAAAACTAAACACACTCTTGCCATACCATCTTGCAATCACTCTCCTTGGTATTTACCCCAAATAGTTTAAAACTTATGGCCACACAAAAGCCTGCACGAAAGTGTTTATTGCAGTTTTATTCTTAATTGCCAAAACTTGGAAGCAACCATTGTCCTTCAGTAGGTGAATGGATAAATAAATGGGTACATCCAGACAATGGAATATCACTCACTGCTAAAAAGAAATGAAATATCAAGGGGCAACTGGGTGTCTCAGTGATTGAGCATCTGCCTTTGGCTTGGGTTGTGAGCCCGGGGTTCTGGGATTGAGTCCCACATCAGGGTCCCTGCAGGAAGCCTGCTTCTTTCTCCCTCTGCCTATGTCTCTGCCCCTCTCTCTGTGTCTCTCATGAATAAATAAATAAAATCTTAAAAAAATGAATTATCAAGCCATGAAAAGACATAGAGAAATCTTAAATGCATATTAATAAGTGAAAGCAGCCAATATGAAAAGGCCGTTTACTCCATGATTCCAGCTATCTGTCATCCTAGAAAAGGCAAAACGCTGGAGACCATAAAAAGATAGTGGTTGCGAGGGGTTGGACAGATTGAGAAGAAATGAATAGACCAAGCACAGAGCATTTTTATAAAGATCTATTTATTTATTTTATATATAGAGAGAAAGCACGGGGTGGGGGAGGGGTGGAGGAGAGGGAGAGAGAGTCCCAAGCAGACTCCACGCTGAGTGGGGAGCCTGATGTGGGGCTCGATCTCATGACCCTGAAATCACAACTTGAGCCAAAGCCAAGAGTCAGATGCTTAACTGTGCCATCCACCCAGGCGCCCCAGGACAGAGGATTTTTTTTTTTTTTGCATTGTGTTGAAAATGATTATTTTACCCACCATTTGCTTTGACATGGATGGAACTGGAGGGTATTATGCTGAGTAAAATAAGTCAATCGGAGAAGGACAAACGTTATATGGTCTCATTCATTTGGGGAATATAAAAAATAGTGAAAGGGAATAAAGGGGAAAGGAGAAAAAAATGAGTGGGAAATATCAGAAAGGGAGACATAATATGAGAGACTCCTAACTCTGGGAAACGAACAAGGGGTGGTGGAAAGGGAGGTGGGTGGGGGGTGGGGATGACTGGGTGATGGGCACTGGGGGGGCACTTGATGGGATGAGCTCTGGGTGTTATGCTATATGTTGGCAAATTGAACACCAATAGAAAATTTAAAAAAAGAAAATGATTATTTTATTTATTTATTTATTTAATTGGAGTTCAATTTGCCAACATATAGCATAACACCCAGTGCTCATCCCAAGTGCCCCCCTCAGTGCCCGTCACCCAGTCACCCCCACCCTCCACCCACCTCCCTTTCCACCACCCCTTGTTCATTTCCCAGAGTTAGGAGTCTCTCATGTTCAGGACACAGGATTTTTAAGGCAGTGAAAATACTTTGATACTGTAATGGTGGATACATGTCATTATACATTTACCAAAACCCATAAAGTGTGCCACACCAAGAACGAACCCCTATGTAAACTATAGATTTGAGGTGATGATGATGCACCATTGTAGGTCCATCAATTGTAACACATGTCCCACTGTGGAGGGGGATGCTGGTAGTGGGGAAGCTATGCTTGTGTGGGGCAAGGGAGACATGAGAAATCTCTGTATCTTCTCAGTTTTGCTGTGAGCCTAGAACTGCTCTTAAAATTAAAAAGTTAAAAAA
Source organism: Canis lupus baileyi (assembly GCF_048164855.1). NCBI lineage: Eukaryota > Metazoa > Chordata > Mammalia > Carnivora > Canidae > Canis > Canis lupus. The sequence goes on along the minus strand of NC_132876.1, from coordinate 17,561,051 downwards.
AATCACTTACTGCAATGGACTGAATATTTATTTGTGTGTCCCCCAAATTCAGGTTGAAATCCTAACCCGCAATGTGATTGTATTAAAAGGTGGGGCCTTTGGGGGGGTGTTTAAGTCATGGGAGTGGGACCTTCAAGAATGGGATTAGTTTCCTTATAGAAGAGACCCCAGAGATCTCTCTTTTGCTCTTCCTGCCACATAAGAAGAGAGCAATTTGCAACCTGGTGTAGGGCCCTCACTAGAACCTAAGCATGCTGGCTCCTAGATCTTGGACTTTCAACCTTCCAGAACTGCAAGACATACATTTCTGATTTTTTAAGATATTTTATTTATTATTCATGAGAGACACAGAGAGAGAGGCAGAGGGAGAAGCAGGTTCCCCTCAGGGATTGGGATGTGAGACTTGATCCCAGGACCCCAGGATCATGTCCTTAGCCAAAGGCAGACACTCAACCACTGAGCCACCCAACCACCCCCATTTCTGTTGTTTTTAAGCCACTGTGTCTATGGTATTCTGTTTCAGCCATCTGAAGTAAGATACTTCCAATCAATAATGGTATCTGTTTATGCTGGATTTGGAAACATTGAGCCAAACAACAAGGAAATTATAAAAAATGAAATTCAAAGGTGTTCTTATATACAATATACAATATACTAGCACGGGGAAAACTACCAGATCCAAGAAGCCAGTGGTATGATGAGGCCTAATAAAAGTTAGGTATCCTCTGGTCAACTAGAGACACAGAGAAAGTAGGAGATATATATGCTGTTGCTGCTGCTGCTGCTGCTGCTGGGACAGAAAATTGGCCTCATTTATGTAATTGTGGAATGCGGTTAAGAAGTCTCTATAAGGATGCTGTCACCTCAGCTGGGGTAGGGAGGGAAATTCATGAGCTAAATCCCACACATTTGATCTGGAAACCCATAAGAACAAACAAATACATCACCTTTCTTGTTGCCTCTGATCTTGGTGACAAGGTTATCTGCAGAATCCAGGGCCCAGCTTCTTGGGGCTAACCACAAACACCTGGTCCATATGATAGAAAAACTGAGGGGGAACCTAGGAGAAGGTAGAGAAATTGCAGGCCGAGCTGCTGACTTAGGCCAACAGGTGAATTAGCAGAGCAATACCATGTGTGAGCTACAAAATGGCAGTGGTTTCTCTTCCGCCATGCTCTTCAATCTCTAGTAACCTCCCTGTGGCACATTCTAATTGGAAACAGCCAGTGGAAGTGTCTGTAATTTGTGCCATCTAACCAAGTGAACACATTAGAGTGGGTGCCCTCTTCTCAGCTTGGCACCCTTCAACATCTCTTTAAACCATGCTCCCTATTCCTGGTTAACATGATACAAGAGTCCCTGCTTATAATTGAGAACATGTTAACCCTTTTCCTAAAGAGGGTACAAAGTTCAATTTTTGCTGTTAAGTCTTTGTTATTCTTTTGCTGCCTAAATCACTTCTGCCTTTATTTTATTATTTTTTTTTGAGAGAGAGACAGAGAGTGAGCATAAGTGGGGTGGGGGGAGAGGGGGCATAAGGGAGAGAATCTCAAGCAGGCTCCATTCCCAACACAGAGCCCAACTCAAGGCTTGATCTCCTGACCCTGAGATCATGACCTGAGCTGAAATCAAGAGTCTGATACTTAATGGACTGAGCCACCCAGGCGCCCCTCCTCTGCCTTTAATTTCCTGCATCTTAAACACTGAGAAATAAAGTTAACTCACATTGATGCATTTTATGCTAGTAGCTAAGGGGATGAGGGGGAGGAAACCCAAAAATATTGATTGGGGCATGGGTAGTGTAAGCATCTGCCTTTGACTCAGGTCATAATCCTGGGGTCCTGGGATCGAGCCTCACGTCGGGCTCCCTGCTCAGTGGGGAGTCTGATTCTCCTTCTGCCCCTTCCCCTGTTCATACTCTCTCTCTCAAATAAATAAAATTAAAAAAAATATATTTGGTTACTATGTATGTAAACTTGTTCATATCAAACTAAGGAAATAACACTCATAATTATTACAGTCTTTGATTCTTCAAATGGCTGTGTGGTCACTTCTCTCATTACCCATTCCACATTCCCTTTGCCCTCACCAAGCACCTTGCCTGGTGATGGTCCTGTTCCTATTGGGGTGACCCAAATCTTTATTCTCAAAGTTCATGATCATTAGCAGTCCTGAATGAATTAGCTTGGCGTAGTTTCCATTGACCATAGGAAGTGGACATGGGAATATTGAGAGGTGCCCTGCAGGATCTCCTGCAGTGCAGACATACTTCTCCTTACTCCCCTTCTGACCAAGGGGCCCTGATCAATCAAACCCCACACTTGACTTGGTTAAAGATCCAAAAACTAATGTATGAAGGAGAGGCTTTATATATATATATATTTTTAAATAATAAATTTATTTTTTTGGTGTTCAATTTACCAACATACAGAATAACACCCAGTGCTCATCCCGTCAAGTGCCCCCCTCAGTTCCCATCACCCGTTCACCCCCACCCCCGCCCTCCTCCCCTTCCATCACCCCTAGTTCGTTTCCCAGTTAGGAGTCTTTATGTTCTGTCTCCCTTTCTGATATTTCCCACACATTTCTTCTCCCTTCTCTTATATTCCCTTTCACTATTATTTATATTCCCCAAATGAATGAGAACATAAAATGTTTGTCCTTCTCCGATTGACTTACTTCACTCAGCATAATACCTTCCAGTTCCATCCACGTTGAAGCAAATGGTGGGTATTTGTCGTTTCTAATGGCTGAGTAATATTCCATTGTATAGATAAACCACATCTTCTTTATCCATTCATCTTTCGATGGACACCGAGGCTCCTTCCACAGTTTGGCTATCGTGGACATTGCTGCTATAAACATCGGGGTGCAGGTGTCCCGGCGTTTCATTGCATCTGAATCTTTGGGGTAAATACCCAACAGTGCAATTGCTGGATCTTAGGGCAGGTCTATTTTTAACTCTTTGAGGAACCTCCATACAGTCTTCCAGAGTGGCTGCACCAGTTCACATTCCCACCAACAGTGTAAGAAGGTTCCCTTTTCTCCACATCCTCTCCAACATTTGTGGTTTCCTGCCTTATTAATTTTCCCCATTCTCACAGGTGTGAGGTGGTATCTCATTGTGGTTTTGATTTGTATTTCCCTGATGGCAAGTGATGCAGAGCATTTTCTCATGTGCATGTTGGCCATGTCTATGTCTTCCTCTGTGAGATTTCTCTTCATGTCTTTTGCCCATTTCATGATTGGATTGTTTGTTTCTTTGCTGTTGAGTTTAAGAAGTTCTTTATAGATCTTGGAAACTAGCCCTTTATCTGATAAGTCATTTGCAAATATCTTCTCCCATTCTGTAGGTTGTCTTTTAGTTTTGTTGACTGTATCCTTTGCTGTGCAAAAACTTCTTGTCTGGATGAAGTCCCAATAGTTCATTTTTGCTTTTGTTTCTTTTGCCTTCGTGGATGTATCTTGCAAAAAGTTACTGTGGCTGAGTTCAAAAAGGGTGTTGCCTGTGTTCCCCTCTAGGATTTTGATGGAATCTTATCTCACATTTAGATCTTTCATCCATTTTGAGTTTATCTTTGTGTATGGTGAAAGAGAGTGGTCTAGTTTCATTCTTCTTCATGTGGATGTCCAATTTTCCCAGCACCATTTATTGAGGAGACTGTCTTTCTTCCAGTGGATAGTCTTTCCTCCTTTATCAAATATTAGTTGACCATAAAGTTCAGGGTCTACTTCTGTGTTCTCTATTCTGTTCCATTGATCTATGTGTCTGTTTTTGTGCCAGTACCGCACTGTCTTGATGACCACAGCTTTGTAGTACAACCTGAAATCTGGCATTGTGATGCCCCCAGATATAGTTTTCTTTTTTTAAAATTCCCCTGGCTATTCAGGGTCTTTTCTGATTCCACACAAATCTTAAAATAATTTGTTCTAACTCTCTGAAGAAAGTCCATGGTATTTTGATAGGGATTGCATTAAACGTGTAAATTGCCCTGGGTAACACTGACATTTTCACAATATTAATTCTGCCAATCCATGAGCATGGAATATTTTTCCATCTCTTTGTGTCTTCCTCAATTTCTTTCAGAAGTTTTCTATAGTTTTTAGGGTATAGATCCTTTACCTCTTTGGTGAGGTTTATTCCTAGGTATCTTATGCTTTTGGGTGCAATTGTAAATGGGATTGACTCCTTAATTTCTCTTTCTTCAGTCTCATTGTTAGTGTATAGAAATGCCATTGATTTCTGGGCATTGATTTCGTATCCTGCCACGCTGTCAAATTGCTGTATGAGTTCTAGCAATCTTGGGGTGGAGGCTTTTGGGTTTTCTATGTAGAGTATCACGTCATCAGCGAAGAGGGAGAGTGATTTCTTCTTTGACAATTTGAATGCTTTTAATGTCTTTTTGTTGTCTGATTGCTGAGGCTAGGACTTCCAGTACTATTTTGAATAGCAGTGGTGAGAGTGGATATCCCTGTCTTGTTCCTGATCTTAGGGGAAAGGCTCCCTTGCTTCCCCATTGAGAATGATATTTGCTGTGGGCTTTTCGTAGATGGCTTTTAAGATGTTGAGGAATGTTCCCTCTATCCCTACACTCTGAAGAGTTTTGATGAGGAATGGATGCTATATTTTGTCAAATGCTTTCTCTGCATCTAATGAGAGGATCATATGGTTCTTGGTTTTTCTCTTGCTGATATGATGAATCACATTGATTGTTTTACGAGTGTTGAACTAGCCTTGTGTCCCGGGGATAAATCCTACTTGGTCATGGTGAATAATTTTCTTAATGTACTATTGGATCCTATGGGCTAGTATCTTGTTGAGAATTTTTGCATCCATGTTCATCAGGGATATTGGTCTGTAATTCTCCTTTTTGGTGGGGTCTTTGTCTGGTTTTGGAATTAAGGTGATGCTGGCTTCATAGAAAGAATTTGGAAGTTCTCCATCTCTTCCTATCTTTCCAAACAGCTTTAGCAGAATAGGTATGGTTTCTTCTTTAAACATTTGATAGAATTCCCCTGGGAAGCCATCTGGCCCTGGACTTTTGTGTCTTGGGAGGT